>NW_027512918.1:0-326428 GCF_048772815.1 Callospermophilus lateralis
CACAAATGGATACTATATGCCTTCAGATGATTACCCAGAAGAAAAGCAATTCATCTAAACAGTATTCTGGCCAGGAAGGCAAGATCCCAGTCTAATCACAAAGTATACCAACTGAGCAAAATGAGGAATGTTCTTTAAAAATAAAGACAAAAAGGTAAGGGGCATACTGTGTTCTACAAAAATATCTATGTTACAAGAAAAGCAAAAAGGGAAAACAAAAAGACTGCAGAGACATTTCAAATTAAAGAAGGCTAAAGAGATATAAAACCAAAAACTAATTCCTAGAGTAAAGGGGGAATAATGTAACCAGAACAACTGACAACAATAGAATATAGATGGTAAATTAGATTTAAATGGAGCATTGATATAAACTTATGAAGTAGATAAGTATGCAGAATTATGCACACTATGGACTGTGGATGAGGATGAAGGTGGGGAAAACACTAACAGTAAGTGAATCTGGGTAGAGTGCACAGGTATACTCTATGACTTTTATTTTGCAACTCTGTGTAAGCTTTATTTCCACATGCAGGTCATTACTGAAAAGCCATTCCAGACATTCTGGATCCTATCCCCTTCACATAAACGGTTTTGCTCTCTTATCTCTCTTATTCTTCTTCTTCACTAAATCATTTTGTTAAGCTTAAAAACCTGTTCTTACTTTTTAAAAAACCAAACAAATAAAAAAGCAAATAAGGGCTGGGGTTGTGGCTCAGTGGTAGAATGCTTGCCTAGCATGTGTGAGGCACTGGGTTTGATCCTCAGATCATGTAAAAATAAATGAATAAAATAAAGGTATTATGTCCATCTACAATTAAAAATATATTTTTTTAAAAAAACAAATAAAATATCTACAGCCATTCCAGACTTACTGAAAAACTTACCTATTTGTTGTCACTTTTTATCACTCTCCATTTATCCTCAACCCACTCTAGCCTGGCCTCCAGCCATCACCACATGTTGAAATTCCTCTTGCTGATGTAACCAACACTTTCAGGTTACCACCTCCAACAGATACCCTTCAGTTCTTAAGCTACTTGACCTTTCAGTAGCATTGGTAATGGTGACCATAGTTTCTCCACTAGAACAGCCACTTCCCTGGGTTTTGATCAAATACTGCTGATTTTCTTTCCACCCACTGCCATTCCTAAGTCACCTAGTCTCTTCCTCATCCTCTGAGTGCTATTAGTTACAGTTCCTAAGGTTCTCAGTCCTTCCCCCCCAATCTCTCTCAGTCTCATCCATTCCATAATTTAAAAACCATCTACATGCTGATGACTACCAAATTTATTTCTTTAGTTCACAGTATTCCTCTGAGTTCCATATTCATACAGACCCAATTTATTTTGACATAATGGATTGAAATCTCTCAAACTTAACATAACAAAAATTGGACTTCTAGTCTCCCCCCACCCCAAACACTCTCACCCAGTCTTCCCATTCAGAGTCACCTCCATTCATCCAGTTGCTCAAAAAATATTATGAGTGACATTTTTGTCTTTATGCTTTTCAATGGCTTAATTTTTCCTACTGTAAACACATCTTAGTTTTAAACTAATTAATCAAATCTAAAAACCCAAAACTTTCTTTTGAGTGAAATAAAATAAAGATGTGCTTAACACAACACATAGTACCTATTTTTTTTCTTGCCTTTGATTTTAGTTTTGTGAGTCACTAAATAAAGGTACTAAAACTAAAATTAATATTTATATTACCAGAAGTACTGGAATTTTTTGAAGACATCACAGAATCTGCTTCTATCTAGAAAAAAGGAGAGAGTAATAACATGTAAGTTATCAAGTGTTTTAACAGTGCAAGTTCTTAATCTTGGGGTAAGGGATTTATTTTATAAGAAACCATCTTTATTGAACCCAGCAAACAAGTCGCTCAGCAACTATACTCGTTATTTTACTTTTTTGTCAACATCAATAAGCTACAGATTTTAACAGACCTCAAAACTTTATAACATTGACCAATATGTGTAAACACATATAGTCAATTTGGCTGTACCATATAGATGGTAATCTGTAAGGCAACCTTTCTGCTTAAGACAAAAGCAAGAAATTGTTACAATGGGCTCCATGGCCTTATTTTTATTTTTCCTGATTATAAAAGTAATCCCTGGTTGATATAGAAAATGATGATTTTTTAATTATGAAGAAGAAAAAAAAAGTTTTTTAATTCTTCAATAAAAACTACTTTTATCATTTTGGTCTAGCCTAGATTTTTTTTTTTTCTTAATCCCTATGTGATTTAAAACATTTGAGAACACACTGACAAAGTCTGAGAACCTGATTTCACCAGTGTATTAAAATGAAGCATTTCCCCACATTGTTCAAGGGCTTTATAAACTTTTGGGGAATAGAACCCTTAGAGCATCTGACATACTTTCCTTCAGTCTGGAATTCTCCAGTCTTAGAGTCCCTGCATTTTCCTGGCTTCTCTTGGCCCTCCCAAATGGCTCCCACTCCATATTCTTCATGGAATCTCCCACCTACCCTTAACTGTTGACATCCCCAGTGTTCTCTCCTCAGACCACTGCTCCTCAAACAAGATTTCTGCAAAATCGTCCTTGGTAATTCCATTCACCCTTGTGTTTTGAGCTACTTGTTATACACAAAGGAGTCCAAAATCTATCTCTAGCCTTCACTTCTCCACCAAATTTCAGTTCCTACATCTAAGAGAGGTAGCAAAATCTGAGATATTTTCACCATCATAACTTCCACAATCAGCATAGCATCTGATGAGTGAATGCAGCTGAAACTCCCACAGTCACCTGAAACTCGGCATGCCCTATAATGAACCAGCTCCCTGTGGACCTGCTCCATCTGAATTTTCTTACTTGGTGGCATCACAGTCCCTCTGGTCTTGATGATCACACCACTGTTTTACCACCACCACGTCCAGTCAAACACCAGGGCAAAATTCATCCCAACATCCCCAAAGTACTCCTACACCCTTCTCATCACAATAGCCTAGCTCCTCTAGTCAAAATGACACCCTGGCTCTTACTGTAACTGCCTCTAGTTAGTCCTTATAAAAGACGAAAGTCGGGAGAGAGTTCCGTTTCCCAGATGGGTTCATCTCCGATCCCGCTATTTTGTCAAATCGATAAATTAAAAAGAACGTTCGCATGCCTGTTTGAAAGAAGCAGGCATTCGAGGTTCTGAGTCTGATGTGGACTTGTTTAACTTTTTATTTTACAGCAGGTTTTTAAAGACTGAGCCCCAGCCGAACCCGCTCTTCCCGGGACACGGATTTTCCATTTGGCAGCTGCTTTTAATCTCAGCTCATCTTTCTCTCTCTCTCTCTCTCTCTCTCTCTCTCTCTCTCTCTCTCCCCCTCTCTCTCTCTCTCCCTCTCTCTCTCCCTCTCTCTCTCCCTCCCTCTCTCTCTCTCTCTCTCTCTCTCTGTCTCTCTCTCTCTCTCTCTCTCTCTCTCTCTCTCTCTCTCTCCACCTTTCAAAACACACCGCTGACCCCTGGGAACCTGAAGCTATGTGAACCCTTATAAAGGGGTTGACCACCTTTCTGTTTCTCCCTCTTTTAAGTCACCAGTAGGTGAGCTGGAAGGGAGAGGAGGTCAGGTCTCCTATCTGCCCCCTTTGAGGAATAAACCTGTCAGTCCCTCGGAATGGGGGTCTTTAGGACCCAGGGGCAAGATTCCCGGAAGGGGAAGCGGCTGGGCGGTGAGAGGCCGCGCCGCGGCGAAGTGCGTTTGAACCGCGCGCAGGCGCAGACGTCGCCTGGGGCGGGGCCGAGGCGGTGGCGGTGGCGGTGTGGTCAGGTACGTGTCTCGCGGCCGCGGACTGCGCGCGGTCTCTAGTCCTACGTCCCGCATCTGCCCCGCTCGCTGTGCGGGGGAGGTGGAGTCTGGAGAACCGCGCGCGTGGCGGCCCGGCTGGAGGCTGACCGCGAGAGAAGCGGCGCAACCGGAGGACTCCGTTCGGGGTCCTCTGCCCGCAGCCTCGGCTTCCTGCAGTAGTAGCGCCTCTTAGCGGGCGCTCAGCAAGCGCTGCAGAGACCGATTCCTGCCCGCAGGGTGGGTGCGAAGCCCCTCTCGGTTCTGCCGCCCTGGGCCCTTGCGGGGTGCGGTCCCCCACAGTTGTAGCGAGCGCAGGTGGAGCGCGCACCACTTGCGGGAGTGAACCTGAGCTTTCTTGGCTGTTTCCCTCAAAAGGGGGACGGTCACAGTCCACGCCTACCTCCTTCAAACAGGTCCTAGTCCCTGCTGGACCTTCCCGTCAAACCATTCACCATACGGAATTGTAGCCAGCGTAATATTTTTAAAAAGGTAAATCGAGTCAAGTTACTCCCCTTTAATATTGAAGTTCAGTTATTAGCATAAGATGTAGTGTCTTTAACATGCCTTCTTCCCCCACTCCTTTCATCCCAGACCATTATCTTTCTTGCATAAATCCTTCTTCTGATCCTGCAGTTCTATGACCCTGTTCTTACCTTCCACCCTTTGCCGGTTGGGTTCCCTCTCCCCAGAATGCTCTTCACTTCATGTTTTAGCTGTCTGCGTCCGTTTTATCCTCCGGGTCCCACTCATTTCTTCAGAGACTGTTCCTAAGTAAGGTCATCCCTGTAAAATGTGAAGAGTGTGTGAAATCACCTTAGCTAATTAAATTTTTATGTTGTTAATCTCTCTTCCACTCTAGAAGCAAACTCTCCCAGGACAAAAACTGTATATTGTTGTTTTCTTATTCCCAGTGCTCAGTACACAGTATCTGTTCAATAAGCGTGTACTATGTCAATGAATTGGGGTAGGTAAGCACAATGCTTATTTCACAGCTGAGGAAAACGAGGCTCAGCCTTTATCCAATCTGCCCGCTGCACATGAACCACATAGTTTAAGAATTCAAAAGAAAGTAGATCTTACATTCTGAGTAAATTTTCCTGAGATGGCTCTTTTGTTTTTAATAGTCACACAACTGTAGCCACTAAAGTTATTCTTTGAAAGTGAGTTTTGACACCTTAGATACTCCTAGCTAGCAATCCTTTAGAATCTAGAACTCTAGGGGATCCTACATTTAAAAAACAATAAGTAAATAAAAACAAGTTAACTAATATGTCTAAGCCGCTTTATGTAGAAGTTAAACAGCAGATCATTCTGGATGTCTTTCTTGGAGAACCTGGCATTCAGACCAAGTTAACTGTAACAATATACTTCTAACAATTTTAGTTGTCTCATTTACTTAACCTTGCAGATTAGAAATAGTTCATGAAAATATCTACACTGAGTCTTCACAACCCCCTAGAAGATAATAAAATAGTAGAAATTAACAGAAAACTTTTAGAAAGCAGATATGAGGCTCAAGAGACCTAGACAGAGTCTAGGGTGTCACTTATTACAGGAGCCAGTGGCCCCATCCAAATTGAAAAAGTTGGGTGAGAAATTGGAAAAATGATAGGCACTTTAAATTTTTTTTTTACTTTGAAGTATGAATGTATATTCATTTGAAAATCTTTTGATGTAGACCCAAGGCTTTTTGGGTTTCGTTTTTGTTAAGGAATTGTCTATGTTATATCAACAGAGTAACCACCATCTGTCCTGGTTTACATAATACAACCTACTCAGCCTCTTTCAAACAGCAAAAACTTGAAGGTACCTAACAATCTGAGCACCAACTTGAATTTTATGATTTTTTTCCTCTGGGTTTTGTACTTTGTTAGAAGTGTCACACCACAGAGCTGTCTTTAGTCATTCAGGAAATCTACTTAGCCCTTTACCATTGAATTGACCACACTTTATAGGTAATACCAAAAATACATGTTTCACATATTTTCGTTTTCTGGGAATAAGAAAGTGAAATTAGACTAATAGTGATTTAGAAAATAATGTTTTGCTTCAGTACAAATTCTTCTATAGGTTTTATTAGTTGGATTTATGGCATGGCTGTGAGATAATTATCTCATTAGTTGGGTCCTCATGGTAAGTATAGATAATACACCAACAAAAGTGGTCATTGGCATTCCTTTTGAAGACTTTGCTATGCTTATGCTAAGTGGCTTATCTTTGGGAAAGTAAGACTTAAATGATGACAGAGGTCCCATGGGTACCTGTTCTTGAGTGAATTCCAATTTGACCTTAAAACTTTGAGCAGTCAGAATTATTCTTAAAATTCCTTAAATTGGCCTTAACCCCAAGCACCCAGTGAGTAGAAGTTTCAGAGTTAAGAATGAACATTTTGTTTTATTTTGGAATTTGGCTCCAACCCCCTTTCCTGGGGGATCTAAACAAGGTCTGGATTCTAAGACAAGGGTGGAGGAGGAGATAGTGACTAGGATTTTTGCTATTGTCAACTTCCTGTAGCAATTCTGTTAACATTTACGTGGCTTAACCTCTGAGAGGTGTCATAACTGCTGCTTGTTGCAGAAGCTCATCTGATAAGGAATTTGAGAGCAGCGAAGTCATTTTGCCAATGGTGTGGTGAATGGGAAATGATATTTCTGCCTTTCTGTTCCAGAAGCATGTCTCAGGAAGGCAGTTACGGGAGGTAGACCATATCCAGTAGCGATGAAAGTGAGGATGAGAAGCCCAAACTGGACAAGCCATCAACATCCTCTCTCTACCATGCTGGGCAGGGAACATCCAGTGAGCCACGGTTCAACTGTTCTGAAGCTCGAAAAGCTGCTCACAGAAGGCAGACATCACCTGTGCAATTCAGCAGTGCAGATTTGGCTCCACCTCCCAAAAAGCAGAAAAGTGGTTCCCAAGAAGAGCTAGGCTGGTGTCTCTCCATCAGTGATGCTGAACTGCAACCAGAAACTCAGAAGAAGCAGGCGGAGAATATGGAGTCAAAGAGGAAAAAGACCTCTCCTCTCCCAAAGATAGTGCTGCCCAGATAACTGGAAACCATGGCCTTCCTGCCAGCCACAGGCACAAAAGAGAGGAAGATGAGTATGAGACCTCAGGGGAAGGCCAAGACATTTGGGACATGCTAGACAAAGGGAACCCCTTCCAGTTCTATTTCACTAGATTTAAGCCCAAGTACAACTCCAAAGCCCTCCACATCAAGGGTAAGAATGCGGACATCAGGAGCTGTGGAGTTGGCCTTGTCAGTGTTCTCAGTGAACCAAGGAGGCAGCCTGGAATGATCTCCAGGAACCCTCCTTTGTGGTCCTAACTACTCTAGGGAAAAAAAAAAATTTTGACAAGTATGGCTGTAGGCTGGGGATTCGGGGAAATTGAAGCAAATGCATGATGTGACCAGCACAGTATATTTATACAGCAGATGTATACAGTAAGCATAATTCCCCTTCATTAAGGTTAACTTTTTTCTGGTTCATATTCAAGAATAGATTACGTTCACTGTCAGTAATTTTTTTATTTGTCAAATATATAATTGCATATTCAATTTCTTCTGGGTGATATATAATTGTTGATGGATTTAATTCCATACTGTAGCAAATTGGATTCTACAGATTTTCATTTTCAGAATCTTTTATCTAGGTACTTTGAAGAGATAAGATAGTTGTCAGTGTTTTTATCTTGTTTGAGAGAGAGCAACACAGGAAATGGGGAACTCTGCAAAGCTTGGGTTCCATAATAAAAATGAAAAAGACTGACTGTGAGCACCAAGATCTTGTGTGGGTGGGTGACATCATGAGAGGAACTCTGCCTTTATTGTAACCCCACAGTAACTTTATGAGTAGGTGGTCCAGAGTAGATGGTCCAGCAGCAACGATGAACTATAACTGGACAGGTGATGGATCTGCAGTTTAGAAAAACTAAGAACTGTCTGAGATCACAAAGCTGGTAATAGTAAAGCTATGATTTAAATCCAGGCATTCAGGACCCAAGTCCCTGCTAATAGATACACCATGCTGACACATGCCATCACTGGAGGTTGTCTAGAAGGTCTCATAGAAGAGGGGGCATCAGTGGCCTGGCCCTTGAAAGATACTTAGGGTTTGGGAAAAAGGGGCTAGGCATACAGCTCATGGATAGAGTGCTCACCCATTCTGCATATGGCTCCAGGTTCGCTCCTCAGCACCAACAGTTTAGAAGGTGGAGGTGTTGGGTGGAGGCGGGCAAGGATGTATCACAGGTTCTTTTAATTGTGCAGCTCTCCCAGTAAGCTAGTAACTTTCTTAATCCATTAAGTCTCAAGTTTTCAATTCTATGTAGGACGATGGAACATAATGGGTTAAGAATATTTTCATGTTCTTTCAAAGTCTTTGTATCCCAGCAGGTAGCTCAATGTCTAGAAGACAGAAGTCACTAAGTGAATGTCAGATAAGTGAATGAGCCCACTCTTAGTCCTCAGAGGCCACCTGGGGGTGAGAGCAAACTGGAGCCAGATGTCCCGGGTCAAACCTGGACTCTGCCTTTTCCTAACTGTGTGGCCCTGGGCAGCCTCCTATGGAGACTGCTCTTCCACAGAATAGGAATATCAGACCCTCCCTCAAAATGACTGGGAGGAAGGAGTTAATACACCGAAAATACCAAAAATGGTGCCTGGCGTCTAGGAAGCCCTGTGCAGGTGCAGCTGTTAGGATCGAAGACAGTGACGATCCTGGTGTAGTTCATGAGATAAAGTAAAGCTTGAGTGAGTGCCACGTGGAGTCTCATAAAGTGACCAGAGCACCACAGATATGAGTTTAGAATGCTGGGAACCAAGAGCTCTCAGGCTTCGGAGGGAGGCAGTGGGGACTCGGGTGACTACTGGAAGGAGGTAGAGTCAGAAATCCTGGAAAGGACAGGTATGAGTGACTTCAAAAAATGGCCATTCATCTGGTATTTAAGTTGTAGATTTTAGTTTTGTATATATATAATATGTTTATATATATATATATTAAATAGCATAGGGAAATTTTTCTTGGATTTTACAAAACATTAAAACCTAGCTTTATAATAACTTTTCACTTAACTGTTTTCTGAACCAAATGTTGGTCAGTGACTGTCAAATAATTGTTATAACTAGAGGATTTTTATCTGAATACAAATTATATTTATGTTTTTGTCTTTATAGATATTTTGTCTCCTCTATTTGGGACACTTGTTTCTTCAGCTCAGGTGAGTTTGTGGGTAAAAAAAGACAAATAACTATAAGAAAATATGAGAGGTGGGGACACATGTCAGTCCTATCCAGATCCCTAAGATAGTAAGTTCCTTGAAGCTGGCCTCCCACAGCAAGTTTTAGAATGTGTGGCCATGGACATAGAATACATCATGTGACTGTCACTCTCAGCAAATCATTTGACTCTTGATCAGGCCACAAATTCACTTTGGACTGTCCAGCCTTAAAGACTTCTCTTTTGGACACTGATGATCACATGGGACTCATGCAGCCTTCTGGGAAGGTGTGGTGGAGCCAGTGCAAGTTTGATTTGATTTGGAAAAAGCAAAATTCCCTGCATCTACCAAAAAGAAGTGAGTAGAAGTTAGGAGTTCGCTATATGTTCCATTAGATTTGATCTATAATCTAGAGGATTAGTCTTAGCTGTGTGTAATAGAACACCCAAAGTAACAGTTTAAGTCAACTGAAGAAGTCCAGATGATAGGTATCTGTGGTCTGCATTGGAGCCTTGTGGTTTTCCCTGGACTTACCCATCTACTTTTCTGTCTGTCTGACCCACTATGCTGGTGTATGGCTTCAATCTTCAGAGTCACCTTGTGGTCCAGGATGCCAACCAGGGCTCCAGCTCAATTGTTTGTGTTCCAGGTAGCAGGAAGGAGGAGAAGGAAGAAAGGGTCTCTAGTTTATTGAGCAGGGCCCAGCTACAGGACAATAACCATCTCTAACAAGGCTGCACTGTGGCTTTTGGTTGGCATAACATTATCTTGCCTGGCATAACACCAGGGTTTTGATAGGAAGGAGGGAGGAGAAAAGTAGGCTGCCCTAGGCTCTTCTAGGCAGTGTGTCCCTGGGTGCTGCACAGGTGATTTTAGTTCCCCTCCCTTTGCTTCTCAAAAACTGACGTCAAATGTTACCCCTCGCAGTGTTGGCAGAGTGTAGGCTGTAATCCCTTTAGCACCTCTATGGGTTGAATTGTTCCCCAAAAAGATCTCTTGGTATCCTAAGCCTTAGTACCTCAGAAGGTGACTGTATTTGCAGGTAGTCTTCATTGGAGGTCATTAACCAAATTAAAATGATGTCATAAGAGTGCCCACTAATTCAGTGACTGGTGTCCTTATGAAAAGGGGAAATTTGGACATAGAGATGACTGTGAAGGCAAAAGAATGCCAGAGGTTCCAGAAGCCAGGGGAAAGTATGGAGCAGATTCTTCCTCACGGATCTCAGGAGGAACCAGCCCTGCAGACTCCTGCTCGAGAACTGTGGAACAGCAGGTCTCAGGTGGTTGGTTACCCAGTTTGTGGAAGTCTGTTAGGAGTGTAGGCTGTAATCCCTTTAGCACCTATATGGGTTGAATTGAGTGGCCTCTGAACTCTCAGAAACTAAGGCAGGGATGAAAGAGTCCTCCCTTTCCTCCACTCCCTTAATGCTGAAGCTGTCCAGAGTATGGTAAGGATGAGGAATGACCTAAATGGCAGGTTCAGGAAATTAAAGCTAATTAAAGACAATTAATGAATTTAGTGCTTGTAGACTTAACTGCTTCCTTCTCTTATGCACCAGCAGAATACATCAATAGAGCTGACTGACCATATAAGAAGTATCAGAGAACTTGATTTGCTTTTTTTTTTAAAGAGAGAGTGAGGGGAGAGAGAGAGAGAGAGAGAGAGAGAGAGAGAGAGAGAGAGAGAGAGAGAGAGAATTTTAATATTTTATTTCTTAGTTTTTGGCAGACACAACATCTTTGTTTGTATGTGGTGCTGAGGATCGAACCCGGGCCGCACGCATGCCAGACGGGCGCGCTACCACTTGAGCCACATCCCCAGCCCCTTGATTTGCTTTTATTCTAGACTTATGACAACCTTTCTATTTGATATTCCAGTCATAAGACTTCATGACACAAATTATACTCAATATTAGTTTATTTCCCTTAATTTTATCAGTAAAATCAAATGCTTCTGCTTACATTGAGTGTTAAATTCAAACCAGAAAACAGAAGTTCAAAACCTTGCCCTACAAAATATATATTTTTTAAAAAATTGTTTTATTGTAGTAAAACATTTAATATGAAATGAACCTCATTGACATATTTTAAGTGCAGAAAATACAATTATTTTAAATACTTATATTTCATGTTCAAATTACATCTAGAAAGGGGATTATGGTCCAGGAATATGATCATAATATGACCAGGAATATGTTTTTGTTGTGGTACAAAATCAGCAGAATTTCTACTTATACTTTTTCTGTAACCCTAATGTTTTCAGAAATCAAATAAGTCCTAATATACCTTTTTATAGATTTTTAAGTATAAGATAAAAATAATAAAGGATTTAATTGTTTTCTTAATTCAACATCTTAAATATCTCCTGAATCTGCCTCCTACATCTCCTCTTCCACAATTATTGATCAGTCACCTTCTATAAAATAGTTCACTAGCTTTCTGATTCTCTTTTCTTCTTTTCCACCCTATCTTTAATGCAGGCAACAGAATGTTAATTCACATCACACCTACACTTACGATCATAACTAATATGAGAAAAGTCAAAACTCATTAGCTGACTTAAAAGATCCTTCCCCAATGGATTAATCTGTTATTTTAGCCCTGTTTCTCACTATTTCCCCAACATCAGCCTATTTTCTAATTTTTCCTAAATTCCGGGTCTGCGTATGACTGTTCTCAAATCATCTATCTGCCTGTGGGTTCCTGGTCACCTCAAAGGTGGTTAGTTTTGTGGAACCTTCTCTCCCATTTCCATATACAACTGATTAGAATTTTATAATACCTACATTGTGGAACTACCCATGTTATATTGGGATTATTTGTCTCTGTCTCTTTTGTCCTATTATTCTGTGAGATCCTTAAGTCCAAGAACTATTTAATACTCTTCTCCATTGCTAGTGCTTAGTACCTAAAATTAGAATTAACTATCCATATCACAGCTATGCATAACTAGTCTTGATCTCCCTTATAAAAAAAACTGTAACTCATATAGATCCACTGTAAGTTGAATATCTTCACTTGAGTAACATTTTAATCATTTTGTTAAAAACTGAATATATCATAAAAACCTGCATGTGGACATGTATAGCAGTTTTATTTATAATTGCCAAAATTTGGAAGTAGCTAAGATATCCCCAGAAGTTGAATAGATAAACAGATACATCCAGACAATGGAATATTATTCAATGTTTAAAAGAATTGGGCTTCAAGTCATAAAAAGACATGGAGAAAACATAAATGCACCTTGGTAAGTGAAAGAAGTCAATATACAAAGGGTATAGATTATATATTTCCAATTCCAGAACATTCTAGAAATGGCAAAACCATGAAAAGAGTAAAAACATCAGTAGTGCCAGACTCTGGGGAGTGAGAGATGGGCAAAAAGCAAAGTGGATTTTGGAACAGTGAAGATATTTTGTATGATACAATAATGGTAGATACATGTCAACCTGAATCTGTCCAAACCACAAAATGTACCACATGATAAGTAAACCCTGTGGGGAAATGATGCATTCTGGGAGATAATGATGTGCCAATGCAAGTTCATCAACTAGAATAATTGCACCAGCTTGGTGAGAGATGATAGGAGATTATGCATATGTGAAAGTTGGGATAAATCACTATGCTTTTCTTCATTTTCTTGTGAACCAAAAACTGGTCTATAAAACTAAAATCTCTTTTTAAAGTAACCCCAAATTTATCATCCTTTTTTCCCAACAGTTATGTGTTAGGGTTTTGACTTTATTTCATATAGCATACAATTCAGTAGATTGATATTAAGTAAATTATTAAAAATACAGGGTATTATAGAATTGATTTGGAAGGCCTAATATTGTTTTGGGGTTGGTCAAGGCTACAGTGATCACTAAAAAGAGAAAATTTTAAGTGACATATGTGGAAGGGAAATGGTATTGGAACAATTCAGATAGTTTCCTAAATGGCAATATCTTCCAAAGAAAGAAAAAAAAAATGGGCACAGGTGAAGCAGAGCACCACTTACATTTTTTTTCTATGAAAATATGAGAATGGTCTACCAATTTTATTTCTCTTATCTATTCTGTTTATTAAATATATTTAATCTTTAGTCTACCTTTAGGATAGGTTTTATAGTTTCTCAACATGAATCTTCTGCTCAAACTAAATTGGTTTGTCTCCTCTTGTCTACGTACTTTTCTGGTAGGTTTGTTTATAGAATCCAAGTTATTCAAATAAACTGGATGCCTCCAAATTTACCTATCTTAATCTGATAAATCCTCAAGCTATAGGTGAAATCTCATATCTTTATAAAGATTTCCTTGATGAGGTCAACTAGCATTGCTAAACTACTCTTCTTAACTGGTGCTGAAAATATTTTTCTACATTTATTTGAAAATTGATTATGCACCGTCTAATGTTCTTTCCAATGTTGGACTCTTTAAAACTTTAAATTAGTTTTGTATTTACTTTTCACATGTTTATGGTGTCTTTTTCTCAAGTGGATTTAAGCTACCTTAGAGTTATAACATGGAACTGTTCTTGTTCTGTTGCCCCTAACAGTATACCTTAAAAATAGTAGGTTATAAGCATATTTACTGATTTGAAATGAAAACACACAAATTGATTAATTAATAAAAATGCTTAGGTTTATTTTCTTACTTAACTTTAAATATCATATTATTAACTCAAACAAAAAAATATACAAGAAAGCTAATCATAAAATAATTGTCCTTTTTCAGTATAGAATGTGTTTACCATTGTACTTCATCAATTAAATTTACATTTACTTTGTAAAATTCAGTAGAAAAGAGCACATTTATTTTTGTGTCAGAAAGTCATAATTGCACTTTCTTTACTTACATTGGTTTATTCCCATATATATTATACTTTTAAATAAAAAACTATATACTTAATCTTTCAAATGAAATTAGCCAGTTATCTCCTAAAATTTGTGTAGTCCATAAATAGTAAACTGTTCTTACTTTCAATAATCTACTAGAGATATACCTATGGAATGAAAACACAAAATGAACATAAGAGAAAGGAAAAGTGTATGGTATATGCATCACATGTGTTAAGGTAACAGAAAAAACATGGTAGTAAGTTGTATTAGATTCATTTTTATTATTCAAATAATATCAGGCAAAGAAGTGTCTAATCATTAAAACATTATTTTTAATACTATGTAAATGCATTGCATTGTGTATTAAATGACTAAAACATATTTCATCACCTATCTCATTAACATACTATACATTTTATCACCAATTCTTCTACGTCCTTTTTCAAAGCTACTCTAGAACTTTAATATACCAACTCTATATATAAGTCTACATGCAGTATATAAGCAAAGCTGGGAAAAGTCCATGGATTCAAAGTGATTTGTACCAACATTAGATAAATAAACAAAGAAGGAAAGAATATCCAAAGAAGAAAAATATGAAAGAATAGAGGAAAGGAATCTGGGATATAGTGCAAATCAAAATGGCGAAGAATTGTTCATCATCTCTGAAATAGTCAAGTCTTGATCCATTCCAGAGGAACATATATTTTAGGCTTAGTTCATGCAGCTACTAAGGAAGGATGAAAAGACTACAGATGTGCCTATGAAGTTTATAAAAATGTACATCTGTTTTGATAGTTTCCTTCACATTTTATAATACACATCTTATTTGAGAGGTAGAATTTCATCTTTTTCTTGTGTAACATTAAAATGAATAAAAATTCTTCTAATGCCAAACCATAGTTCTTCTGGCCAACCTTTCCTAGGGAAGTGCTTGTTCTTTTGACATTCTGTCAGTGAAATATGAGGCATCATGTTATGTCTTGCCTGATGAATAATGATAAAGATGACGGCAAATCAATGCCGCATGTGAACTAACTTGTTAAAGGCCAAATACAAATATCAAATTACTAATAAAAAATACAATAAAGTTCAACACTAGCAAAAGCTTGCCAATCTCTAATTGCCATAACAAAGCAAAGCACCAGTTTTATACTTAATTACTATTCAATGCTTCCTAGCATCATGACTATAATAAAATGTATATATTTATAGTGAAGAACTAATACATTTTAACACTATTTTGTCTAACTGAAGATGCATATTGATGAGAGAGAACATTTAGCATTGTTACCATATTATTGAATTAACAATTGAATATTTTGTTATTTGGACAATGCTTTGATAAGTTTTGGTATTTAGTATTGTAAAGAAAGACTGGTCCAAGAAATGCTTAGAAAGAAAATTGCTGATTTCTAAACACTTAGAAATTATACTAAAAATTGTAACAAAAACTAGAGACTATATTTTCCAGATCACAGTTTTTATCAGCTAGGAATTGTGCCTAAATCTACTCCTTTCGCACCTACCCACTTTCATCGTCTTATTTTACTGCTTTAGCATTTTTATATCATATGATTTCTAGATCATATGCTATGATATCTTGTATGTGATCCACCTGCAATCTCATGTCCTTCAGCATCATGTTCTCCAATCCATCATCTGTATTCAAAAATCAGAATTTTCCTATGGCATTAAGGATTCAAGATGAAAACTAAGACTCCATGTCAGATGTTGTCATACAAAATGTAGGTTAAAGCTCATAAAACCACATACAGAAGCCACCAATTGCTGAAGGATGCAGACAAGTAATTAAAATAAAGTGCTGAGGGTAGGGCATGGAAGCGGGTGGTACTGAATAGGGGCAACTAAGAGAAAAGCAGATACCTCTAACTAGAATAGGGCAGGGTTTCCAAAGGAAGACCAATGGAGCTATTTCTACTCTCATTTTCTCATCACACATAGTATTAATTTTAATTTTGTCTTTCCCCACAGAAATTTCTTTCCATTTGTTCAAATAGTGACCTTAGTATTGTTTCATTGCAGCTATTGATTAACGACCTATTTCTAGTACATAAGATCCATTAGATCAGAGACTTATTTCTTGTTCTCCTTTGTCCTTACTTTTTGCTCTATATCTGGCATCTAACAACCACCCAACTTGGCAATGTTCTTTATGAAGAAATGATTCAAGATTCACGGCAATATTTTCCAGCTATCAGCTTTTTGAAGACTTACCTGCTTACCTGGCATCTATGATTATTCCTTGGGGTAGACAAATTATTATTTTGTATACAAAATTCCCCAAGAGCTCATTGTACAAAATCGTGTGTGTCAGAGAGAAAAAGACAGAGACAGAGAGACAGAGAGATGGAGATGGATAAGTGTTGTGAAGGGGGTTACTATCTAGAATGTGCTTTCTATCTTCCCCTCTGGGTCACAGGTCAGTTTTCCCTAGTAATTGTACATTTATCTTGTGTCTCCTATGTCTCTTCCAAGTACAATGCTTAGCACTTATTATACTTGATAGAAATATTTGTGGATTAAATTATCTATTATGATGTTAGAAATAAAAGTGTCATAATGTGTATATCTCTGTAAGTAGTATAACTGCAGAATCCTTGATGGATAGAAGTAAAAATTATCAAAAGCAAAAAATTAATTCTAAAGTTTCTGTACTTTGAATATGAAGAAAACCTCATGCCTAAATTATGAAGTTTTCACACTAAAATATAAAAAGATTCTATAGAAGTTCTCATCTGTGAAATAGTCAACGTTAATTTCATGAATAGCAGACAACAGCCTGAGTCTAATAATGTTTCCTTTTTGGTAGTGTGAGGTTTGCACATTAGAAAACACCAAAATGTAAAGATTATATGCAAAGGAACAATATCAGCCTCAGCTTAGCAAGTTTAATTTGTTCTTTTTGCATTGACTTTAAATATGTTTTCATCACAAAAATTGAAATAAAACTTACAATATTCTTTGAAAAAAAAAAAACCTAAAATAGAAGTAAATCTAATTCTGCGGTTAGTATTATTAACTGTTTAAGACCTAACCATTACTTTGAGCAAGAATGACTTTTTTTCAGCAAATACTAGGTAAAGTGATAAAAATTCAAAGGTAAATAAGGACTAAAATACATCCTAAATAGACTTCAAATATACATATGAATACATATACACATGCATGTAGATATATACATATACATGTATATGGTCAACAAATATAATTTACCTATTTAAAAAATCAAGTTGATATTAAAGAAATCTTTAAAAAGGGATTTTTTAATATCATGCATTTTGGATGAATATTTAAACAAATTAAAATCCCCTTATGAAATAAGTTTTTGCTTTATATCTTGATATTCTGAAAATGATTTTGTCAAAAGATAAAAGTCTGCAATAGCATGTGTTATTTCATTATCAAATTAGTATTTCCAATTCTACTGCTAGATAAAACAAAATCAAGTGATAAGTTTAGTACTCACTTTGATGGAATTAGTTTTATTTTAATGAGTAACTGGCCTTATTATATTGTGTATATATTTCAAGTAGACTCAACAAAAAAAGAAAATAGAAAGAATTCCAAATTACCCATAATTTTTGTGTGATCTGTGTTTTCAATTTTATGCTTATAAAGTTTTAATAGCACAGCTTTCTCTTCATATTCATCTTTTAAATTTCATTCCCTCATTTTGTGATGATTCTGTTAAAAATGCAGACTGTAAAATTCTGTGTGATAATCTTTTCTTATGGAATATGTATCTTTGCTTTTCCTTTTCTTTTGCAGTGCTGGAGATTGAACCCAGGGCCTCACACAGACTAAGCAAGAGCTCCAACACTGAGCTACACCTTCAGCCCTTATAGGTCTGCTATTTCTTTGCTCACAATTCATGTGATACTAACACATTTATACCTTGAGGTAAATTATTAATTTTTTTAAGTTACGGAAAGAAAGCATGTACCCTTAGCTGCCTATTTCATAGGTCAATATATTTCTAAAATATATAAATGATAATAATATGAACATATATGGGCACTATAATCCCAGAGAAATAAATAAAGTCCTTTGGAGGGAGAAAAAGACATACAAAAATATGTGATGAGAGTGTGTGTGTGTGTGTGTGTGTGTGTGTGTGTGTGTGATGTGTGATGTGTGTACATGTATACATACTATGTGTGTGTATATATATTTATATATATAATACATGTTATATCTATACAGATGTGTATATATATATATATATATATATATATATATATATATATATACATATATATATATACATATATATATGGGAAAATAATATTTTTGAAAGAAAACAAAAGCTATGACATAGAAAACAGTTATGAAAAGTACTCTGGGAACCTCAGAAGATTTAGAAAGCAGATAGAAAAAATGATAAGTACATACATATGATATTTATTTGAACCAAGACAAGATTTAAATCTATCATTCAAATAAACTGATATATATATATATATATATATATATATATATATTTTTTTTTTCCTAAGTAAGGAAAATTTATGCAAAGAAAAACTGTCTGTATTCTCTATTTTTGGTTACATAAAGGTCTAGTCAAAATAAACAGTGACCTAGGAATTATAAGGAAGACATAGGATTTATTCATACAGAAAAAGAGAATATATTCTTTTGACCTGTTTTTTTTTTCTTTCAAATAAAAAATTATCTGTGTCTGTGTTCAAAATCAATTAACACTTAAGCTTACAGAGGACACTAACTCTTGTTAGATGTTTCAAAAGAAAGAATCAGAAAACTGATCACATTTAAAGGTCCTCAAAGGAAATTTTCTAACTTAAAAAGGTTTTGTTACAGAGTGTGCATTGGCTTGAACCTCTTTTATTGTCCCTGCCCCTAAATTCCCATCAGAGCTGATGATTAAAATTCTACCCACTGCCCAGGTCCCTACAATTATCCCATTGTGATGGCGCTTTACCGTGGCGCCCTGTTATGGCCAGACATCAAGTCATTAGAGAACTGCAAGGGATGATGAGGAAGGTTATTTTAATTTCCTTTTCAACCCTTCTCAGGAGTGGCTCTTTAGTTCAAAGAGCTGTTGGTACTTGCTTTCAAACTAACAAGCAATATTATAAATGTAGGCTGCATTATCATGATTGCAGACAATCTGAGGCACTTGAAGGCCAAGGATTCACAGTCCTCAATATGTGCTGTTTTGTGTATATCAGCTAAAAATACACGGACAGTGCAAACAGGAAAGAGGGAAAATGTAATGAACAGGGTGGGAGGGGAGCTAAGAAAGAACAAGAACTCAGGGCAAAAGAGAACAATAGAGAGTGGAATGCAGCCTGGTCCATTTTGTTGGTATATAAAATACCATTTACCCATTCTCTTGCTGTTCCACTGCATAGTGTTCCAGCTCTGTGCCAGGAAGGGGCTGAACTGGGGGAGGAGATAGAGGGACATTGGCCCAAGTTGATCCATTGTTTTTCTGTGGTTTAGAGGAGTTTTTATTTTTCTTCTTTTTTCCACCTTTCCCACCTGGAAATAATAATGCATTTATTCAGAGATGGTGAATATCAGAACAAACAGGCAATATCAGGTGGAAAGATGTATTTGTTTTCAAAATACCAGAATCACTATGTTAGAGATGGTAAAAGCTATAAACAATGAAATGATACAATCAGAAACACATTTTTATAAATCACTCAAAATGATATTGTTTCTTTCCCATTGCATTAACTGCAGAGCTGAACAAACCAAAAACATGGCTGCTGTATCAAAAGAACATTTATTGATTTATTCATGTCTGCTGCCTCCACGTTTTCATTGTTAGAGGAAATAATGGTCCATAACAAATTCTTTTAAATGTCAGATTTTAGTGCGTTTAAAATGCTCTTTTGCATAATCTCTCTCAGTGGAAAATACAGTGTCTAAGGATACAGGCTTAACTTTTCCATTAGAATTTGCTCAATTTAAGTAATCCAGGAGAGTAACATTTTTCTCTCAAAAGTCACTGATAAAAATCAATCAAGTACAATCTGGAGAATACCTCTCACAATGATACATTTCATAGACTTTTTGACTAATAAATGGCACAATTACTTTTGCATATAGTGAGAATATTTCCCAGATGTTTTAACTATCACATTTTGTAAATTCCAAAAAGGAGGAAAAATTAATGATAACATAGTGATCAGTTTCAGTACTATTTGTTACATGAATGAATTCATGCACAAATATTAGCAAAACATAAATGAAGGGTGTATGAGCCATATCTGAGATTACATGATGCTTAATGAACTATAAAAATAAAATTCATCATCTGCATAGTGCTTTACTTTTTAAAATCAAGTAAATAAAGCTTTTTCATAAAAATGGACCTCAGTTTGATGCAGAATGAATACTTCTTGAGCAAAATGAAAATGACCTTTCAGGGGTGACTCGGTAACTTCCAATAATCCCACCTCAACTTATAGCTAAATTTTAAGCATAGGATATTTGTAGCAGGGCTATCTAGCCATTTAGATCTCACTAAGAAGTCAATCCATCCTCTTTCTTCTACAACTGCTGAGTCAGATTATGCAATTTGGTAATAATGTATTTGAGTGCCAGAAAGTGATAAAACTCTTAAACTAGACACTAAAGCCAATTATTGAGTTGTGTACAGTTTCCACATAGGATACATAAATATTTAAAAGAAGATCCCTACAAACAAAGTGCTTTCAGCTTTCCTCTCACTTCTATTCTTTGACAGGACAAAAGATATTAAGAGGAGGGTAAGAAAGTGTCCTCTGATTAGTGAGTAAGAGTTTGGTTTCTGAGCTCGAAATTTAACTCCTCACTCAAAAGGTATTGCCTTAACTTACATACATGTAAAAGAAATATGAACTTATTCCAATTTTTTTCTTTGGTACTTGGGATTGGACCCAGGAATGCTTTACCATTGAGCCACATCCCCAGCCCTTTTAGTTTTTATTTTGTGACAAGATCTTGCTAAGTTGTGTAAGGCCTTGGTAAGTTGCTGAGGCTGGCCTCGAAATTTGTGATCCTCCTGAGTTGTTGGGATTATAGGCATGCAAAAGTTACTACTTCCTTGAGTTGTCATGAGGATTATAAGAGATACTGTATATGAAGTGCTCAGATGCACAGAAAAACTCAATAAATGCCAATCATAATTGCTTTCTCCTGTCTTCTCTTCCTCATAGCAAAACCAGTTTCACTTGTTTTCTGAAGTCTTACTTGTCAGAAAAGGCCTCATATTCAGAATAAAAATAATAATAAGCTTGCTCGGTTATAAGTATGTAATTTTTGTTTTTAAGGTAAATGAACCTCAATTCCTCATTTTCTTAACCCACCAATGACTAAGGTCTATTTCCTTTTTACAGGATCAGAACTATATTTCAATGATTGAGAGAAGAATGCTTGAGTTATTTGTTCTTCCTGATCACTCCCTTTCAACTTTATGTATGCACAATCCTAATCACATTCTACAGCATTTTAGAAATGTCATTTGAATCTCACCTGAACCAAGTGCCTAAGAAAGAAGTTCCAACACCTCCGTATTCTAGATGATGACACTAAGGCTCTGAATGTTATGTGATTTGCCTTCACATAGCAAGAGAACAATCAGATTTACTACTGAGCAGCTTAACTTGAAACTATTTCTAGAGCTCTGAACCTCATTGTTGAAGCCCTTGCTCAGATTCAAGAAAGATACTCATTATTATGCTTCCAAACAACAACAGGCTTTAAAATGTGTTCTGGAAATAGCTGAAGCACAGAGAGAATTACTGAGGACTTTACAACCAACACTTATTTTCCCCCTGTTCTGGAGAAATATCTGTTCTTTCATTTGATCAGTCTGGGTAGGACTATTATTCATCAACACGTGCATCTTAGGACGTCTTAACAACACTTTGAGATGGAGGGGAGCTTGATATAACTGACAACTGTTAAAATCTCTTGAGATCTGATCTTTAGAGAAGCAAGCCACAGTCTGCTGCTTCACCTTGAACCCTGTATCATCTGAAGGCCAGAGTACCTAAATTATGTTTTAATGGAGCAGATATTGATGCCTTGTAAACATATTTGACCCTTTTCTCTTAAAATAAAAATGTAAATAGTTGGATAGTTAAAGCTTAAAAAATGACTTCTCTGTAAAAAAAATAAATCATAAAAGTGATTCATTTTAAAATTAAACATATGGTCTATTTTAAAAAAAATATTAAAAGATTTAGCTATTGTTACCAATATTTTATATTATATACACATACAACTATGATTTCAAATACTATTTTAAAACATCTGAGTTTTATTGTATAGTTTTTACTGGTTGGATTTTTAACAAGAAGTACTCAGAACTTATATATTGAATGCATTATAAAAGTGTTTCAAAGAGGGTAAGAAGTTCACTCAAATAATTCAGAAATGCCCAATTTTCTTTGTCACTGTGATTATTTTAAATTGGTTACACCAATGTGCACAGATTTAAAAATCCCATAATATATGATTAGCTAGCCATGGGGCAGTTAATTCTTAGATTTGGCCCCTAGGAAACATAGCTATAAATAAAAGAATTAAACAAAAGTGTAACATTAAACTCAATTAGACTAAACTGTAAAAGGAATAATCACCTCACTCTTACCTACTAAAAATGCTTTCTATCACCAATTCAAGTAATTCTGTATTCAAATGTAGATGAAGTAGTTAATATAATTCCTGGATATATGTAAATGTCACTCAAGAGATTAATGGATTCAAAAAGCAGCGAGCACCATTGTGAATCCTGTTCTGCTTTCAATTACTCAAAAGATAACGTTTAAATTTGGTGACAATCAATCTATACAGAATATTTAATGAAAGATTTACAGGTCTTATGGAGTCCATGGCTTGCAATATGGAGATTTCTTTTTCATATATTGCTTGATCTTTACATATATTTAATGAAATAAAAAGGAAGATCCAACAAAATTACTTTTTAATTATTCAGAAAAATTGTGGGACTAATTATAAATAAATGCCAGCATAAATGACATAGAAGGTCATTCAAAACATTCCCTTATATTATTAAGCCAGTTTAAATTCATAATAGATGTTTAAAATTTTCTGAATTCTATAATGTACCTAATCCTACCAATAGGCAAGAAGAGCAAATGACTCATTTTGGAGGGAAGAG
The DNA here is from genome assembly GCF_048772815.1 of Callospermophilus lateralis. Lineage (NCBI taxonomy): Eukaryota > Metazoa > Chordata > Mammalia > Rodentia > Sciuridae > Callospermophilus > Callospermophilus lateralis. Next base: position 23,009 of record NW_027512918.1, read on the forward strand.
AGAGCATTAACATTTTCATTCTGAGAAGGTTCCATCTCCTGAGGAAAAGTAATTTAGTAAATGTAACCCTAATGATAAGAAAAAGTTAACTCTTCATAGTCTTGATGCCTGGGAGACTGCACAGTATCATAGTACACTATAATCCTTTATGATTAATATGTAATTTTAAAAAAACAAACAAAAACTCCATAAAAACAATTAGCATATAATTAAGCATATTAAGTAAGTGGAGTCAGGAACCAGTCAGAAGTAGGCAGATAAAGGCATGTGATGTAAATAGGTGGAATTTATAATGTGGTTAATACAATATCCTCACATACAAAGGGAGGATAACTCATTAGAATAGGAATATATTTCTATCCAATAAAATGCGTTTTTCCTTACACTTGTTGGTTTAGCTGATATTTCTCAAATATATATTAAAAGTGACAGCATAAAATAGTTATTGTTATCAAATATTGTATTTTTTAAAGTAAAAATTAATAATTTCACATATTAACATTCATATTTAGCATAGTAATCATTGAATTGATAACTATTACATAATATTTGAGAGGTTGTCCTAAAATAGGAAGTTATATCATTGGCATCCCAATATGAAATCATCTCCGAGATTATTTTCATTTCAGTTGAATTTATCTTTTGATATCAATGACCTGGAATTAACTTTCATGCATGATCTTTTTATTATAAAGTTCTTTGGACTCATATATTTGGTTCAAGATGGAATGAACTCATCTGCTCTTTAAGGAATAGTAATTAGTAAAATGGCACTATTTTTCTTTCAATACATTATTGTGCAGTTAGTACGTAAGTGATGACAATGATTTTTATTGCCCACCCCCACCAAGGCATAATTTCACCAGGATCAACTGTTATTGTCATTTGGAAGATAAATGCCTGAAAGTGGCTTGCGATTCAATATTTCCTCATCAGTTGTTAGGGAACACAGGTCATATGCTGGTGACAAACAAATATTTCTCCTTACTGTGATGAGACCAATCTGAGAGACTGCCACTACTTTCTGAGCTGTTGTGAGAGCTGGTGGTGCTGAAATCCTGTGACTGGTTGTGTGGCATTCTATTAGACAATCCCTCAGCCAATCGGTAGTCAGGGATGTAAAGTAAGGCTAAGGGTTAAAGGTCAGAGGTCATAGTGGCATCATGTGATTAGTTCACAGCACAAGCCTATGCAGAACATGCAGTTAGCAACTCAGAAGCGCATGTCGTGGGAGAGTGGAGGAATGTTTCCTCTAGCCTGTCCTAATGGAAGTACAGATGGATTGCTGATCACTATATTGAAAAACAGCTGAAAGGATGAACCCGATTGGTATTGGTGTGTGGTAGCGGCGGTGGAGGCAGTGGCGGTGGTGGTAGGAATTGTTCAAGGTACTGAATACATGCCAGTATGTTTTTTTTAGTTTAGGTAGTGAACCTGGTAATGCATCACTGAATTGAACAACAAATACTAATTTCTATCTCATGCACAAATGACATGAAGTTAACTTCTCAGGACAGAAGAATGTGACTCACCATTGTTACCTTTGTTCTGTTCGGGCAGAGAATAACCAAATCCCATCAGATGTGTTTTTTGCTGAATTGAGCTTTTCCACTGTGGATCAGGCAGATCAACAGCCAATTCATGGATGCTATTGGAATGCAAGATCTGTGTCGTGGCATATGGGGTAGCCTGTGTTATTTGGCTGGAACTGTTGTAAGTGGTTTTGGTAGTGAAGTCAATGCTGCTATAAATGGCTCCATATGAGAGCATCTTTGCTGTTTTATCCCCTTGGCCTGGAACTGGTGGCAGCACATCTGTGATGAACATAGGGAAATGAAACAATTTAATGACACACAGGAAGCCCAAAACTATCAGAATTGAAGATGAAAAATAAATGTGTCATGCCACACGTTTGCATTTCAGCTGAGATGGGCTTCATAAATCAATGAAAGGTAGATGATATACAACCATCACCAAGCTATCAACCTCAGTGACAGGCAGGCCTACTGCTCGTCCTTCACGTCTCACTGCTTAACACATCCCTTCCCCATTTCCTCTAATCAGGAATGAGAAATTTGGGATATTTCACTACTGAAAAATGCTTTCAGTTGTTCACTATGTTTTAGAATCAAGGAAAGTGGTAGCAAGATACAGCAGCAAAGAACAGAGGGAATCTACAAATCGTGCCTGAAAACAGCTCTTTCCACTTCATCCCCAAAGATATGGAATATGGCTGCTAAATAGTTGCAAAATTTTCCAAAATTGTACGACCCTGATTTTGAAATTCATTTTTCTGAAGTTTTTACTTGACATTTATGTGATCTGCTTTTATAACTGCAGAAATGGAGAACTGATGGTAGAAAATGTGTTCTTTTTTCTTGCATAACAAAGGAAAATTTTCATGAATAAGTCATTTCCATAATATAGCAGGATTTAACTATAGAAAAAGCAACCTTAGTGATCAGTGAGTTTAATTTATGCTATCAACACTTAGAAGTGGAGAATTACAGTTTCACGTTGTAATACAGCAAGAGTAAAATTAAACTTCAGGAACAACACTGAATATCAATCGGTCCATTTATCATTTTGGTATGCTGAATTATCTTTACAGGATGCTTTATAATTCAAATCTGCCACCTCGCTCCTGAGCTCTTTTCCCTTTTCAGAAGAAAGACACTAAGTGAATCTAAAAGAGAAATCACTAACTCTAGTATTAATCATGTACAGTTAAGATAAATCTAATTATAGTGCAGTCCTTAATAATGTATGTTCTGAAAATATCACTTCATAGGACTTGAGGTCATGAAACCACTTGATCTCTTCATTATAAGACATTTCAACTGACTTTAAAACTTTTAGATTTGATAATGCCCATAGTACTTGAAATAAAAGTGCTTACAGAAGTATTAGCTTTTCTTTGGAATTTTATAAATACTAAAAAAAATCTTCATTAACAACAGTGACAAGAAATTTATAATATATTGTGTACAGTGTGCAATTTCACTCTTTCTGAAGTTTTGAAATTCTGGAATACCAACCTGTTTTACAAATATGTGGATGTTTATTGAAGTAAAGATTTTAAAGGCATCTCAGTGAGACTGTTACACATATTCACATTTTAAATTATGCTAGGTTGCATAAGCAAGAAATTGTTTTTGGATTTCAGAATATCAAAATTGTTTTTCTGTCATTATTTATTTGTGATTAATAATTATAGAATCTGATTTTAAGAAGCATTGTTCATCCTCAAGTATTAGTATCATTTTTTTTTTATTCTCAGAACCTTGAATATTTAAGACTATATCAAAAATTGGCAAAAAAAAAAAACCCACCAGATCTTTTTTTTTGCAAAAGTTTTTGGGCTCTCTCCACCTATCTCTCACTGCTGAATATTTGAATATTAATTGAATAGAAATGTTTCTCCTACATGGACCTCAGTTTCTCATATCTTGAACTTAAGGTTCTCCAGAGTCCCTTCAGTTACATGTTATTGAAAGGGTTCTGTGCTCAAACAATTAAAAAATGGAACAATGTTGTCCAAGAATATAATTCTACATAATATTACTAACAATTAAACACTAAAGTTATGGCTCTGGAAATAGAGTATCTCTCTTTCTCTTCTAGATGAAATTATAGTCAGCCTTCCAGCCTAAGTGCTTCTATATTGATTTTTGGTCTGCATGTATTTTCTTCAAATATTATTTGATCACTCCCACATTTTCAAAAACTAAATTAAATTATATCCAACACTGAAATATTGGAGGATCACACATGAATATCTGTATGTGGAGGAGAATCTTATAACATGAAATACTCTGGAACTCTGGACTAGCCCTCCATTCAACAAGCTGGCTCTGAATAAGTGCTGCCATCATTAGGAAGGACTTTTCATTTAATATTTCTTGCTGTCCCCGCCAACCTTAATGCTGTCTGACTGGCACTTGTTAACATTTGTTTTGGAAACCTATGAATTCGAGAAACCTTGACTCCAGTTTGGATTAGTGGTGCAGCTTTTGAGTACCTTGGCTTTATTTGTATTCATGGATTTATTTTATTTTTGCCCAATGTAATTATTTGTATGAAGGACTGCCTTCCTCATGGCATCATAAGTTACTTGAGAACAGGAGCCTATTGGATATATGCTTTCATTACCATAATTCCTCACCTACTGTTATGAGAGTAAGCACTTGCTGATGGAATGTTTAAATGAATTTCTCATAGTTTGCATTGGTAAAATGCAAAATTATGAGATAATTAATATTTTCATTTTTCAAAATATGATTTTCATTACATTCATATAATGGTATTCTATTTGTAAAGGGAAAATGTCAGTATCCATGCTTATTTTTCTAAGTGAATGTGGTTATAAAATCATACATATGAACCCAACTTCAGACTACACAGCAGTATAAATAAAATAGCAGAGGCATTAAAAATCTACCAGACATGCAATCTATATCCACTTCTCAAAGTATCTTGCTTAACTCTAGTCTCTTGACTTTAAACATGTAAATATGTTTATGTATTTCATAATTATGCAAAAGACATAAATTTAAATATACAAAAATGTCCTACAGTATTTCTGGCACAAGTGTTTAAATGACTATCAAATTGAAGAGAGAGTGGGTAGAAACTGGAAAAACTTTGTCTTGGCCTTGATATTCATGCCATAAAAATAAGGTAGAAATGGAAGAAAAACCTTGCATTCTACCTTCAGTTAAATTGGACTAAGATATTTTAGATGTTAATTTAGCTTGCTAGCCAACAGAAAAAAGAAAATGTTTTCTCCATCTGAGGCATGTATCTCTTGATACAAAGATAGAACCTTGTGATGTTCTAATACAAAGTGTAAAATAGGAAGTTATTATTGACTGATAAAAACTTTGGGAACAGAATTCCTTTAGGCAAAAATCAGTCTGCATTTTAGGGGAAAGATGATCTGTTTCCTTGGTTGGGAATACTCAGACACACAAACTTCCCAGGCTACAGTAAAGGCATACACAGAGAAAGCAGGAAGTCAAAGAAACTTACAGCTTTCTTTGTATTCTCTCATTTAATCTGATACCTTTTGGGAGTTGATTATGCAGTTAAGTTCTGTGTGAAAACTATATATTGTCATCCATTTAATTCTTATTACACACCTACGAGGTAGGGATGGTTATCTATATTTTATTTTCAAGAAGGAAAAGGAGTTAATTGAAATGATATTCATAGAAATCAGGCTTATGAAATACTTAGTAACTTTATAATTTGAGGTATTACTTTATATGCAAATACATTGTTAATCCATCTTGAAGAGAAAATGCAAGGATCCATGATTACTCCAAATTTTTTTAAAATTTTTTTTAGTTGTAGGTGGACACAATGCCTTTATTTTTATTTATTGATTTTTTATGTGGTGCTGAGGATGGAACCCTATGTCTCACCCATACTAGGTGAGCACTCTACCACTGAGCCACAGGCCCAGCCCTTCTTTTTAAGTGAATATGCTTATATAGTCATACATGTGAAATCCACTGCAGCTTTTAGTAGAACTGGAACAGTTTAGCAAAGCCCTGGGTCTTCCGAATTAATTCTCCAAGTGTGGAAATCTTCTAGTGTGTCTATCTAAATTTGCTTTGCTTTACAAGAATCTCCAAATTCCTCACTCCAGTTTTCTACTTTTTCCATTCTCCACCCAGAAGAAGCCTGAATGATTTAAAACAGTGTTTACATCTCAGCATTCTCCTCTTAAAAATCCACCAATAATTTCTGATTACCCTCTGGACAAAGTTTAAACTCTTAATGTGACTTAGAACATCTTTTCTTTCTTGACCCTTTGTGCTTTCTAACATCGTTGAACTCAACCGTTAGGAAGTTCCGTCTTTCCATTCCTTCTTATCCCCTCACCTACCCTCCCTTTCAGTGCTGGGTAATCAACTTAGGCCCCGGGTCATGCTGGAGAAGTCCTCTACCAATAAGCTACATCCACAGTCTCCTATTAATTTCTTAAAAAGGTTGAATGTCTGTCATTTTGTCTTTTAATTTTTTTCATTGTAGATGGACAACAATAATACCTTTATTATTTTGTTATTTTTAGGTTCGAACCCAGGGCCTCACATGTGCTAGGCAAAAGCTCTACCATTGAACCACAACCCCAGCCCAATGTCTCTCTTATTTCTAGTTTCTTATTTCTAGCAGCCCTTATTTCAGCCTTTCTTATCAGGGTACTGATAAGGCAGTTCAAGTCCATTTACTGTCTGCATAGTATTGTACCAGGAGAAAACTTATATATAATTGCTGAGCCAATCAGGGAATTCTCTACTCCTCTCATCTTTATCTAAACTAACCTATCCAATTGACCAGAAGAAAAAGTGCATTTGGGAGGAAGCAGTCATTATTTATATTAGATACAATTCTGTCTCTTTAGAAAAACCTATGGAGGGGAGTTTAGCGTGAAATTTTGGAGGTTTTATCATGTCAGCCACTTTGCACTGTTTTATCTTTGCTTTGGAATAGCAATTAATGATTGTAGAATAGAAAGTTCTCTCTGAACATGCCACCCCATCTAGTTAACTGTCTTCCTCACATGAAATAAAATGGGGTAAAGGATGATCACTTTTTATACCAATATTATATTCTTTCTGACTGCCATAGTGCCAGGTAAACAGGAGGAACTCAATAAATACATGTTGAATAAGATTTTGAAAAATGAAGTATTTGTTCCAAAAGCATAAACCCTAATTATCAGTATACTCCCTGATTTTAGTTACCTTGTACTGATATTCCTAAAAACAAAATGTATTATGGATACTTCCACATTAATAATGGCCTTCTTTACTTTATTATTTAAGGTATTATAGACACACTAATTTTATAATAAAATATTTTGGAAATATACAGCAATATTAGTATATGTGCTTTATTCTTTTAACTATGGAAGAAATACTCTCCATCTCTTAAAAATATCTGGAAAATGAAAACAGAAACAAAAACAAAATTAAAAACAACATTATTTCAAAAAATACAACTTACCTCCATGCCCAAAATTTCCAATTTCATTTGAGCCACTATTGCTGTTGTTCACTGGCAAGCTTGTGGCTGGCCATGAATCATCAAGCCATGGATAGCTGGGATCACCCGCATTTAGAAGGCCTGGATGGCTACAACAGAAATGAAAAGGAAATCAGACTATGGAGCTCAATGAAAGATTTTGACGCCTGTCTCATGCACTATAAAGGATTAAGGAATTTAAGAAGATTTTAATTGAATTTAGAATTAAAATGTGTAGGCTCTCAAAATTAAGGAACTTTGGCAATGCATTAAGGCTATATATTCCACAACCTTGTCAGTGGAAGAAGTCTCTTTGCCTGGGATCCTGTCAAACTCCACAAGAAATCAGACGTCTGCCCTGAAACTGGTGGGAATTGGCCATAGTAGTGACCCCACACAAGGTTTGATGATAAATTGACACCTCAAGGGAACAATCTTTCAGAATGGCTTCTTGGTATTAGCCATTTCCAGGACTTTGGGTTATTTTGTTCCTAGTAACTGCAGTCCCAACATGAATCTGTCCTCTCTAGCCTGTCACCCTTATTGTGAGCCTTCATGTTTGATTTAGAGGCAAAGAACTTGAAAGAAATTAATGAACAGTACTTATACTGTTCCATCAATAGCACATTTCCAAGTTCTTTAAATGGAAAAATATCAGGGGGCTATTAAGTGTTTTTCTGAAGGCAATAAAAGACACCTGTGATCTGCTCCAGCATGTGAGTATAGTCTACAAGGAAAATTTCCTTCACATCGTATTTAATAAAGAATTCTCTTCTTTAATGTTAAAATGGGATTTTTATTCCTTTCCAAGTTATTAACATATTTACAAAGAAATAGAACATCTATAATCATTGTACTTTTTTGTTGTTGTTGTTGATAGACCCCTTCTGGTATAATACCTAAGAGGAACATGTGTTTCTATGGGAACTGCAATAAGAAGATTCAACTGCTTCCTTGCTACATCCACTAGTTCTCATTAGACTTAATCTCTTTTTGCTAAAATATTGATTAAGTGGGAGATTGAAAGTTATTACCAGAGCCTAATTACAATCTCCATATTGGCAATGGGAAAATAGATGACGATATATGGGTTTGTTATCAGCTTTTATCAATTTCAATTGAGTATCCAAAGTTGTGGAATCCAGTCCTATCAATCTACAGCCTATTCATCATCCATGAATCATTTACTTTGTGATCGATTATATGTAATTGTTCACTCACAGCAATTTAGTGTGAGCCAATAAGGAGTCTTAAACAACAGCAACTTCATTTGCTAATGTCTAATTAATGCAATAAACATCCTGCTAACAAATGAACACATTCCTTGTGATATTTACTAACAATTTCTTCAGGGGCATCTGGGAGATATGAAGCATCTGGACTTGATTCCTCTAAAGTGCACAACAGATAGATCATTAAACCTAGTAGTAAGCCATTTAATTCCTCCTAGAATTCTCAGACTTATAAGTGATCATTTATCACAATAATAGCTTCTTACTACAGAGTTTTTCTAGTCCTGATTAAAAATACTAATAAAGAATCTCCTTAGCATACCTTCCATTGCTCATTATTCCTCCATCTCCTCTTTGAAATTTAACTTTAAAAAAAAGACACAAAAAACAGAAAGACATGTACACACACAAGTAGTCAATATTAATTACAATGAATAACAACTGCATATTGGACCTCAGTTTAGAACTAAGCCTATCGGAATTTTAACAAAATATAATTAACATAATTGTGCAGATAGTAAAAAGCAGTGGTTTGGCTCAGGGCAAAGTTATCACTTGCTCCAACTTTAATAGAATATTTCAAGTTTCTTTAAGTCAAAAGTATGGATAAATAAAAGTGACAATTTGGATTTAAACATCAAACACTATTATAAGTGGTGGACCTAGTAGTCCTGGAAGATTGACACAACATTAATGAAGAGTTATCAAATCAATCTGCTAATATTAACATAAAACTGTCTTAATTAGAAGGCATAAAGCAAAATATATACTAGAAATTGAAACAGGAGAGTTTTAACAGGTAATGTCTTTCCAACAAGATAAGAAAAACAGGTAACTGTTATTACACATTGCTTATCATCACAGATCCTTTTAAGTATGCTAATAGTTATTATGAATTGAATAGGTATAATTACAGCAGATGTAAACTGTAACTAATAGGGAATAGCATATTCATGAAAATAAAATTTTAACCAATTTATACTAAATAGACTCCAATTATATGTAATGATCACAAGTTAAAATTTTCTACAAAACTGTGTGACTTATTAACAATGTCCACTAGTATCTAATAGAACCAAGGTCAATGAAGCCACTCCCTCCACTCAATGTCTTCCACTCCACAAAGCTAACATTGAGCAAGTGGACTTCCAGGAACAGCCAAAGAATGTAAATATCAGTTGAGGGCCATCACCTTATCCCAAACTGTTGAAGCCAAATGTATTTAGACTTCAAAATGATTCATACCCGAGAAAGGTAATATACTTTTCATACTATAATGTTTGAAGTAGCAAATTGCACTCAAATTTATGTAATATTTGTCCAATGAAAACTGAATATGAATGATTATAAAGTCTAAAATAGCTTCACACCAGTTTGTATCAAGTTTTGCCACTAAATTATTTAACTAGAAAATTATGGACAAGGTATTTGTTAAGAAACTTACAGATTACAAAATTGCAATAAACTTGGAATTGTAAAATCAAATCAAAACAAAACAAACAGCAAGTGTCAGTTAAATCAATCCCTGGGAATAAAATAAAAATACCATTTTTCACAGTTGTGAAAACAATACATCTTATCTTTGGAACAGAATAATTATGTCTATTAAAAGTTGTTGCTTGGTGACTAAAAGTGAAATTTACTAAAATTTTAATGAAAGAATTCATATTTCAAGTAAACAAGCATATTTCCACTTAAGATAGACAAATTGTTTGGATACTTTTTCATTTGAATGGTTCTCCAAAATTCTGCTTTTCAAGTTTGAGCTATTAAATATGATAACTCTTTAAATTTTGTAAGTTTCCAAGCACTGTTTCCTAGGCCCATATGAAAGGTCATCTAGTAACATTACTTTTCATGACACTACCAGGCAATATGAACATAATTCCAAGGGTCCATCAGGATTTCAAGACAGTAAAATAAATAAGGGCCTTCAAACTGGGATCTGAAATATACAACCTTATCATTTTTTTCAGGTAACACCTCAAATGCATTGTAAAGCAATCCTGACAAAACCTTAACATCTGCCCAGAATTGGCAGTAGATAGCTCCGCAGAGATGATGAAAAAATACTGATCACTACAGAGTGACTTCAGGGCTGGGAGTCATGAATCAGCAGTGCAACTGTATCACATTGTGCCTCTTATTAATTGCTTTGAACACAATAGAATTAATCTGAAACAATTAATGCAAAAAAAATTGAGCACTAGAGGTATTCAATAAAGGCCTGATTAGGACACACACATGTAAAAATGCATTTTCACAATGTGAATGTGGTACAGCTAATTAGCTTTCCATCTGATGTGACTTTCCAATTATGTGGCATTTTAATGGAATATCAAGTGATTGTTTTACTCTGCCAAAAGGGAGTTAAGATAATGCTGTGAACATCATTGCAAATATGCAAATAAGCAGGTTCTGATGGGCTGCATCTCAAAAATGTGCTGTTTAAGAGATATGTGAGATGCCACATAGTTCTCCCTAATTTAGATGACTTTTATTTCATCATCCAAAATTTCTGATACTGCCACAGGAATAAAGTATAGCAAAGAAAAGAAAAGAAGCTAAAGCTGAGTCACAAAAATTGCGTTGTACTTAACTCTATGAGATAACCAATGGCATATTTTCATCAAATGTGAAGTTTAAAGTAGTATGACATAACACTCAAAATACTATCAAAATATATCATTTATTAAGGTTAATTTGCAGATGTGCTAGAATATAGACCACATGGGATGGTCCATATCTGCCAGTTGAGAGCTAAATTTGGAAGCAAAATAATTAATTTCAAAGCATTTCACATTCATTATTCAGGACATATCCATTTTATTTGTGTCCTAGTCGTCATTAACACGTGTTTCTCAAAGGATTCTAGACTGCTAATAGTTTGTCAAATATTCTATAATGTCATTCATCTCTATCTCTGCATGCCTGCTAACATAGGAAAAACTTCACAGAACATTATGTGAATACCCGAATAACTTAAAATGGGTTCCATAAAATTTAGTATACACAGGAATCTTTCATTTTGCATTTTTCTGTCACAGAAGAAGCAGGCGATGGGGAAAAGAGGAAGAAGGAAAGTAGAGTAGGAGGAGGAAGAGAACACACACACATATTTTCTCTTACTAACACTGGTTAGCTGTGTTTTTAAAGTGAGGGAAGAAAGGGGACATCTTTTCACACTTCTTTTTTTAATGTTTTGCTTCAAAATATTTAGATTAATTTCATTTTGAAAAGTAGAACAAGAGTAACTTAGTCTATTAGGCCATCAAAGGAGACTACAAAATAGACTGAACAACTAAAACTTCTAAAATGGAAATAATATATAGCATTTTGATGAATGTTTGTGTGTATATAAACGTGCAAGTATGTGTGTGTGTGTGTGTGTGTGTGTGTGTGTGTGTGTGTGTGTACGGGCATGTGTAACATAAAAATAAATGCCATTGCATACTACAAGCTATTTTGAGGTAGTCCTCATTTATAAGAAAAGTTTAACTAGAAGGTGAAAGAAAGTGGGGTGAGGGGGTGATAGATCGATGGTGAATAATCTTTTTCTTGTTATTTTTTTTTTATAATTTTGAAATCACAGTGCAGTAACTTTGTGCTCATCAGAAATAAATTTGGAGTAACAATTATTACAAGCTCTTAATCAGAAGTCTGTGTGGAATCTCAAATTAAAAGCTTACAAGGCACAACATATTGAAGTTTTGACCAAAAATGAACTGAATACTAATAATGTTTCCAGAAATTTCTCCCACATACCAGTGGGATTTTTCAAAGCTATATCATATACAAAGTAAGTCTACTACTATCTGACAGGATTAATACTACATGTCTGCCAGAATTGGGAGGAAAATGTAACTATGTGGTAAATTGGCATTTTGAGGTAATGTAGCTTTCGGAGTGCCTATCTCTAGTAGTTCACATTTTCCTACTTCAAATTCTTGCAGCCAATTCTCATTCTCTTTCCTGATATGCTTATTTGGCAAATATGAAAGCATATTAATCCTTTTTAATAAGCATTAACTCACCCCAGATAATCAGAGTATAAAAATTCCATCAAATCTTTTAGCTGCTTTTGGATAGTACTGTCAAGTAACTTATTTCACCACCAGTTATAAAACCTATGTGTGAGGTGTTTAGCATTTTCAAATTTGCTCACTCACGAATTGTTTATATTTACTGAGTTTCATAAAATGTTTACCTCAGAGATAATATTCAGAAAACATAACTTACCCTTTATACTTCTGGAAAATTACATTTATTTTCATTAAAATTTGATGACTTCAGTAATCACAAATAGAAAAATGGATAGCAGAAGTTTGAAAAATACTGTGCATTTATCATAAAGATTATAATACAGTTATATACATTTATACTGATATATTTATATGAACCTTATCAAAGCTATATAGATTTTTTCCAAACTTACATTGTTCTTTTTTCTATTGTCAAAAATTATTACAGATATTATCAAATATTTACTTCAAATTCAAAACCACTTAATATTTTCTATCTAAATTTCTACAACTTTTTTTTATTGTTTATAATAGTTTAAGGACTGAATATGTTGAGCAAACAGGACCCCCATTGGCAGTGATATGGAGATTGATAGTGCTCAGTGAAAATTAAGGTAGATGGCGCTTCATGTTGCTTATAGAAGTATGATATTATTTCACTTAGGATATGATACACAGAGATTCTTTTAGTTCTTGCAGCTGCCCTTATTGCTATGGGTCAAAACCTGAGATGTGTATTTATATCTGAAGAGTTTAAGTAAGTGATTAATATGCAGATATAAAATTATAAGTTGATGTGTAACATTGTCTCAGAGGATCCTCTACTTTCTCCTATGTGAAGAGGCAAAACATATTTAGGCCAGATTTTCCTCCCAGATGATATTTTACTTATGCCTGTATCAACATGTGGTTTTATATATGCTTTCATACATAATTTAACAGTATATTCTTATGAATATTGATATTTCCCAATTCACATATTCATTCTTACACTAAAACCCTAACACAATCCAAAATTTAATATTGACCTTTATATTACTTCTATAAGAAAGGCAAATTTTACTTCAATCCTTGTACACCAATAAGAATTTTAAAGTGTATTTTGACTTTTATTTTCAATGATCAATATTAAATTCACATACATATCACTGTATATAATTTATAGGGTATATCCTTGAAACTCCCTATTTACAAAATGTCTCATCATATGATTCATATAGCAGTCTCCCTAATGTCATGCCATGCATGTTTTTTATGTATTTTTTAACATATTTTCACACATTCATCTTATGAATACAGATATTTCCCAGTATACATGTTCATTCTTTAACCCTAATCCTAACTCAAACCAAAATTTTATATTATCTTTACATTACCTTTTTATCTAAATCCAGTTTGACTTGAATCCATGTAGTCCAATAAATTTTAAATTATATTTTGACTTCTATTTTAATTGTTTAAAGATAAATCTGCATCTATACTAATATATGTCATTTATAGGTTATATCCTCACCTCCACTTGTATACAACATGTGTAATCACATGACTCATATTGTATTTTTCTCTATGTCATATCATGTATGTTTATATATGTTTTGGTTCATTTTTAATGTAAATTCTTAGGACTGTTCATATTTTCACATATACATGTTAATCTTTAACCCTACCACTAACTCAAACCAAAATTTCATATTAACCCTAACCTTACCTCTACATATTAACCAATTTTACATAAATCCATGTGATCAGGTGTATCAGGTGTATATATGTGCCTGTGAGTGCTAGCTGTGCTTACTGGTTCAGATATGTACACACACATATGTATATGTGTGTGTATATGTGTGTGTGTGTGTATATATATATATATAACTGACAGGAGACCTCAGGAGTCTTGTGCAGCCAAGCAATTGCATCATCACTACCAGGTCCCTGGATTGGCACCAGCAGGTTTCCATGTTTGGCCAGAGTTATTTAGTGCTGAGCACCGCATTGGCCAGAACTCCAATCCTCCGACAAGTTGAAGCCAGAAGGGCTGTGAGAACTCCCTTGGCTCCAAAAAGCAAAAGTTGTGCATTGACCCCAACCTCAAGCGCAACTGCAGTGGAGGGGGGGAACGACACAACATTCCTGCGCTGCCTCCTATACTCTGGCCCAGTCAAGGAACCGGCAGGCACCCTACGCCACCTCCTGGGCAAGTTCTGCAGTGCCCCCTCCTGCAACACAAGCCATCCTCCCCATCTTCCCGGAAACTCTGCTTCCCGCTCGCCCTCCCTGCACATCATGTGGCCCCACCCCTATATTGTTGGGTACAGCCCTGCCCTCAACTCATAAGTGAATGCAAGACGCATGCACGCATGCACACACGCAAGCACACACGCAAGCACGCGTGCATAGACGCACTGCGAACTACTTCTGTGCAGTGGTTTCCTGTGGCCTAGAAGTTTCAGGCAGATGGTGGAGAAACACGTGTCTTCAAGTAGCTGAGGACCTACCTTTGGAAGGCTGCCTGGCCTGCTCTGCTCCTGGCCAAGAAGCTTTGTCACCCTCTGGGATGAAGTCTCTTCCAGCTTTCCACTTTGCGGTTCCTGGTGAGGATGTGAGGCCTCCCACAAAGGCAGCCTGGCACTCACCACTGTGTTCCTGTTGGACATTGTGGATTCCAGTGGAGAGCCTCAGGTAGAGAGGGCACCAGTGTGTCCAGCAGTTTGTGGGGTGCACCACTGGCTGGAGCGGCGTCATGGGACCAGAGCTGGGTAAGTAATGCATGGGGAAGAGGCAAAGTGTGTCTCTCTCCCTGTAAGGTGGTTCATGGATGCGCGGACTCTGCTGAGTCCTGTTTGGGATAGGAACCTTGCTGGATAGTTCTTAGGGAACCAGGAGCAGGGTGGGGTAGAAGGTGTGAGGGGTAGGAGGTAAGTGAGGTAGGCTCTCCATGGGGTAGGAGGTGGGTGGGATAGTGCAGGGGAGGGGATGCTCTGTGCTAACCCTGGGAGGCAGTGACTGAAGGGGTGACCATGCTGAGGCTTGTGGGGGAAGGGTCCTGGCTGGAGATCTTAGGGGACCTGAGCTGGGTGGGGTAGTGTCTGCGGAGAAGGCTCACTGTGCCTGTTGCTGCTAGGCATTACCTTGTAACATTCCTGGGCAAAACCCCACCCTCAACACACAGGCAGGTGCATGAGGCACACAAGCTTGGGCGGGCATATTGCAAACTGTTTCTGTGCTCTGAGTTTCCAGGCATCCAGAAGTGGTCAGTAGACAGTACCTGAGATCCTTCCTGCTGATCCTGGGAGCAGAGCCAAGGTAGGGAGACCTCCAGTGTCCTATGGCCCTGGCTGGAGAGGTGTTGGGGGGACCAGACTGGATGGGGTAGATGCTAGGTGTGGTAGTGTGTGAGGAGGGGGCACGCTGTTTCTGTAAAGTGGTGCCTGGAGAGGAAGCTCATGCTGAGGCCTTTGGGGGCATTGCCCTGGCTGAAGAGGCTTCAGGGGAATGGAGCTGGGTGAGGTAGTTGGTGGGGAGGGGGCACACTGTGTTTCTACCTGTGAGGAGATGCCTGGAGGGGGTGCTCTTGAGGAGTCCTGTGGGTACAAGGCCCTCACTGGAGAGGTGTTAGGGCACCAGGAACTGGATGGGGTAGTACATGGGGAGGGTACTTGCTGTGCCTGTCACTGCAATGCAGTGCCTACAGTGGATGCTTGTGCTGAGGCCTGTGGGGGTACAGTCCTGGCTGGAGAATTATTGGGAGACCAGAGCTGAATGGGGTGGAGCTTGGTGGGGTAGGAACTTTTGTGGAGAGAGGTGCACTGTGCCTGTTCTTGCTAGGGGGTAGCTGGAGGGGGCAGTTGTCCTGAGGCTTGTAGGGGCACAACCCTGGCTGGAGAGGTCTTAGGGGACCAGAGTTGGATGAGGTAGTACCTTGGGAGAGCTGAACTGTTTCTATAACTGTGAGGTAGGGCCTGGGAACATCCCTGCATATAGCCCTGCCCTCAACACACATGTGCATGCAGTTTGCACACATTCACTGATTCATGCAGGAACTTATCCCAAACTGCATCTGCACAGTGGATTTCTGGGCAGCCTAAAAGTATACTGCAGATTGTGGAGAGGCTAGGGCCTTCAAATCAGAGAGATCCTTTCTACTGATGGCTGCCTGGGCTGCTCCAGTCTTGCCCCTAGACTATGTCACCCTCTGGGAAGGTGTCCTTGCCGTCCTTTCTCATTCATGGTTCCTGGTGAGGATGTTGGGCCTCCCACAGGGGCAGCATGGCCCTCACCACCACCTCTTGTTGGTCTTTGTGGACTTATGAGGACAGTCTCAGTTCGGGAGGACTCCAGTGTCCCCAGTGGTATGTGGCATATGGCCCTGGGTGAAGAGGTTTTAGGGGACTGGAGCTGGGTGGTGAAGTAGTTCAGTGGGTAATGTGTGGTGATGGGGCACACTGTGCCTGTCTCTGCGAGGCAGTTACTTGAGGGGATGCTCATGCTGAGGCCTGGAGGGGGCACGCAGCCCTGGCTGGAGAGGCATTGGGGACTAGAGCTGGATGAGTTAGAACTGGGTGGGTTAGTGTGTGTGGAGGGGGCATGCTGTGCTGGCCCCTTGAGAGGGCCCTCTTTCTGAGGCCTGTTGGGGTTGGACCCTTGCAGGAGAGGTGTCCTGGGACCAGAGGCTAGGTGGGGTAGTGTGTGGGGAGGGGCCACTCAGTGCCTGGGGCTGCAAGGTGATGACTGGAGCAGACACATGTCGTGAGGCCTCTGGGGGTGCAACTTTGGCTGGAGAGGTGCAGGGGGACTGGCAGCTAAGTGGGGTAGTGGGTGCATGCTGTGAGGGAGTGCCTGGAGGGGGCACTAGTGCTAAGGCCTGTTGAGGTGGGGAAGTGTGGCATAGGAGTTAGTGTGCTGTTCCTGGGTGCTCTTGGCAGGAGCTGAGTGGGTGTGGCAGAGGTTGCAGGGCAGTGGGGCAGAGGCACTTGGGTGCTGTTCCTGGGTGTTCCTGGAGGCAGCTGAGTTTGTGTGGTGGAGGTTTTAGGGCCGGTACCTGGCTTCGATAGTGGGACCTTGTTGGGGGAGTAAGTGTGAAGGGAAACTTTGGTTGGGGGCTGACCTGAATGGGGGAATGTTGAAGGGAGAAAGAGGAACACTTGGTTTAAATGGGAGTACACATGTATCATTTTTAAAGTTGTGCATATGGTGTATCATTTTAAAAGCTGTGTTCTAAACTTTATCTGCCAGTGTTTTCTTTTGTTTGTCCCCCCAAAAGAGTAAATTACAAGTTTTCAGTGTAAGTCTATTCTAAACATTCTGTACATATAATTTATGTGTTTTTTTTGTACCTTATATTTTATTACAATTAGGTGATTTGTAATGATTCATTGTTTATATATCAATGACTTTCGTATTTTAAATCAATCATTTTTATCAAAACCATTTTTGTAAGTCCTCATTTTCTTTGCTTTTTAGTTCACTATTTCCCAGTAAGTACAATTACTCATCCATTGGCATTTCCCTTTTTGCTGTGCAAAGGGTATATTCATTCTGAAATACTTTGATGTGTATTTTGTCCAGTGTGTCTTACTCAAGCTTCATGGAAATTTAATTATCAGTTGTTTTTGTCTTAAAATGGGAGATAACTTATTGTTGAAATGGTCAGGTTTTTAAGGCATTTGTCTTCTGTTGACATGACATTTTGCTCTTTTGAGACATGCATTTTGTAAGTACATGTCTTTATAGTAACACCCATATTTCATGTCAATTTTTTTGTTCATACAACCAGTTTTAGTAAAAAAAGGTTTTCTATTTTTTCACTTCATCATTCGATATGTTTGAGCCTCTGTTCATGTTCTATAGATGGGAATTGTTTATGATCACCATTCTGATAAAAGAAGCTGGTAGCAAAGTTAGGGCTAATTTTTATTTTTACCACAAGGTCATTTGTCATAACGAGTTTTTACTTAGGGGTTTTACATGTTAGCACCAAAGTAGGCAATTAAGAATATTAACATTAACCAGCACTATTATAATTAATTCTTTTTTACTTTGGGGATTTCACAGTGGGATTGAGAACTATATGAGCAGTATCATTTCTTAGAAGTATTTTTAAGTGTAGCAGCTTAATAAATATGCCTAGATGCAACCAAGCTTACATATTTTAATGGAAATATTAAGCCCTGAATTCCTGGACTGGGGTTGTGGCTACACCTAAACATATATGCGTGGTGTGTGTGTGTGTGTGTGTGTGTGTGTGTGTGTGTGTGTGTGTATGCTCTGAAATCCTGTCACTTTTGATTTTCAATTATGTAGAATACCTTTCTGAGTGTTGATTATATTTGTATAAGTTAATTTCATAGTTTTTGCTATTTAGAATACCTTAAAATGTAAATGAGGGCTCTCATGAGGAAACTAAATGTGTAAATTTTGGTTTCCCACAGCAGTTCTGTGACATACCCCAGGGTCTCTAAGCCCCCGCTAGTGGTTTGGTTTAGAATAATGATGGTATAAATGGAGAAAAGGGATGCATACTTGATTGTTTTATTTGTTCATATGAGTTATAATTGACAATAAAATGTATTTTGACATATCATACATAAATGGAGTATAACTTCTCATTCTTTTGGTTGTATATGATGTAGATTCACACTGGTCATGTAATAATATATGTATATAGGGTAATAATGTCAAATTCATTCCACTATTCTTCTTAACCTCTTACCCTCCTCCACTCCCTTCACTCCTCTCTGCCTTATCCAAATCACCTGTATTCTTCCCTAGAGGGCATCCTCCTATCTCAGTCTCTAAACTCATGGACATTACAGGTGTGCACCACAGTGCCTGGCTTTTCTTCTCATTTATTCTGACCTCCCAGGCAATATTTCTTCTCTCAAAGATTTATTTTGTTTAACACCTCATAAGTACATATTAGTATGTGCAATGTAATTACTTTGATTCCTGGGTAATATCTATCTCAACTTTTATCATTTTTTTTTGTAAATATATTTTAAATATCCTCCCTTCTATCTAGTTTCAGTTATTCAATGCTATATTCACCCTCCTCTGCCATAGAACACAAGAACTTATTCATCCTAACTGTAATGGTGTTCTGGTTGACCAATTTCTCTCCATCCTCCCATCCTCTACACTCTTCCCAGCTTCTGGTAACAACTATCCTCTCAACATCTATGAGATTGACTTTTGTAGAATTCACATATACATGTAATCAGGTAATATTTGTTTTTATGTTCCTGGATTATTTTATTTAACTTAATGTCCTCCATGTTTATCTCTATTGTTGCGTATGACAGGACTTCTTTTAATTTTGTGGTCGCATAATATTTCTTTGTATATATCACATTTTCTTTATCCATTTGTCAGTTTATGGGCACATCTGTTGTTTTCATTTCCTGGCTATTATGAACAGTGCTGCAATCAGTAGGGTGGTGCAGGTGTTTCTTTGTCATGCTCATTTCATTCCTTTTTGTATACCCCCAATAGTGGAATTTCAAGATTATGTGGTAGCTCTATTTTTAGTTTTTGGAGGACTCTCCATACTTTCTTCTATAATAACTGAACTAACTACATTCCAACCATCACACTCTTCAAAAATGTTTTTTGTGTCTTGCCTACCACATGTATCCCAATATTTTCCTAATATTATGGCTTTCCAAGTATGAGAATATCTACCTAGCCAAACCGTTATCTCACTGTCCTCAATACTGTCATGTAAATAAAAAGTTTTTATAAATGTTTCTCAAACACACAATGACAGTTTCTGTTTGGAAGTTTACTAAATTTTTATGCAACAATATCTTTAACTTTCTCAATAATTTACATAGTTCATTCCAGTATACTTAATTTTAAGTGTTTACTATGTTATTATAGAATTGATTTGTCATTTTTACTTTACCATATTTGTTAATAGTAGCTCAATTTTACATTTATATCCCAAGGGGATTGAATCTAGGCCCTAGTGCATGTGAGGAAAGCACCCTAGCAACTGAGCTATATCCCCAGCCACAGACTATATTATAAAAATGGAGAATTTCATAGATACCATTAAATTTATGTATTGAGATGCAAGAACAAATAAAATGGCCACACGAGTCATGAATAAAGAATAATTTGAGATTATTCAAGAATAATATCAATAATGATGATATAAATTAAGATATTACCAATAATTAAAATGTCTATTTTTCTAGCACTTAAGACAAATAATCAACCTAGTCAGCAAGAAAATGAGCACATGCATTATTATCTAGGCAGTATATATATCCATGTAAGGTCTAAAAATATTTGGCTTTTATTTGGTGCTAAAGTTAAGAAAAGTCACTCATCACTATTGCTGCATTATTTAAATAAAATTCTTTTTGTTAATCTTTTCTTTTTTGCTGGCATTGTAAGGATTTCTAGTAGACTTAATGTATTAATTTATTGAGGTATTCTGCTTAACTTGCATCATACACTCCTCAAGATTTACATTTAATATGTAAAAATATTTTGACATGCATAATCTATTTTTATTTCATCAACACGTTTTCTTAAGTTATGTATTTATGAACCACATAAACAAAAATATTCTACAAAGATAATAAAAAAATGAAGAGAAGTAAAACAATTCCATTAAACATAATAATCTATGTTCACCATTGAGCATCAAATTTTTAAATTATCATATCTTGGCATTTTTCCCTTATTTCTTAACACAAATTATATTATTCAATACATCTTATACAAAAACCCTTTAATTCTTAATGTTTTCCAGCTAAAGCAGAATTTTCTGAATATTTCTCTG
Source organism: Callospermophilus lateralis (assembly GCF_048772815.1). Lineage (NCBI taxonomy): Eukaryota > Metazoa > Chordata > Mammalia > Rodentia > Sciuridae > Callospermophilus > Callospermophilus lateralis. The sequence continues at coordinate 44,080 of NW_027512918.1, forward strand.
TGTGTGTGTATGTTTGTGTGCATAAACGTGTATGCCTGTGTGTGTGTGTGTGTGTGTGTGTGTGTGTAGAGAGAGAGAGAGAGAGAGCGAGGGGAGAGAGAAGGGCAGAAAGACTTTCTTTGTTAGGTAAATATATTTGGATACTCTGGTATAATTTTGCTATAAAATTTGAACTTAAAAATGAAATATCTGATATAAATAGTTTATAAACAGAAAAATGAAATATCTGATAATAAACAGAAAAATGAAAATTGAAAAAGTATTATTTGCTGGTACATTCTTTATTTTGTAATTGATCTTTTAATATCAGATATTGATCAGATAATATCAGTACACAATGAGACTAATTATTTGGGATGATCATCAATATTAAATGCATTTGAGAAGTCCAAAATAACAGCTATGTTTCCATTTTGTTTTTCTTTTATTAGTTTTATCTTAGTTTTTTTTCACTCTTTGCAAAGTATAAACTATCACCACCTCTTTTTCTCATATACTATAGCTACCTAAATAAATTGTTTAGAAAATTTATAATGTATTTTCCAGTATATTACATGATCTTTAAAGTTTGAGACAAATGTTTTCAACTCTTTGTATGTTGTTTACATTGTTGTGATTTTTTTTTTAAATTTTATTAGAATACATGTAATGGGAGGTAATATCTCTATATTTCAATGTTGAAATTTTTAAAGGTCTTAATCACAGTAATGGTTGTAATATAGAGTTATATACATACCAGAGAATAACATTAATTTGAAAAGATAGGACATAATGGCAATTAAACAGGAGGATTGAAGGTTCAAGCACAGCCTCAGCAACTCTGTGAGATCCTTTCTCAAAAATGGTTTTATCTGCTTCACTGAAATAAAATGTTGGGGATCTAGCTCAGTGGTAGTGCATCCCTGGGTTCAATCTCTAGTGTTAGAAAATAAATGAATAAAAATAAATGAAAAAAAGAATCAATTAGTTGATAACAATTTCATGAAATGAATGTGTATTTTATAAGATAACACATAAAAGGTTTTTTTTTTATTTAGGTAGAACAAACAAAAAGATAAGGTTATTTTGTCCTAATCATAATATTTATGACTTATGGGATTTATTTTGATAATTTTAAATTACTGAAAAATTGGTATATTACTTTAGTTATTTATATTTCTTTTTCTTAATAACTAGTTGTCAGCAAGTTATATCTAATGTATAGTGGGCATGGTTTGGCCACCATTCTTTGATGATATAAAACATTTAATCATAAATATGGCTTAAGAATCCTAATCTGGAGGCTTACTGAAGCTGGGGTGTGAGTGGCAAATAATGAACTATGAAAATAATAACAAGGTCTTTGGAAAATGTTTATTTTTCTCTCTCTCTTTCTCTGATTGATATAAGAGTCTATCTATATGTTTATCCATTTATTTATTTACATGTTGGATTGGAGATTGAAAAGGCAATTTGATATGATTTCTTTTTATATGACAAGGGAGGAAAAAGGTCACCTTGTCCTCTACAAAGGACTCCAAGATGGGTGTTCTGTCATGACAAGTCATCAAGATTTGAACCATTTGCTATTTGGGAACTGAGGCAACTTACTTTTTTTCCTGTTCCTATTTCTCTATCTTAAAGGTAGCAATAAATATAGAAGCTTGTTTATAATTTCCATTAGTTTTCAATAAATGACGTGGAGACAAGCTGCCATTTAGACAGTGCCCAACAAAAATAGCAGCAGCTTTTGCCACTGGCATCTATCTTGTGGTCCTTTGTTGTCATAACACAACAGTGTTGAAGTATCAGAGAGATATAATCCCTGACAGTATCATTAATTCTCTGTGATCTAAATAGTGACAGCTAATCATAAATCAGTTGGTGATGAATGGTTCCTTTTCCACAAAGGTGATTGAAAAAATTTATGCATTGTTCATACACTGTAGGGTGACATTCTTGGAACACATTCAACTGCAGCTATTTGAAATGTTACTACTAAGAGCCCTCCCCCCAATTGTCTTCATGACACCTATCTTCTGTAGCTTTTCCTATTATTTTCACTTACATCAGAAATTTCTTTCTAAAAATATTCACTCTTGTCACATTACTTCAGATGTACCTTTAGGATAAAAACACAAACAAAAAAGAAACTAACATAAACATAATGATAATGAATTCTTTTTGTTAGTTGATAAGCTAAACATATTATAGAAGTTCTCTAATTTAGTCCTTCCAGTGATTCTCCAATATGGGTGATTGTTTTCCCAAGTTTAACTGCTGAAGAGACTGGCAGAAGTAAGATGAATCATGTTTTAGTGGCATCATCTTCTCTTTGTTATTGAGACTTAATGAAGAATCTGTCAGTTATCTTCTCCTCCTTGCAACTTAGAACTTAACATGCTTTTATGCACTGAAAATAAATACTAAAAATAAAAGAAATTCATGTTGCACATCTTTGTTAAGGGAATAGTATACTAAAAATCCTCAGTATCAGCAGTCAGATATAAGGTAAAAATAAAAATTTTTAAGATATCTGCATCAGTATTTCTGAGAATAATTTGAAAGAGTGATCTAAGGTATATGAAAAAATGTTACAACACTTCACTGAAATAAATAGCACTGTTATTGTTTTTGAGAAAAAAATAAACACTCATGATATTTTTAATAAAAAATAAGTTATAAATTTAAACTATAAAGGATAATACTTAAATAGTTTAAATTTAACAAAAACATTTGTATAGGATGCATAAGTGTGCATCAAGTATAACTAATCATAATAGAGATACCTGGAAAATAAAAATGAGTAGTTATACAAAATATTTAACTGTATCATTATACTACATTAAAGCATTATAGTGTGGACACAAGGTAGCAGGTCTATTATATGAGAATAAAAATGGATAACTAGAAAATTTCTAATTTTTTGAAAATAAATCTAATAAGTTAATTGTAAAACTTGAAATTTTTATACTATTAATTTCATTTCTAAAAATCTTGTCCGAACTTACAGAAAAAATGTGTGATGTCTTATGGATGAATACATGCATTGTAAGTTAAACAGTAGAACACATTGGTGTTCAAGTTCTTACAGGCATGACATTAAGCACCTTGTAGCAGAAGAACAAGCTGTAGGTAAATTCTTCTCCATTACATTATCACCTGTTTTTTTAGTAAAGTTCAGAATGAATGCAAACTTAATTCAGGATGACAGTAATTTTTATGAAGTTTTTTATCTGCCATCATTAGAAATGTAATTAATATATAATTTTCCTACAATAAATATAACATTAGAATTTCAACTATTTTGCAGAAATATTATTCCTGTCTCATCACAGTGAAAACTTTAGTAAAGTTTGTATAATCCTTAAAACATTTTTATAAATATTATGCTAATTCAATATTAATAAGAGATCAGACTAGTTTATATTTTTTCCTAAAAATGGCATTTTTAAAACAAAATTGCATATTTATAACTACTTCCATTTTATTTTCAGATGTGCATCTATAAGAAAAAGTGGATTTTTGTGAAAAATAATAAAAAATACTGTTTTGTTAGCTACAATGTGTAATATGCGATTTTCAAAGAACACTATGAATTATGTACACATTAAATACATATAATCATATATGTAAATATTTTAGTGTATATATACACACACACACGTACGCATACACACACAATATAAAGCAGTGTTTTGATGTTCTAGAACAGAAGTATCTAGGGAGTTCTTTCAGATTTCCTTACACTGAATTCTAAATCAGCAAGGTAAAATGGATGTATTTCTCTCAATACAGCATAAACTAATAGAAATAAAGAAAACTATGATTTCTAAATTAATTTTAAAACTACCTGTTATGTTACAAAATGGCAAGATTGGGGCTGGGATTGTGGTTCAGCGGTAGAGTGCTCACCTAGCATGGGCAGGACCCGGGTTCCATCCTCAGCACCACATAAAAATAAAGGCATTGTGTTGTGTCCATCTACATCTAATAAAGTAAATATTTAAAAAAATAGCAAGATATTAAAATTAGAATTCAAATTCATATCTGTATATATTTTCAAATATTTGAGCTCTTTTCATTTTTGCACATGAGTCCAAAATAACAATGAAAATACCTAAATCCACACCATACTTGCCAAAATTTTCACAATATCTAATTACATACTTATTCTATCCAGATTCCATGGTAACTCCTGGCAATAACTAAAAGTGTTTCTAGTAGTAATAGTAGGTAAATGTTATTTTTTTTAAATCCAAAATTATTTTTTCAATTTGTAATCTCTTTATGGTTTATTTATTATTTCTGCCCATGTGTGGTTTAGAGTTATGTGACAGAGCAGCCCTGAATTGGGCTATGTAAGTTTTCTGGAAGTTTCATAACAAAATACCGCAAACTGTGTAGCTAACAACAGACATTTATTCTCTCAAAATTCTAGCTTTCAGAATCTGAAATCAAGGTGTGAGCAAGGCTGTGCTCCTTCTGAGACTCTGGATAAAATCCATTCGTTCCTCTTCCTAGCTTTGGTGATAGCCATTAATCCTCTTCAATTTTTGTCAGCTTGCAGCTGCCTCACTCAAATCTCCTTCTGTTTTCACAGGTCCCTCGCTTCCCATTATCTTATATATAAGTCCTTCAAGCATATTGGTTAAGGGGCAACATTAATTCCCTCATGTTTACTGCAAGTAATGAAAACATAATGGATTTTACCATCTTAGCCATTATTATAGACTGACAGATTAGTTTTATTCAAATTATAATTTAAAATAAAACAACTTACAAGAGTGACAGGCTTATTGCGTATTTTATTTTACAGTCCCAAGCTCTATTAAGTATCCCATTTTGTAATGCCATTTGAACATTTTTAAGTTAGATATGTATAGTTTTTTTTGTATTAAAATATGCTGGTATTTTAAATCTATAATTTTCAGTTAGGAATAAATTTTCTTAAATGATACTTAAAAAATCAAATAGTAATTCCTTTAAAATAACATCTTAGCCATTTTAAGTGTGTAATAGAGTAATATTAACAATTCACATTGTTGGAACAACCTAGGTACCCTTCAACAGTTGAATCCATGAAGAAAGTATGGTATATATACACAATGGAATATTACTCAGCCTCAAGGAGAATGAACATATGGCATTTGCTCGTTAATTGATGGGACTGAAGCTGTCATGCTAAGTGATATAAGCCAGTCTGAAAAAAACCAAAGGCCAAATGTTCTCTCTGAGATGAGGATGCTAACCCATAACAAGGGAGGGGAAGTATAGGAGTTCACTGAATTGGACAAAAGGGAATGAAAGGAGGGGTGGGATGAAGAAAGAGTAGAATTAATTGCACATGATTTTTTCAATGTGCATATGAACACATGACCAGTATACCTGCACAAGAATGGGAAAAAATTGGAATGGTTTGCACTTTATATATGCATAATATGTTAAAATACATCCTAGGGTCATGTGTATGTAAAAAATAAACAAATTTTAAAAAGGAAAAATAATTTTATGTAGGTTTTGTATTCAAATTAACATGCTGTCAGTGGTGAGAAATATAATAATGTTTACTGATAAATAAAAAGAATCAGTATTTGCATATTTTTCTTTCCTAGAATGTTTATATGATCATTTGCTTTTTTGTTATACCATTCTTTTGTTTCCACTTGAAAGACTCCCTGTAGCAATTCCAAAAAGGAAGTCTAGTGGTAATTAATTCACTCAGGTTTTATTTTTTTGCCAAGAAAGTTGTTATTTTTTCTTAATTTTTAAAGGAAATTATTGCTGGTGCTCTCTTCTCAGTTGTCAAATTATTTTTAGTTTGTGTGTGGGCATCCTTTTTCTTTGAAAAATTAATACATCATATCTGACCTAAAGTTTTCTTCCAAAAAAATCTGCTGATGTTTTTCTGAAAGCTCCATCTTAGGAGATAAACCACTCTTCACTTCTTGTGTTCAAAATTTTTTATTTTCATTTTATTTACTTATTTGGTTACTTATTTTCTAGTTGCTGATAGACTTTATTTATTTATTTATTTATGGTGCTGAGAATTGAACAGACTTTTATTTATTTATTCATATGAGGTGATGGGAATCAAACCCAGTGCCTCACACTTGCCAGGCAAGTGTTCTTCTGCTGAGCCACAGCCCCAACCCATCAAAAATCTTTATTTTTAAATTTTGATAGTTATAATTTGCCTCACTTTGGGTCCTTTGCTCCAGCCAGAAGCACATGGAACACACAAGGTTGTAGTCACAGTGTAGCTGTAGCATTGGTCCACCTGTCCATTGAAAGAATCAAAGCCCAATAATCTTTATGACATGTGGATACTAACAAATAATCAGAAGGGAGAAGGAAGAATACACCCCTGCACTTGTGTAGACATGAGACTGCTTCCCAGAAATAGTCCCAGAGTACTACAAAGGACTTCAAATCTTTTAGTAGCTACCTCTTTGAGAATCTTCGAGCAGGAATTGATGCATAAAATAACAATGCTCAAATTTACTCATCAATTATCCCAAAAGTTACAATATTACTCTTCTAAATTTGGATTACTAGAATTTCATTGAGTATCCTATGCGGGTTTATAGTATGGAATTAAAAAAAATATTTTTCTTCAGTATTTAGATATATAAATGACAGTAGAGTGAATTCTGAAATATTATATACACATAGAGTATAGCATATAACTTATTCTAATTAGGATCCCATTCTTATGGTTGTAACATGATATGGGGCTTCACTGTGTGTGTGTATTCATAGACGAACATAGGAAAGTTATGTCTGATTCAATCTGTCTTTTCTATTCCCATTTCCCCTACCTTCTATTATTCCCATCTGTCTAATCCAATAAATTTATATCCTTCCTTCTCCCCCATGATTATTTGTTAGTATCCACATTTCATTAAAATTATTTGGCCTTTGGTTGATAGGGTCTATTATGCTGATTTTATGTCCCTTTAGGTTTATACTGAGAAGTGGGATAACTTGGTCAATTGGCGGCTCCATTACAAGTTTTCTGAGGAATCTCCATACTGCTTTCAAGTATTGGTTGCACCAATTTGCAGTCCCACCAGCAACGTATGAGTGCACCTTTTTCCCACATCCTCTCCAACAATTATTATTACTTGTATTCTTGATAATTGTCATTCCAACTGGAATGAGACAGAATGTCCGTGTTGTTTTAATTTGCATTTTTCTAATTTGTAGTGATGCTGAACATTTATTTCATATATTTGTTAGCCATTTGCATTTCTCCTGTGATGTGCATGTTTAGTTCCTTTGCCCATTTGGTGATTGGAATATTTGTTTGTACTGTGTTAATTTTTCTGATTTCTTTATATATCCTCTAGATGAATGCTGAACCTGATGTGCAGGTGGCAACAATTTTTCTCCCATTGTAGGTTCTCTTCACATGCTTGATTGTTTTCTTTGCTGTAAAGAAGATTTGTAAGTGGGCAACTCATGTCCCTCTTGAAGCAATTCAATAATAAATGACACATGGAAAGCAAAATATAAATTACATGTGTGTCATGCTCATTTAAAGAGTCATAATACCTTCAACAGATAAAGGCAGTGATAATCCTATTTCAAATCATGAAAGTAGGTTCATAAAATGTGGGACCTTTAGCCAAATCCCAGTTTCAGTAAGTCATAGAGTACAGATAGAAACCTAGTTCTGCACTGTTATTTGTGTTTTCCCTGAGCCAAGCTGTAGTAACAGGTCCTAAAATCTAATGAATTCAGTTTGTTTGAATAGAGAAATTAAGACATTCTTATTAAAACCCAGTGGCCCAGATAATATGATGGTTTAGCATTATGTCCTCTTTGCCAATATTAGATGTTGACAATTTATAATTTTTTTAGGATTCATCATTGATTTTCTAAAAACAGATGTTTGGGGTGGATAAGGTAGGGAGAGAGGCTCTGCTTGCAATAAAAAAAATTGCCTCATTCAAAAGTTGACAGATATAGCTGAAGGATGTTAGAACAGTCAGTGAAAGAACTCAAAGAACTCAGAAGTAAGCCTGTATTCTCATTTATATATATATATATATATATATATATATATATATATATATATATATATATATATATATTAATACAAACTCTCATTTGTTTTGCCTGCTTTATTCCCTCTTTTTTCCATTTTGATATCAGAAGAAAAAAAATAAAGAAGAAAATGCATAAAAAAGACACAGGAACAGATAAGAGAAGCAAAATCGTAAGACCACAAGCATATGGAAGAGTAAGTAAAAAGGGTCTTCTCTCCTGTACCTTATATCTGGGAATGATTTTATTGTGCTTCAGAGTAACAGGTTTATAACTAGACAGGGCCCCTCCCTCTGTGAATTTCTCCACTGATTAACTTTCCAAACGGTCACTAAATTTAATAGAGATCAATCAGTGGGTAGTTCAATAAAAGTTTGTGGTGCATGAAGTGCCTCTTATATAAAAAGATAAGAGGTTAGGAGATGGTTTAAACACCACTATCTGAATTGTTCAACATCCTTCATTCAGAGCACATGTTGAAAACAAAACTAGTATCCTGGGAGGCACCTGACCTTTGTCCAACAGCTGGAAAATAGTACCCTCCTAGGAGTAATAAGAATGTTGGAAGTTCATTTTCAAGTGTGAGGTTCCAGATTAGTTGGTAAAATGATCCGTTGCTTCAGGGAGAAGATAAAGATGGTCTGCTGCACCCTAGAGGTGGTGCATCAAGAGGTATGTGGGCTTATAATTCTTTACACTATGTAAATGGTGTGTGAGCATTTTGTGAGCTTGTTGAGCACTTATGGAAGTAAATACAATGCCTTGCTGTACCTTTTGATCACTAGCACCCTGCAGAGTTGCTACAAGGTGTAAGCACTCCATAATCAGTGTTTCTTCACAAACCATTATCTGTATAAAAGGACTACTTTGAAAATAGAAAAGGATTATTTGTTGAAACATGAACCTATAGACATGATGTAAAAGGGAGTTTTTAAAAAGGAATTTGGAGTCATCATCAGTGATAGAATAGACTGGCAGACTCCAGGTGTTACCAGATCCAGGTACAGTAATTCCTCATTACTGGAAAATGAGTAGTCAGGAGATGTGAATTAATGGGAAATAAATCAGGTTTACTGAAGATCCAGCACACTGGTAGAGGGAGGGGGCTGTCATCCTCATAGTGATCCTCTTGGGAATTTCAGGGACACAAAGGATTTTTATAGGGAGAGCAAGATGGGATTGTGAGGCAGTGGGAGAGGTTTCTCTAAGCATAACTTTTGTCATTGAGGGTGTGTTTCCTTTTCTTTCTTTCTGAATGGACCATCACAATGGAGCTTGACTTTCTGGGGCTAGTACCTATACTTTTTTTGAATCGACATATTTCTTTCTGCATGGTAAATGTCACAGAAATTTGCTTGTTTTGTGTTGGTATATAGCTAAAGACTAAGAAGAGGCATGACACATTATGATTTTATCTGAGAATCACCAGATGTTCTGGGTTTTGTAAATCTAAAGGAACATTATACAGCAGTTCACACCTTAATCAGTTAGCCACAGCTTCTTTCCAAAATTTAGAAACCTGGGTGGAAGAGAGGGTGTAACTCTGTGGGGATGCACAGGGAGGAAAGCTGTAGTAACTACCTAGGACAGCTCCCAGTGGTGATGTCCTCCCCGCCTTTTTCTTTTTCTTTTTTTTTTTAAGAGAGAGAGATAATTTTTTAATATTTATTTTTTAGTTCTTGGTGGACACAACATCTTTGTTTGTATGTGGTGCTGAGGATCGAACCCGGGCCTCACACATGCCAGGCGAGCACGCTACCGCTTGAGCCACATGCCCAGCCCCTCCCCACCTTTTTTATTGATTTTTATTAATGAATCCAGAGGCACTTTACCATGCAACTGAACTTATATATTTTTAATTTTAAAAACATTTTTGTTCCAGTCTCTCAGTAAGTTATTGAAACTTGCCTCAAAGTTGAGATATTCTGTCATGGCCTAATGAATAGATGAGGTGACAAGTATACACCACTGCACCTGGATAAGGGTGGCAACTGTTACACCGAAGCAGTCCTTATTTTTATTTTTTAATATATTGTTATTAAAATGTTTAAACACAAAAATACAAGTACATGGAATACCATCCCACCCTTTTCTGTTATCACACTGTTTAAAAACTTAGCTCTAAAGTACTAAATATGGAAGGATAACTCTTGACCAGGCCAGCATATGATCAAATGTACAGTACGGATTAAAAAAAAAAAAAAACTTTTAATTTAAAGAAATGTACAAGCTTTTGAATTTTTCTGAAAATGCACCTTTTTTCATACGTACTTCATTATGGATAGAAGAGGAACGATGTAAATGACAAGAAGAGCTCATGAAAAAACAAGATGTGAACTTTTAGAAGATTCTGGATGGGGAGCCAAGGTAAATACAAATAACATTTAATCTCAATTCAGTAAGAATTAAAAACTTTCTGCTTCATGTAAGCAGGGTTACATTTTCAAGAGGCTGGACTGTGGTACCTGAAGTCTTCTGTACCATCCTGGATGACATCACCTGCTAGCCCAACCCCATCCTGGAAGGGCATCCAGCAGCATGTAGGGAAGGCTCTAGGGTGACTAGGGGTAGTGGGAGGTGTTTTATTCTTTGTCAAAAGAAGTTCCAGGGGACCAGCACAGTGTTGCTGAGGAAGGTTGGGGTGAAAAGGAAATGGGGGAGGGGAGACCATTGATGCCTGTTCAGGGGTTCTGTGCAGAGCAGAGTAAGTGGAGTCTGGGTGTTTGTTGGGGGCAGCAGCTTTTCAGAGGTGATAGCATGCCAAGCTTGGGAACTGGGAGGGCTTCAGGGTGTGGGAAGCACACTTGGACTTGAATAAAGGAGAAATTTCTTACATAAATAAGTGTCTGGAAGCGGTGTCATTTGAAGTCAAGGTTCAGAACGTGAGCTGTCAGTGGTTGTGTTTCCTCTGAAGAAGAACTTGCAGGTTTTTAGTGCAGGTCTGTACTTCACCTGATTAGTCTCAGGAGTGGTTATTTCCTTTTTCACTGATCGATCATCCCAGTTCAACTGAATGGTAGTGGTCCACTCTTTTGTATGCTAAAGATCTCCACATCGATGCACAGCTTAATGTTGCCAGAAACATTTTGTGTACTTCTTTCTTGACTTTTATTTGGTCTTTCCCAATAAGCAGAGTAGCTGTCCAATGTTGTTTATTAACATGGTCCCCAGCATCTATACAGATATTTAGACAACTGTAGATCCTTTTTGAAGTGCGTGATGAGATGACTTTGAGTCCAAATAGAATTCATGCATGTGCAATTAAGTACTCAAAAGTATTTTGACCCTGAGGGGGACCATGACATTCTCAAGTAGGAAAGAAAAAGAATGCTGCAGCATGAGCCTTCAAGATATCTCTGAACAGAAAAGCATTATATGTTGAGAAAAAAATTAGCTATGTATTGAGATTTGTGTGTATCTTTTCTAGGTAGAAGAATCTAGAATTGTTTTAGTTTAGCCTTGATCTGATAGTACTGTAATAATGGTGAGGACATTGCCTTTCCTTTTCTTATCTTTCTTGCTTCCAGTTTCCTTCTGTATATAAACTTAAAAAAAAAAAAAAGTCGAGATTGAGTGTAGTTCTTATTTTCTCTCTCCTTCTTTTGTAAATGATGTTTATATTTTGACCAGTAGAAACTTAGATATACCAGAGTTGTACATATTTGTGGTAGTTAAATATATTAACGTGGTTATTTTAGCTAATTCTGTTTGTGCTCAGTTTTGATAAATGTATCCCTCTTGTCTGAATGCTTAGTAACACATTGTGGTTGGTATTAGAAGTGTATGGAAATAGCAGCACCGTTGCCTCTGATCCTTGGCCTGGTAGTTTTCAGGGCTTGCTTGCTGAGTAGGAGAAGTTTTACGAGCCTCAAGTCAGTGAACTGGTTTCTTGTGAAGAGTATTTCCTGATAGGGTTGCACTCTAAATTCCATTTCTGTGTATGACAGGTTGTGAGGTTGTTTTGATGGGATGGGACACCAAGTATAATGGGAAGAATGGTGCTCCAATGCTAAGGGAATGACTCCTAGAAACATCAGTTCTCACACTCAAACCAAGTGTGATCTTGCAGGTGCTGGAGAGAGAATCTGAGGCTGACCCTGAATCAGTGGATTGGAGACACTTGGAGACCCTGCCTCAAGCTAGGAGGCACTGGTTTGCAGTTGAGCAGAAAGGCAGTGTGGGCTCTGGTTCAACATCCACTTGGCAGACACCATCACCAGTGCTTAAGGATGGAAGAGAGCCCCCCGATCTGGATTCTGCTTGACTCCAGGGGAATGACACAAATTGGAGGTTAGTTGTGGCCTACATGATGGGGAAGTGTGCTCCTGAATATTGCTACTGGGAGGACCACCTGCCTTCTACATGCACCACAGGGCTTTGGATGCCTGGAAGCCCTGGGATATGTATTTAGGTATTAGTGAGCAGCAGGAAAGTGGGAGGCAGTGGGAGCTTCCAGAGAGGGGAATTGGTAAAATGCAGGGCCCTGTCAGGACAGGGTTCTTGTGGGGATTAGGCTGGAGTGCTGGGAGGGGAAGCAGTGGGAGGCAGTGCAGGGGCTACTGGCTGAGGAGTAGCAGTTTGAGTCTGGACATTGGCTGATTAATCTTTGAAGAGGTTAGAGTATGCCAAGCCTGGGGACACACACCTGTAGGGATGTGTGTCCTCAAGGATGTAGGGCCTGTACCTCAAGGATGTAGGGTGAGGTAGGGTTATTACATGGAGGAGGAAGTGTTTTATGGTGAATGATTGTGGGCATTGGTTAGAGAGAAACTTCCTTTTGTTATTAAGCATATTGAAATAGCAAATAAGGGGCTGGGGATGTGGCTCAAGCGGTAGCGCGCTCGCCTGGCATGCGTGCGGCCCGGGTTCGATCCTCAGCACCACATACAAACAAAGATGTTGTGTCCACCAATAACTAAAAAATAAATATTAAAAACTTCTCTCTCTCTCTCTCTCTCTCTCTCTCTCTCTCTCCCTCCCTCCCTCCCTCCCTCTCTCACTCTCTCTTAAAAAAAAAAGAAATAGCAAATATGAAATCCGGGTTCTGAAAATCATTTAGCACTTTTTTTCCTCAATGAGGAGTCTCCTGCAAACTTGTGACTTTTTCATCGTAGTCAATAGGTCATAGCTGGTTGGTAGGGTTTTATTGTTTTGTATACCAGTGACTCCTATAATTTAAAACAAGCTTACCTTGCCCAAAGCTCTTTTTGTATCTCTTCTGGTACTTTAAATTTTATTTTACCTTTGCCAATAAACAGTGTCTTTCCACTGACATTTGTCATCAAGTTGTGCAAGCTGAGTACTCAGTAACTTTGCTTTCTTTCCCATTCAATGTTTTAAGCTCATCCATCTTTAAAACTACCTTGCCACTGAAAAGCTGAATATCCAGGTGTCCTGGTGTAAATGCCAGTATTTTGCACTTTGTACCCTCAACCCCTGACAACCACAGCATGCCAAGATGGAGGATCCTATCTTGGTTAGACCTACAGCTCCAGGAGCAAAGCTTCTTCTTTTTTTGTGCTTGAAGAATGCTGGCAGCTGGCTTGGATCAGGGAGGCCCAGCAATTGAGAAGCAAGATATCACAGGAGCTAGAATAGTGTCTGGATCTTCTAAGAGACCCTGCAGTGTAGGCCCCTCCCTCAAATTTCACAAGTTGCTTCTCTAGGAGCTTAGGTGTATGCCTGAAGCAAGTGAGATTGATCAGTACCATGAAGTGGACCTTCTAAAAATCACAAGTACAAAGAGAAAAAGGAAAGACCAATATCTAAGATCAGTGTTGTTAAGAAACAGATGTATAGGGGCTGGGGATGTGGCTCAGCGGTAGAGCACTTGGCTTGCACATGTGAGACCCTGGGTTTGATCCTCAGCACCACATAAAAATAAATAAGTGAAATAAAGTTATTGTGTGCAACTACAAGTAAAAAATAATTTTTTTAAAAAAAGAAAGAAACAGATGCTTAGTGCTAGTCTGACTTACTCATATATTGAGGTTTGGGGTTTGAGAGAAGAGGAAGTTGTTCTGACCAAGGAAGTAGAAGCTGTGAATGGATGGGGTCTTCGTATTTTTGAAAAAATTGAATTTTCTGGTGATTGGTCTTTGGCTAACACCATGCACCCCATTTTCCAAGAACAGGCCTTATGATGATGACCCTGGTAGGTGATCACTGTGTGTGTGAGTATTGCATATCGTAACATCATCTCTGCTGCTGGTGACATCAGCATTCTGCTCATGAGCCATTATCAATGTGTGCCTCTTTGGTAGATCTGTTTGGAGATGTGGAAGTTCCTGCAGTACTGTTTGCTAGTCAAGACATGATGTTGTTGGTCCTGGTGCATCAGTAGCTGATCAGAGCAGACTGTGTACTTGCATCTGTATTGGAGAACCAGCCTTTGAACATGGACTTGAGGATATTTGAGGAAGGAAGCTGTGACATACAGCAGAATTTGAGCAAAAACAAAGATGGAAAAATGGTTATTGATATGGTACTTGGGATAGATATTTCAAAACTCAATAATCTACTAATAGATGTGAAAACCATGACTGACATGAAGAAAGTGCGGAATTCTGGGATTCTTCTGAGAGAGTGCCAGGAGCCCTCCACTCACTCACTGCACTCTGTACTGCCTTCTCGCGACTTATGAATGAACTCTCTCCATAGCCTCAGTTGATACATGTGCAATGTTTCTTTCCTCTGGCACTTAAATCATCTGATGTTTTTTAGGGCATAAATATTGTTTTTAACTTATTCCTCATTGAGAGAGAATTCTCAGAAATTTCAGGGCATTTTTATATACTCCAAAGTACATTTCTTCCTGTAGCTACTGCTTTACCCTCTTACATCTTTGTAACCAGTCAGGTGGCTCATCACTGTGTGATCTTCTTTCTATTTTTATGTGATCCCTGTTTGTTCTTCATTTTTCTCTCTAGCTTTTTCATAGGGTATAAAACATCCAAACTTTTGCATTCTGTGTCTGATTATGTCACTGATCATGTCATTCCTTGTTCCATTCATAACTTTGCTGGACATAGCATTCTTGGTTGGTGAGTATATACTTTCAAAGCTTGAAATACTTTATTCCAAACCCCCTTGATTTTAGAGTCTGAAGTGAGAAGTTTGAAGTGAAGCTTATAAACGTAAATTAAATTTGTACAAACAAATATAATTTTATCTAAATGTGACCTAATGTTTTTTTGTGTGTATGTTTTACTATTTTTCTTTATTTCCATTGTTAGGTCCTTTGATAATAATATGCCTTTCAGAGCTGCTTTTTATCTTAATATTTTTTCTTTGGGATTCTTTATGTATAGTGTATGTATATGTCTATCTTATTTTTAATGTTTGAATTTACTTTTAGTGTTATTTTATCAAAAAGGTTAACACCATTAGCCTGAATCTCTATGTTCTTCTCCACCTTTGACCAAGATTTTCTATTTGACCTTGAGCCCAAAGCAGTGGTGTTTGCAAACCATGTACTGAAAGTTTTGAAAATGTAAGTAAAAATAAACTTTCCTTCTTAAAATTGTTGTATGGTATATTAGTCATATTAATGGATAATTATTAACACGGAAGGAGATACTTTTTAATCAAAATTTTGAGCTATTGTTTTTTTTTCAGTTTATTCTTTTCCAGGTTTTAAGGCTATTTTGAAGTGGAACTTAATGTATCTCAATTTTATATATTAAGATTTACATTTTCATTTCTACTGGTTTTGCTTCAATGTTGAGTTTCTCTTCAAAGTCAAATTGGAAAAAATTGATTGAGACTATAAAATTGATCCATTAGATCCTCCAGGAAATATTCTTATTTAATATGCATAAGCTTATCTCAAATGATTTGGAGAGTTCTTCAGGATGGGCCACTTGATTTGAAGAGAAGGAAAATTTAAATTAAAAGCTTCAAGTTATAAATGCATTTTGGAACCAACTCATATCCTTCTCAGCTATATTGGTGTTTATATATTGTGACTTGTTAACCACCTGTGGGAAATTTCACTGAGCTGTTCCAATTATTATCTTGCAACTGTTGTTTTAATATTAAGTGATATTTTTCTCAAGACAAATCATAAGTATGTTTTCCACTGATATTTTGTAGCCATATTCACTACACAGTTTTTAAATAACAGATACTTTTACCTCTAAATCTATTTTCTGACAGGATACAGTTAGCAAATATTTTGTGGATTTGTATGGGAAATTAAATAACTCTACCCAATGAAAAATATAAACATTTGACCATGTATCTGAATCAAAAACATCAAGGTATGTTTCTATTGTAGATATAATAAAATAAGATTTTGAATCACTTCTTATTCATACTTATAAACCATTCTTTTAAAAATGATTGTAATAGAGTGACATGAATTTAATGAAATTCTTAAAACTATATGAGCATCTCAATTACAGTTGAATGGCATTCCCTTGTCCTTCATTAATACTTGACCATATGACACAGAATGAGAATTCAGTAATGAACTTTCCTATGGTTGGAAGAATGATTGATATTAGTGTAGAAACAGAGGATCTGTCCGTGAAACATAAATGCTCTTCAGCAGGGAGTAAATGCTCATATAATTAAATACCTATAACTATAAGCTATCATAACTTCTATATTATGATATGTAAGTAAGTCATTTTATGTTGCCTTTATAAGGCATATGGATATGGTTACTTTTATAGTTTTTTATTTTTTGATTCTTATTCCTTTGTTATTCAGAAAGTTTTTCCTTGGAACCCATTTTTTGCATTTAGCACTATTTTGGATGCTGGAAAATATATAATAGCATTTTTATTTGGTATTTAATATTTTTTACTTTTAATATTGGACAGGTTGTCTATCCCTTTCTGTTTTACATCATGAATATATCTGTAGGGATGTCGAATTGGGGTTAAATTAAATAAAGGACCCAAACAAAAAGCACTTGAATTAGAAAACCACAAGCCATTATATAAAGAGCATAAATCATGCTGTCTTTAGTTAAGTGGGTCCACATTTAGAAGGTCAGGGGCTCACCCTGCTTATGAATAGGTTGAGTTCTTTTGTGAGTCTTGAGTGTTGTAATCTATCTATCTATCTATCTATCTATCTATCTATCTATCTATGTCTATGTTTAGTACAATAATATATATATGTATGTATATATATATATATATATATATATATATATATATATATATATGCAGAAATACTTATACATACATGTTTATGTATGGAATAGGACTTCCAAGAGATAGATCAGCATAAAATAATTATAGATATTTGTAGATTTTTAAGCTGAAACATAATCAATTCCCACTGGCTATTTTTTTTTCAATATTTTTAAAATGTGTGCATTATAATTGTACATAACAAGGATTTGTGTTATATATTTATACATGCACAAAATTTAACAATATAATTTGGCCAATATTGCTTCCCAGCACTTCTTCCCTTCCTGCATAACTCTAAACCCTTGGTCTTTTTCTTTAATTATCTCCCTTTGATTTTCCTGAGATTATCCCCCACACCTTTCTATTTCTTTTTCCATTCTAGCTTGCACATATGAGAGAGAGCATATGATCCTTGATCTTCTAAGTTTGACTTATTTTGTTTAATATTATGGTCTCCACCCATTTTCCTGCAGATGACAAAATTTCATTTATTTTATGGCTGAATAAAGTTTCATTTTATCTCACTTCTTTTTGAATTCCTAGCATTAGGCATACAGGAAAGCTAGTGTTAGTCCATCATATTGATGATAGTAATAGCACAGCCCTCCTTTCTCGTTCACCTACAATTTTGGTGTTCCTCATGTGTGCGTGTCATGGTCCTTGTGGGTAATCTTTCATCCTTGTGGTAGAATAGTATAACTTGCTGTAAGGATGAAGGATACTAAGCCAGAGAAGGAAACAGATGGCTGTGGAGGGAACTCCATTAGTTTGACTCCATGCCCATCATCATTTTTCCTTGAGAAGCGTGGGTGCCAATTTTAAGCCATAAAATGTCTGCAGTATGAGGATTGCCTTCATCTTATAAAATTTTATTCTTCTTGTCTGTATCACAGTATTTTTCACACATGAACTATAATTCTGTATGTAGCATAATTTTGATAATTATTTGACTTTCTTATTTTTTCTGATTGGGGATATGTTAGTATTATAATAAGATTTTTCATTAATGAAATAGGTGGATTGGATCAGGTGATTTCTAATTCTGCTTTCATCTTTAATACACCTTTTAATTTTTTATGCTGGGAGCCATCAGCCAAGTAGGTATGACAATTTCCTTGCCAGCATAACCCCATGTTTCTTTAGCAGAAGGACTCATGGAAATAGGACATTTTGCAGCTACATTGCATGTAAAGTGACCTTGCTCAAGGACCAGGGCGGATCCATGTTTAGGGTGTTCCCGGTTTAGCATAATAGGAGATTAGGGTGTTCCCCGTTTAGAATAGGGCGTATCCTGCTGCCTGAGTTCCTCTTGAGTTCTTAGGGTCAGGCAGTATATTTGGGAGACAGAAGCCCAGGAGGTGTGGATTTGGGCAGAGAACCTGGATTCCCCCAGAACGTGTTTGTAGACGGCCGGTGTGAGTTCGGGAATAAAGAATTGCTGTTTGAATCTACAAGCTGTGTGGTGGCTCGTGATTTGTGCCCAGCCAGCGACTGCAGCATCTGGTGGCTCATACGTGGAATGCCTGAAGCTTGGGGGTAAGTGAAATTGCTCGCCCCTGAGGGAAGGCAAGAGAATGGGTGACCATTTCAAAAAATAATGTGTTCTTCTTTTGATTTATTTTGTTTTTCTTTCAAGCTGCCTATCCCTAGAAATTTCTCAGGCAAACTGGAAAAAATGGTTGACTGAAGGTTTGAAGTTTGTCGGCTCTGAGGAAGAGAAAATTGATACAACGATTTTTTATTCCATTTTTGTTTCATTCAGTTTTGATTTTGTTTTGTGGTATCTTATTGGGTTGCGTTTTCTTTATAGTAGATTAAAACAAACTGAAAAGATGTTAAGTAAATTGTTGGAGGTTCAGAACATGGAGAAAGACATTTTAGATCAAGCAGAAGAGAAGGTCTCTCGAGCTAGTCAGACAGAGAAAGAAAATTTAAAGGAAAAGGGGTTGTTAGGAAAAAGGCCACAACAGGAGGCTGTTACTAACTCCGTTTTATCACAATAGGGTGTAATTCAACCAACAGCCCCACCGATAGAGACAGCTGAGTGGCCCTCAAACCTTGTAGTTGATAATTGGGATCCTGAGACAGGACCTCAAAGATTAGCATGCCCTGTACTTGAACAGGTAGGAGGGCAACGAATTCACCGTGCTTTAGATTTTAAAACAGTGAAGCAGTTAAAGGAGGCTGTAACAACCTATGGTCCCCAAGCTCCCTTCACGGTAAGCATGGTCGAGTCCATTACTAACTTGGACATGACACCAGCAGATTGGGCTAGCATGTGTAAATCTCTGCTAAATGGAGGACAATATTTGTTATGGAAGGTTGCCAATGAGGAATTTTGCGCAGAGACAGCTAGGCGAAATGCAGCAGCCGGTTACCCTCAAAGAAATCTAGAAATGTTGCTAGGGAAAGGACCTTATGAGGGTCAGCGGCAACAAATTGAATATGATCCTGCTATATATGCACAAATTGCTGCAGACGCAGTTAGGGCATGGAAGACTTTACATGGACATGGAGATTTACAAGGTCAGCTATCTAAGGTAATACAGAGAGCTAATGAAATTACGCTGACTTTGTAGATAGGCTAATTCAAATGGCTGCCAAAATTTTTGGGGATACGGAACAAGCAATGCCATTAATAAAACAACTGGCTTATGACCAAGCAAATCGTTGCTGCAGAGAGGTTATTAGACCATGGAGACACGAAGATTTAAACACATATATTAAATTATGTAGAGATATTAATGAACAAGGGCAAGTCTTGGCAGCTGCAGTACAACAGGCTTTAGATGCCAGGCCAAAAACATGCTATGATTGTGAACAAACAGGACATTATAAAAGGAGTTGCCCCATAGGAGGAGGTTTTAACAAAACTAGGTATCAAAGAAATAAAATACCGGGTATTTGCGCACGATGCCGTAGAGGGAGACATTGGGCTAATGAATGCCGTTCTCAAACCACCATAGAGGGTACTTCCTTATTTAAAAATGGACAAGGACCAGGTATTTACCCACGATATCATGGAGAAAGGCATCAGGCTTCATTGCCAAAAAATGGACAAGGGGGCCCAATACTCCGGGGCCCACAACCACAAATATACGGGGCAGTGGAGGAACCCAGCAACACCATCAGGGTAGTGCCCAGGACACATTGTCCATTAAATCCCTCATCAGACAAACCCGAGGGAGCGCAGGGTTGGACATCTGCGCCTCTGCCAGAGCAGTACTAACTCCAGAGATGGGAGTTCAAATCATTCCCACAGGAATAAAAGGACCTCTTCCCCAAGGGACAGTAGGCTTATTATTGGGACGTAGTTCATCTACATTAAAAGGACTTATGATAAGTCATGGGGTAATTGATCCCGATTATGTAGGTGAAATAAAAATTATAGCTAGTTCTCCAAGAGGTATATCAGTAATTTCACCTGGAGATAGAATAGCACAGTTGTTAATAATACCCAGCCTACATAATAAATTTCCTAGTCATAGTGTAAAAAGAGGTTCCAGGGGATTAGGCTCCACAGGTGTTGATTGGGCTATGCAGTCTTTAAATTCAGATTCTCGCCCAATGTTAAAACTAAATATTCAAGGACACGACTTTAATGGGCTACTGGACACAGGTGCTGACCTTAGCATCATATCTAGTCAGGAATGGCCAAAACATTGGCCATTATAACAAGCCACTCAAATGCTTTGAGGCCTAGGAGTGGCTACTAATCCCCATAGAAGTGCAATGGTATTAGACTGGAAGGATCCTGAAGGATGTGAGGGAACTATACAGGCATATGTATTGGATCATCTTCCTATAAATTTATGGGAACTAGATGTCCTAGATCAATTAGGTTTGACGTTAACAAATAACATCAATCCTAATGCGCCCACTACTAGGGCTAGACAAGGTTTTAGGAAAGAAAAAAGATTAGGAAAACAAGGACAAGATATAGCAGCACCAATTCAAATAGATCAAGGAACAAACAGACATGGGTTGGATTTTCAGAAAGGGCCACTGAGATAATAAAAATTACTTGGAAATCAGAAAGACCAGTGTGGGTTCCTCAGTGGCCCCTGACTAAAGAAAAGATACAAGTAGCCCATGATCTGGTCAAACAACAATTAGCGGAAGGACATATACAACCTTCCATATCTCCCCATAATACTCCCATTTTTGTCATTAAAAAAGAAATCTGGTAAATGGAGATTATTGCAAGATTTAAGAGCCATTAATAATGAGATGGTTATTATGGGACCTGCTCAATCAGGGATTCCTCAATTGTCTGCTTTGCCAAAAACCTGGCATGTTTTAGCCATAGATATTAAAGATTGTTTTTTTTCAATTCCAATTCATCCCGAGGATAGTCCATGTTTTGCATTTACTATCCCTGCATTAAATCATGAAGGTCCTGATCACAGATATGAATGGAAAGTACTCCCTCAAGGGATGGCTAACAGTCCAACTATGTGTCAAATACATGTTAAAAAAGCAGTCCAGCCATTTAGAAATCAAAATCCTGAACTACAAATATTTCACTATATGGATGATGTATTATTGGCACATAAAGATAAAAACATACTGCTGGAATGTTATGCCACACTTACAAACTTATTAAAAAATTATAATCTAGAGATAGCAATAGATAAAGTACAATTAAGTTTTCCAATTAATTATTTAGGAGTTCTATTATCCTCAACCATGGTCCGTCCACCAAAAATTCAAATACGAGTAGATCAACTCAAATCACTTAATGACTTTCAAAAGTTATTGGGAGACATAAATTGGATAAGGCCTTATCTAGGCATACCAACAGGAGAGTTGGGACCTTTATTTGATATTCTAAAAGGTCCATCAGATCCAAACTCACCTCGCATGTTAACTCCTAAAGCAAGAAAGGCATTGAAAATTATTGAAACATACATGGAAAATATAAATTTGGATAGAATTGATATAAGTTTGCCTTTATTATTTATTGTACTACCAACAAAAAATATTCCTACAGGAGTATTTTGGCAAGAAGGTCCATTATTGTGGATACATTTATCTTATTCTCCTAACACTATTCTTACTAGGTATCCTGAGGCTGTAGGACAATTAATACTCAAAGAATAAAAGCAGCGAAGGGAGTGTTTGGAATTTCTCCCAATAAAATTATTACTCCATATACAATGGATCAAATTGATGAGTTAGCTAATGAGTTAAATACTTGGGCAATAATCATGTGTAAATCTAATGTTTCATTTGATAATCACTTACCATCTAATCCTTTGTTGTCTTTTTGGTCTAAGCATCCTGTAGTTTTTCCAAAAATGACAAGAAAAACCCCTATCATGAATGCTCCAAATATATTCACTGATGGGTCAAATAATGGAACAGCAGCAGTAGTTACCCCTGATCAAACTTTTACATTTTTAGTACCCAAACAATCAGCTCAAAAGGTAGAGCTTAATGCAGTTTTACAAGCCTTTTTGATGTTTAAAGATTCTGTATTTAATTTATTTACTGATAGTCAGTATGTAGTTAATGCTATAGTATCTCTTGAAGATGCTGGTAGGATTTCCCCTTCCTCTACTGTTTTCTCTTTGTTTTCCACTATACAAAGTCTAATCTGGGACAGAAAAGATCCATTCTTTATAGGACATATTAGGGCACATACAGGATTGCCTGGAGCCCTTAGTTTGGGCAATGATTTAGCAGATAAAACTACACATGACATACATATTTTCTCTACGCTAGAAGAAGCTACAAATTTTCATAAAAGATTCCATGTTAATGCTAATACTTTACAAAAGCATTTTAAAATAACTAAGGAACAAGCCAGACATATAATAAAACAATGTCAAAATTGTGTGACCTTTTTACCACAAGTTAATCTTGGAGTCAATCCTAGAGGACTGATACCTAACCATATTTGGCAGATGGACGTCACACACTTGCCAGAATTTGGAAAATTAAAATATTTACATGTTACAGTTAATACTTCTTCGGGATTTTTGATGGGCTCCCTTCATGCTGGAGAAAAAACTAAAGATGTTATAGCTCATTGCTTACAAAATTTTGCCACTGTGGGCATTCCTAAACAGTTAAAAACCGATAACGGTCCTGGCTATACCTCTACCTCTTTTAAACAATTTTGCTCATCATTTGGTATTACTCATATAACAGGAATCCCATACAATCCACAGGGACAAGGCATAGTTGAAAGAGCTCATCAAACTATTAAAATGTACTTATTAAAGCAAAAAGAGGGAATTGGAAGGGGGTATATATCCCCCAAAGATAAACTTAAAATAACGCTTTTTACTCTAAACTTTTTAAATTTGGATTTATCAGGACTTAGTGCTGCGGAAAGGCATATGTATCCAAAAAATGTACATAAGCCTAAAGTACTTTGGAAAGATATTCTAACAGGACAATGGAAAGGTCCTGACCCAGTGATTGTCTGGAGTCGGGGCTCTGTTTGTGTGTTTCCACAGGGAGAACAGCAGCCGATTTGGATTCCAGAAAGACTAACTAAAACGATTTCTACAGATCAAAAAGAAGATAATTTGACTCAAATCCATAACAGCTGATATCCAGAACTCCAAATTGGCCATTCTTACATCTGTGACAGTGATTAACCAGGATGCTTTTTTCAATATCTATTTTATTATTGCATTTTTCCACATCATAAGGTTCTATTTTATTTTTTGAGCTCATACACACCTAGGTTAATGTTTTTTTGATCAGTTTTATTTTTTGACTGTGGAGTATTTAAACATTGCAATGGAGATTTCACCTAGGTAAAGCTACAAGGCCTTTATTATTATCTTATGTGTTGTACGTTTGTTTGCACATTTGTGTTTTGTGTTGTATGTCTGTGTGTGCGTATGTCCATATTTCATATATGAGGAGCGCTCATGAGAAAATGGATCCGAATTATTTTTTTTATTCACGTGATTTAAATGGCTTAATTTAAATTAGGTAAACAGCTGTTAAGGATTGTTTTTAAAGGAAGTTAACAGATCTGTTTGTTTACTTTCACCTTTCCTTTTCACTATATTTAATAATTCTTTTCAGGATAATGTCTCTTTAGCATCATTGCCAGAATTCCTATCTTCATCCCAATGAATATAACTCAACAATTATGCTCAATCAAGGAGTTAACTTACTTTGGGAGGAAACGGACTTTGGGAGGAGACGGACATATTGATAGATTCCTCCACTTTAAACCGCTTGCAGAACTTGCCTGGACTATGTAACTATCGTTTAGTGCAACAAATTGTGGTAATGCTGGCATATCTTTGCTGATGGTGTCACCAGTGATGCAATTTTTATTTCCTTGCCAGCGCACCACATGTTAATTATGATAATGCTGGCATATCTTTGCTGATGGTGTCACCAGTGATGCAATTTTTCCAAAGGAACTGTCGATTGGCTTGGTGTCATGGCATTTCTGTATCCTCCTCCCTTCTGCTAGTGATGGTCTAAATTTGGGGGCCAATGGCTATATGTTGGACCGGTAGTCAGTGACGGGTATGATCCAATTGCAGTGGTATCAACCTAAGACAGGAGGCTGATGCCTAAATATCTGTTTTCCGATGATGGGTAAGAACCATATGTTGAATTGGACAACCTACCAGGCACGGTCCTTAAGCCACATTAACCTCACTCCCCCACTGGCACCAAGACCAAATTTGGGGGCCAACAGAGGTGAGGCAAAGAACCTCACCCCCCACTGGTGCATAGACCTATCCACAAGTATGGCTGTATGCTGGACCGGTAGTCAGTGACGGGTATGATCCAGTTGCAGTGGTATCAACCTAAGACAGGAGGCTGACGCCTAAAGGTCAGTTTCCCAATGACGGGTAAGAACCATATGTTGAACTGGACAACCTACCAGGCACGGTCCTTAAGCCACATTACTTGTTGTTTAATTAATCAGAAGGGGGGAGATGCTGGGAGCCATCAGCCAAGTAGGTATGACAATTTCCTTGACAGCGTACCCCCATGTTTCTTTAGTGGAAGGACTCATGGAAATAGGACATTTTGCAGCTACATTTTATGTAAAGTGACCTTGCTCAAGGACCAGGGTGGATCCGTGTTTAGGGTGTTCCCGGTTTAGCATAATAGGAGATTAGGGTGTTCCCCGTTTAGAATAGGGTGTATCCTGCTGCCTGAGTTCCTCTTGAGTTCTTAGGGTCAGACAGTATATTTGGGAGACAGAAGCCCAGGGGGTGTGGATTTGGGCAGAGAACGTGGATTCCCCCAGAACGTGTTTGTAGATGGCCGGTGTGAGTTCGGGAATAAAGAATTGCTGTTTGAATCTACAAGCTGTGTGGTGGCTCGTGATTTGTGCCCAGCCAGCGACTGCGGCACTTTTACAGTTATTTGATATGTGATTTTTTTTCCTGAGCACCTAAAAACATTTTTTATTCATTCTATTTAGTTGTACATGGCAGTGGAATGCTCTTTGACACATCATACATAAATGGAGTATAACTTCTCATTCTTCTGGTTGTACATGACGTAGACTCACACTGGTCATGTAGTCATATATGCACATAGGGTAATTATGTCAGATCAATTCTGCTATTCTTCCTACCTCCATTCCTTTTCCCCTCCCTTCACTCCCCTCTGCCTTTTCCACAGTACCTCCGTTCATCCCTAGGAACCCCAACCCTTATTGTCAATTAGCATCTGAAATTCAGTGAAAACATTCAGCCTTTGGTTCTTTGGGATTAGTTAATTTTGTTAAGCATGGTATTCTCCAGCTCCATTCATTTACCACCAAATTCCATAATTTCATTCTTATTTAAGGCTGAGTAATATCTGGTTGTGTATGTATACCACATTTTCTTTATTCATTCATCTGTTGAAAGGCACTTAGACAGGTTTCATAGTTTATCTATAACATTGATGTGGCTGCATCACTGTAGTATTCTGACTTTAAATCCTTTGGGTATGAACTGAGAAGTGGGATAACTGGGTCAATTCCAAGTTTTCTGAGGAATCTCCATGCTGCTTTCTTTAATGATAAATTGAAAATTTTCCTTCCCACCAGCAAGGTATGAGTGAACCTTTTTTCCTACTTTCCCCCAACATTTATTGTTGCTTGAATTCCTGATAATTGCCATTCTGACTGAAGGGAGATGAATTCTCAATGTAGATTTGACTTGCATTTTTATAATTACTAAAGATGAACATTTTTTTCATATATTTGTTGATTGTATTTTTTCTTCTGTGCAGTGTCTGTTCAGATCCTTAGTCCATTTATTGATTGGGTGGTTGTTATTGTTATTGTTGTTGTTGTTATTATTATTAGAAGTAGTATAAAGTTTTTGAGTTCTTCATATATCCTGGATATTAATGCTGTAACTGAGGTGCAGGTGGTAAAGATTTTCTCCTGTTCAGTAGACTTTCTCTTCATATAATTGTTTCTTGAGCTGAGAAGAAGTTTAAAGGCTGCTTCTTTGATTCCATCCCATTTATTAATTCTTGATTTTACTTCTTGTGCTTTACTGGTGTTGTTAAGAAAGTAAGTTCCTAAGCTTACATTTCTACTTTTTCTTCAGTTAGTTGCAGGTTCTCTGTGTTCTAATGCCTAAGTCCTTGATCCACTTTGAGTTGTGTGCAGGGTGAGAAGTAGGGTTTTAATTTCATTTTGCTACATGTGTATTTCATGTTTTCCCAGCACCATTTGTTGAAGATGCTATCTTTTCTCCAGTGTTTGTTTTTGGTGCTGTTTTATAATATTAGATAACTATACTTATGTGGGTTTTTTTCTGTGTCTTCTCTTTTTTACCATGGTTCTGGTACTGATTGTGATGCCTCCTGCATCACTTTTCTTGCTAATGACTTCTTTGCCTATTCTGATTCTCTAATATTTCCAAATGAGTTTTATAGGTGATTTTTCTATTTCTACAAAGTAACTCATTGGTTTTTTTATAGAAATTGCATTGAATCTGTATAGCACTTTGGGTAGTATGGTTAATTTGACAATACTAATTCTGCCTAGGGCATGGGAGATCTGTCCATCTTCAAAGGTCTTTAATTTCTTCCTTCAGTATTCTGTAGTTTTCATTGCAGAACTATTTTATACCTTTTCTTATATATATTCCAAAATATTCTATTGTTTTCTGAGGCTATTGTGAATGGGATATTTTTCTAATTTCTCTCTCAGTTCCTTTGCCATTGATATATAGGTACATAAATTATTTATGGGTGTTAATAACCCAATGAATTTTGATGTATTGTATTCCTGTTCCCATTTATTCCTGAAATTTTTGCTCCCCTGATTGTATCTGTGATCCAATCCTAATCCAGAGTTGTATATTTTAACCTCCACACATTAAAAAGTTTGTTTCTTGTCATTAACTTGTTATTTCTTTCATTTATGATCTGATAGGGTGCAAGAAGTTATCTCTATTTCTTGCATTTACCTTGTACTCAAAAATATGATTCTTTTTGGTTCAAGGGATTGAACTCAGAGGCACTTGACAATTGAGCCACATACTCAGCCTTATTTAGATACAGGATCTCACTGAATTGCTTAGCACCTTTTGTTTGCTGAGGCTGGCTTGGAACTTGCAGTTCTTCTGTCTTAGATTCCTGAGCGGTTGGGATTACAGGTGTGCTCCACCACGCCTGGCAATATGAATTATTTCAAAGAATGGTCATTGTTTGATAGAGAAGCAAATGAATTTATTGTTGATAGATTAAATAGTCCATAGATGTCTATTCAGTCTATCTGATTAATGTTTTCTATTTAGTTCTGAAGAAGCTAGGCTGGCAGGTTTTTCTTTTTTGGGTGGGAATAGTACAGAAAGGTTTCCCCAAACCTCAGCAGTGCAAAGAGTATGCAGTGTGGTCCTCACAAGGCCTTTCATCTGCCACAAAAACTCTGTGTTCCATATGTGGCTCCCTCCAATTGTCACCTCAACCCCCCCCCCAACATCAGACCATTTTATAGTAATCTTGTTTTGTTTAAAAGCATTGACCCAGTTGTTGGGTATATGGCTTAGTGGTAGAGTGATTTAGCATGTATGAGAACCTGAGTATGGTGCTTATCTCTTTAAAAAATGACTTACCAAAATTATTCTTGCCAATGAAAAAACTTATCAAGAGAGATTGAGGGATACTGGTTGATGTGGGCCATATGTGGAGGTCCTGACCTGAAAGCCTAGAGAAGCAGAGAGTCCATGAGTGTCTCCATGCATCTATTCACTCATTTTCAAATTTGACTGAGTCCTGGAGGCTAAAGTGCAGGTCAGTTATGTAGGTTAGAACAGTGTCCAAGATAGTATGTCTGGTCTCCTTCGTTTCAGTTAATATTTTAGGGGTAAAACAAATTAAGTACATTAAATACACTAAAGAAGGCCCTGTAAAGGACACAAACTAGGCATTCAGTGTTCACGGTTCCAAGGGTGGCTTGCTTCTGAGTGAGGGCGTCATTATTCTGTGATGACAGGAAAAATGGAAGCAAGGTGCTACCAGAGGCATTGGATTAAGTGCAGGGATATGAAATAATGCCACAGGCCCTGAGGGGAGGGAACAAGATCAAGGGAGGGTACAAAGGATCATGAAGATCACTGCCTGGCCATGGGGAGTGTGGACCATGGTGAGTATTTTGAACTTTATTCTAAGAGGAATAGGAAGTCATCTGTGCCTGAATCAGGGTGGGTGTCATTGGTTGGCTCCTGGTATAAACTTTCTTCATTGAACTGATTTTGTTTTAACCCAACTGTTATGTTGTTCTCCCATTTTCATTATATCAAGGTCTCTAATTTTTTGGACCATTCATTTAATGAAGACTTTTTGTGATCCTTTTGTAACCAAGTTTCTCTGATTCTTCTTGACCCTAGTAGCTTGAAAAGGTGCATGCACATTTGAAGAAACCATTACTTCTTCCAGACTTAAGGACTTATTTCAGGATGGGAAAGCTTTTTCCTGCGGAACAGTATGGGAGGACATGCTGACCTAGTATAGCACTAGTCTAGTGGCATGGAGCAACATCTTTGTTATCTAAGGTTGAAGGATGCATTGCTTCTCTTTTAGCAGGCACAACTTTTGGTAACATGAGAATCTTCATGGTCATTGGTGGCTAGAGCTATGGGAAATCTAGAGTTGCTATGAGGACTAGCTGGGTCATAGTTAGTGCCTCTAGATCCATGCAGAGAAGACTAGAAAAGGTGAAAGACATATGGGCCAGGCACTGTGCACACTTTGGTGCAGTGTCAGCTGCAGACATGTGCAATGTAGAGAGGCTACCTGTGGGCAGAGAAGTAGTAAGGAAAAGCTAGGACCAAGGACAGAAGCCAGGGCTGGCAAAGAGTGCCTATGAGGTGGGACCTAGTTTGTTAAAGCACAGGACTGTAGGATCAGATCTGATTGTAGACACATAGGGCTTCAGGGAAGGACCAAAAGCACAGCTTTGCCTGGCTGCTGTGTATCTACAGCTCTGGGGCCTAATCATGAATGCATAAAAGTAGAAACCTCAGCTGTGAATTCAAGTATGGTGGAAGGGACATGGAGGTGTTGAGGATGGCTGTAAACATGCACTATTTTTTTTGTGAGTGGAGCTGAGGAGAAACGTGAGCAGTGGCACAGAACAACTCTCTTCATGCAAAGCTACATGGTGGTGGTGATGGTTAATGGGAATCTGGGTGCTTACATATGTTAATATCACCATGAAACAGAGCTGGTGACACATGTGTATGTAACTTCAGAGGCTGCTAAATATGGTGAGCAGTGGCTCATGACAGGTGTTGGAAGTGGTATTGTGCATGTGCAACTGCCAGTCCAACATCTGGCAGGGTGCATGGATATGGCTGCAGGTGTACACCCATCACATGGGATTGTGCCTCCAGTATGGGCTGCAGCCTTCATGTTCTCATGCACAGAAAAAGGCTGTTTGGGGACCTTGGGTCTGGATTTGTGGCAACTACAGGTGAGGTTACCTTGGGTAGGCAGAATCTAGAAGTAGTGGTACAGGTGCTTGGAGACTGTGAATGCAAACACCTTAGAGGCTTTTTGTAGTAGGGAAAGATGCAGGGTTCCTCTGTGGCTGTTGGTTTCCTCAGTGGCAAAAACTACTGCAGTCTGTTTGGAGCAAGCACCTGAGGCATGTAATGGCAAATCCTGAGGGAATGCCAGAAATGATGGCTAGAGTTGTTTACAGATGGAGACAGTGCAGAGGTTGTGGGGGTTCTGGGCAGAGTAGCCACTGGGGACCATGATTTCTTCTGCTGCAAGTTGATCCATGTGTTGCACCACTTCTTCTTTGTTTCAGGTCATCTCCAAATAGCTCATCTGTTCTTCTCAGTAATCTGGGTTGGGAGAAACTGAATCAGGACATTTTGGTACTTTATTGGAAAACCTAGGGTGATGGTTGTCACACTATTCTCCTTTTGCTATTGAGTGGAACCGGTGGGCTGCTTACTTCCTCTTTGTGTTGAGCAGAGCTATGTCAGGGACTGGTTGATGCAGAAGAGTGACACTAAAATTGCTTTTGGTGCAGTAATTCTGTTGTTTTCTTCTAATCTGTTGCTTTAAATTAAATGCATTCCTGAATTTTTCCAGATTTTTTTTAATGGACATCTTAAGTCAGGGATCTCCTTTTCTGCCATTTACTGAATAAAGTAATAGGAAGAGTGCAGTATTTGTTTCCTGCTGTGGACATAGGCAGCTGTGCAATGGCAGAGAGGATAAGTCCTGCCCACCCAGGTCTGGGTGTGGGGGTTCTCACCTGCCCGCCATTGAGGCCCACCTGATTCTGGTGGGTCATCTCACTCACTGTATGGGTATTGGGTGGTCTCAGGGGAGTGCCACCTGGTTCTTGATGGGGTCTGTACAGAATAGCCAGGCACTGATCACAGTACAGGGGGCGGGCCATCCAGGAGCCAATCACCTAGGGCCATGCAGATTGTGGAATGAGCACTTGTGTTTATTATTGTCACCTGGCAACGACTATTTTGCCAGTTGGTTGGCAGATAGCTAATGGAAGAGGTGCTTTTGTATGCCACTTGGCAGAGGTTGTTACCTAATTGTCTTTAGGATGGATAGAGCCTGGAGAAAGTTTTTTTATATAAGCCTGGGAGTCAAGTTTTTCGGATATAACCCTCTTGGGAAGATACACCAGGCTGCCAAAAATTGTGAGCTGGGAAGAATTAAACGTTATCTGGGACGTGGATGTCATATTGATAGCACCGATCATAAAAATAGGTAATAGGATCTGGGAGGCCAGGGACTGAGGGGTAAGGGACCAATGGGCTGATGGAATTGAAGCCTGCACCATCCAGGCTGTGCCAGTAGGAGCAGACCAGAAAGGATACCACTTCTCCTTTCACCAGAATATTTGACTTTAATATCCTGTGGAGTCCTCAATATCCAGGACCTGCAACCTTGGAAGTTCCATACCCAGGACATCTAATGGGCAGCTAAACAAAATCAAATTTTTAACTGGTTTCCCAGACACTTAAAATTTCCCTATAAGGTCACTGATTTAAAAAAAAATAAATACACACAACATCTTTTAATGTACACATTTTCAAAAGCATTGAAAAATGTTGTGTCCTGAGAGCCTCACAAGAACTCTGAATTGGGAAGATGGCTCCATGTTCTTTCTTCTTTTTTAATTTTTAAAATTCCTTCACACTAGTATATTTAGGGGTACACTAAAATAAGATTTTACTTATTTCTCACATGCTTAACTCACTAATTTATCAAATTCTTAGGATAACTCGGTGTCATCTTGATCATCAAACCATTTTCATAACAACAGTGTTGACAAGCCCTGAATTTTCTGCAAATACTTCATTAACTTCAGTTAGTGAAGTTAACTACCTTTAACTACCTTTCCACAGAGGACACTAGAGTTCATTGGTAGCTTTCACATTTTCCAAAACAACAAACACAGCATGCTATTTCAATTTTGTTATCACTTTAGACTAAAGTATAAAAGCATCTGCCAAAAGATTCTCACACAAAATTCCAAAATTGCTAATTCCACTATTCCAGTATCCTTTCCTGTAGTTATCCATTACTGTGTATCTGTTCAAGCATGGAGAGTAGAGCATTGGTTGAGAGCATCTAGGCAGTGCAGGCTCTCAGTCACCAGGGTCAAGGGAGTAGCACACAAAGGATGCCTAGTCTGTACAGAGCTGCCTGCTGCTGCTCTAATGTAGCTTGCCCTACTCTGTTCTGAAGGGACTAAGAGTATCAAAGGTAGGCCCTGCTTGTGGTTTGTGCAATAGAATACACATTGACCCCAAATGTGAGCTCTCTCTGTGGTTATCAATTTCACAAAAAACAAAATATCAGTACATTTTTTAATTCCACACACAGTCATTTAGGGTCATGATTACACTAAGAAAATGTTTGCAATGAACAAAGACTTGCCATTCTGTGTATCAAAATACATTATTAACTTTCACAAATTACTTGTTTGCCAATGACCAAAAGATAAGTGACTGGAACAGGATAAAAAGAATACTCAAATATCTGGAAGAAGAGTAAAATGGAATTGGTAGGTAGGGGCATGTATATCATTAAATCATCTATTTGAGGAGCAATAAACAGCTCAAGCCATAATCAACAGCCCAATACCACTACTCTTCATCTTCAAAATATTGTAGCTGAGAAATTTATTCATTTGTTAGACTTAAATTCCTTCTATTGCCAAGGACATAAATATTTTTTCTATGTTCATATGTCACTATCACTTGAGCATCTGTAAAATTAGAGTATTTTATCTGATTTAAATTAGAATTCCAAGGTTGGAAATGTAGCTCAGTGTTAGAGCACTCTTTGCATGGCAAAGCAAAGGGTAAGGGTGCAATCCCCATCAAAACAACAACAATAACATTGTCATCATCATCAACATAATAAATTTTAAAAAGAGAGGTAGGAAAAAAAGAAGTCTTCTTTTAAATTCATTATTTCTTAGAACACCTTTGCCAACATGAAGAAAGCATTTATATTTTCTTCTAGTACATTTCAATATAGATATCCTATAGTGCATTTCATCTATTGTAGATATTACTACACATACATTTCTCATACATGTATATTTTACTTTAAATATGTAATTATAAGTTAATAATTGTGTTTTGGTGAGAATAGAAGAGAGCAAGTATAAAAGATTATTACTACTGAAAAAATAGTGCTTTACTTTATAAAAGTTTCACATAAAAATACTAAACTTCTCAACTTTTATAAAGTAAAGCATTAAAGAATTATTCTTTAATTCTATTCATTTGTACTCATAAAATGAATATGTTTTTAATGAGCAAGAAATGCACAGGTACTTATTTGTATTTGACATATTCTACTATCTCAGAGAACTCTTACATAAAAACTTTCTAGGTGTTACCAGTTAATTAAAACTGAAGTGATAGGACTCAATTTCAAATGAAACAGTTCTTTCTCCTTTTCAATCATGCATTCATGGAGGTAAGAAATTGTAAACGTCCCTTGTGAAAAATTAAGACAGTATTAAATACTGAACATTGAAAATACCTGATTCATATATAAGTCCCATATATATAAATACTGAATTAATTTAACCATACTAATTCATTTGGGTTCTTTTTCCTTCGGCATTAAGTTTGCTTTCGGTTTGGCCTTTTACTGTTGTTATTCAGCCTACTTTACCTTTCATACTTTTAAAACTGAATTTAAATGCCATCCATGTCATGAGAACTGCCATAAATCTATTGTTTGTCTCACATTTCACTTAAGGTAAGGCACCATGAATTATGATGGTTCTTTATTTTGTTTATGAAGAAAAAATTAAATGCTGCCAATTATAGTTGTAATGCAGCCCAAATTATTAGTGGGATTCCATTGTCAGTGTTGTTAAAATGATAAGAAAAAAAATCATCTTAGACTCATTGAAATACATAGTTTTTAAAATACATTTTTAAAAATCACTACAATACTACTAACTTATTAATTGAAATACTCTTAGTTGATAAAAAGCAATAATATTGATTACAATAGCTACCAATTTTGGAGCTGTTGCTTGTGCTACAAACTCTTCAGATGTTTTTCATAGATTCTCCATTAAGCATCCTGGTAGTATCCAGGGAGATACTCATTTTAATCCTTACTTTTTAGGAAATTGAGGGACAGTAAAACTGTGGGATAACTAGTACATCACAGAGCCTAAAGTAGAATTCAAACTGAAGATGAGCTAAATCTCAAGTCCATCTTCTTTCTAGGCAAGTGGGCTACTCTGCTCTGGGAATGTGGTTCTGTGGTAGATCCCTTCCTTACCTAGAATGTTTCAGGACTGGGTTCCATCCCCCGCAATATGAAAACAAAGCAAACAAAAATAAGTAAAATCAATGGAACCAGGCACAGTCGCACATACCCATGATTCCAGTGACTTAAGATGCTGAAGCAAGAGCATTGGAAGTTTAAGACCACAGTGGGCAACTTAGTGAGACCCTGCATCAAAATTGTTTATATAATAAAAATGTGCTTAGGATATGACTCAGTAGTTCAGTAACCCAGGGTGCAATCCCCAGCAGTATCAGAAACAAGAAATAAGAAGAAAATGTCAGTGGTGTAGGCTGATCATTCATTAATAAAATAAGTAATGACAGCTACTAAATAGTGTACCTTCTTCATAAGAAAATAGAGGAATTATGAGCTTTTTAATGTTTATAATTGCATAAATAGTAGTATATTTCAAAAGGTACCTTATGAATTCCTAATAAAGCTTCTTACTTGCACAGAACCCCTCTACATTATGCCTGTGCCTACGGCAATCCAGCAGTGGTGGCTCTTCTAGTGAAGAGGAAATGCAGTATCAACTTATGTGACAGTGATGGCAACACACCATTGATGAAGGTAGATATAGGCAGTGGTTTTGCAGGAAATGAATTTGATGAAATGCTTAGAAGAAAAATTGGTTAATGCCATTTAGCTATAACTAATGAGTAAAACGTGAAATATTTTTCTTGGATTTCCAAAATTTACAATCTATTTCTTGGTTAAAATCAACAGGCCCTACAATATGAGGAAGAGGAATGTGCAATTATTCTTCTAGAACATGGTGCCAATCCAAATGTTCACAACAACAAGGGTGAAACTCCACTCCACTATGTTATCTTTTATAGGAACACATTAATAGCAACAAAACTGCTTTCATCCAATGCAGATATTGAAGCCAAAAACACGGTATATACATCAATCACCATTATTTTCAAAATATTTAAAATGTTTCTTAAAATTAACAGTAATGCATGTTAAAAAATACTGATTATAGGCAAATTTTCTTTTTATTAAAATACTAGCAAATGTTGGAAGTTCTCCTCGTATTCTTCCTCCTTATTTTGTAGCTCATGTGTGTATTTAGTTTGTCTCCATCAGTTGATGCAGAATTCTGAACTTCAAGCTTCTGTGAAAGAACCTGATGCGGTCCCCTTGAGCCATAGTACTGTGTGGTGTGGTGTGCATGGTTTGCTCTCACATACTGGACACACATGTTATTCAGTTTGCTACTGGTAACTGCAGCACTTACTCCAATCACCTACTTTACCTCTATAAATGAGGTTACAACTCCTCTTTTTTAATATAGTGTGATAAAGATTTCATGGTGGTTTCTACTGATATATAAGAATATGGACTACATAATGTATTATGAATCTCTTTCAAATGGAATTAAATTTTTGAAATTAGA
Organism: Callospermophilus lateralis; assembly: GCF_048772815.1. Taxonomy (NCBI): domain Eukaryota; kingdom Metazoa; phylum Chordata; class Mammalia; order Rodentia; family Sciuridae; genus Callospermophilus; species Callospermophilus lateralis. Next base: position 79,918 of record NW_027512918.1, read on the forward strand.
GATTGGCAGTTAAATAGTTTTCTATATATATATACTATAAAAATCATGTTCCCACTGGAATTTTTGAAAGGCTGATTAGGTCACTCAATGCTAGAATAGATAAATTATTGCTAGAAGTAGATAACTCATGGATTTCACCAGCTGTACTATGTATCAGTCTTCAGCTTTGTTCCTTAAAAATACAAATATTTAGTATCTTTCATGATGCTACAAGTAATCTGTGTAGATCAACATAAATCTTGATGATACACAAAATTTAAGTAGCAATTAAAGTGGATGAGAGTAAAAAGAATTTTGGAAAATAAGCAAGCATTATGTTACCAGGATTGTCATTACAAGTGAGAATACATTTTCAATGTTATTTTTATTAAGAGTTTATAGTTTTACATAGTAGTTGAATTCATTCCCCAAAAATCTTAATGCATGGAATTCCAGTTGAGTCCTTGATTTCCTCTTTTCCATCTGTCTACCCCTTCTCCTCTGTTCTCCCCCTCCTATTCTCCTGGACCTCCTTTCACCTATTTATTTATATTTGGTTGATTCTTTTTACTTATACATAAGGGTGCAATTCCCTGTGGTATATTTATGTATGCATATAACATGAATTTTAAAGATTTCCTTCTTCATTTCCTTCCCTTTTTCATTCTCTCTGTGCCTCTCAATCTTCTTTTTCTACACTAATGATCTTCTTTACATCTTTTGATATTCTGTTCTTCATTTCTTTTTCTTAATTAACTCCAGCTTCCACATATGAAACATTTGACCTTTGAGTTTCTTATTTGACTTATTTCACTTAGCATGATATTCTTGGATACCAACTCATTTACCAACAAATGACATAATGTATTTTTATGGCTGAGTAATACTCCATTGTATGTATGTGCACCACAATTTCTTAATCCTTTCATCCATTCACAGGCACTAGGGTTAATTTCATAATTTACCTGTTGTGAATTGTGCTACTGTAAACACACATGTGACTGCATTAATATAGAGTTACACGTAAAATTTTGTTTTACTAATTTTGGGAAAATACTGAGGCATGGGATAGCTGTTTCATGTTGTGGTTCCCTTCTTAGATTTTGGGGAATCTCCAAACTGTTTTCCAGGGTGGTTGTACTAGTATGTAGTCCCACCAACAGGAATAATCCATAATCCCAGCTCTGTGTTAGTTTTTTTTTTTTTTTTTTTGAGTTGGTTATTTCTCTTTGTTAATCCCATCTCAGTGGATTAGTTGGCAAAATTTTCTCCAGTTGCATAAAAATAATATATTTTTGTATTGAACTTTCTGACATGTAAGATAAATATCTTTCATCTTATAATAAGAGAAGACACAGGAACAATTATGAAAAAGCAACATAGTTTACTCAGACTATCAATTGTAAGCAGAAATTCCTTACATTGGAATCTGGGATTCTGATTACATAAATAAAAAAGAATCAAGTGGACTTGTATAACATGGAGAAAACTTCCATGTTGCTGGAAAGCTCTCAGAAATATATTCCTGTAACTTCAATTGTCCACATGTTTATATCTACAATGAAAAAATCAATGTCAAGTAGGTGTTAAGCAATGGTAAGGCTATTTCTGTACTACTGGACATACCATGCACAGTTGTGTAAATTTTCTCTAACAGTAAAACAAGGAATCTTTTCTATGCTATTTGGTATTTCTGGAAAAGTAGACGTTCTTCAGAATATGATTGATACACCCTACTAGTGAATTGAGAATTTGGCTTGTTAATGAAATATTATACTTTTATCCTTTACTAATATGTATTAGAGAATGGGGATATTGGGATATAAAATACAGTTTATTTCCTCAAGATGCTCTTGGTTGAGGAGGGTGCATGTTACATAACTCCAAGATGCCATGATGAATGCTTGACAGCGGCAAAGATCCATGGAAACAGTAAATGTATGAAGCAGTTTTAGAAATGCTGGAGTTCATGTGACCACTCTAGGCAGAGGAGAGGCATCTCAAAATGAAAGAGCAGCATGTATGGAAGCAGAATGGGAAGAGAAGAGAGTGGCTACTCATAATTTACATTATTATTATATGCTTATGTTCATACAGTATTTTGTAAGGTTAACTTCAGTTGAAAAGTAGTAATTTTGTGAATAAACTATATTTGTTGTTTTTCAGAGTGGCTAAACACCACTTTCACTCGCCATAAAGAAAAACAGACAGATGATGGTAGAATTTTTTATTAAGAATAAAGCAAACGTTCATGCAGTTGATGATAACGGAAGGTATAGTACTTTATATTTTTTTGGAAACATGTTAATATTGTAGTAAAATCACTCAAGTTAAAAATATTAAATTAATGGGAATGACATAATTATTGGAATAGAGTGAAATTTTTGAACATAAACTAAAATTAAGGAGAAAAGCAATTATTCAAACTGAGCAACATAAATAAGAGTATGTAGTATGATTAATATGCCCTTATAATTATTGGCTGATGATTACTATTTGATTTTGTTGATCACATTATGTTAGCTAGAGTTTTCATGTTTTGTGAAATATAGACTTTTAGTTTGTGGTTTTATTCAGTATTGAACTTTTTAAATTTTCTGAAATATCTCATCTTCTCCTGGTATAGTTTTCTTTTGGAAATGCTGTGTTGAGTATAAATAAATATTGAAAATTATTTTTTCCTTTATATGACTATTTGATTTAAATTACTTAATTTGTAGAATATTGATTTCAGATTTTTCCTAAATGACGTCTAATTAGTCTTAACAAATTTTGAACATGTATAATGAAAAAGAGTGTAACATATGCTTGAAATCTGTTTGCAAGATTATACATGTAGCATTGATTTCAATGCCTGGCAAATGCTTCTCAGAGTGAATGACTGAAGCAACAATTATTATTATTATCACCAGTGCTACTGTTATTATGTTATACCTGCAAATACCTTTTTTACTCCTTGACCTTTGGCTGACTGTGAGTTACAATATATTACATCACCCTAAGAAAGAAATGGAGCTTTATTCATTGAAATCTTTGCCAACTCCAGATGAATGACCTCATCATAATTAATGTTCATTGAAGGATTTTAAGTTTGTAACTCTCCCCTTTTGGGACACGTGATTTATTTTTTATGTGTTTGTTTTCCTTTTAGACTTACAAATGATTTAGAAAGATAAAGATTTGATCTTCCAAGATGTATGTGTCTGTTAGTGTATGTAAAGATAGATGTCAAATTGGTAAAATGTATTACAATGGCTTTTTAACTAAACTTATTAAAATACCCAAATTTGAAGTTATCTCTCTTATTTTAGAACAGCCCTCATGTTGGCTGTGGAACATAAATCAACACAAATAGCTGAGCTGCTTCTTCATTGTGGTGTTAATGTGTCTGCTTCAGATAATTGTGGAGAGATTGCCTTGTCTTATGCCATTGCTAGTGGAAATACTGCGTAAGTATTTATATTACAATACTAATCAACATTAGATGTATATCCACAATAGTTACACCTGTTGCATCTTATATATGAGGTGAGATTTCATAGCATAACTATGTATGGAACCGTAGTGAGTTAGGACAGTTCATTAGTCAGAAACCCTTCGAAGTCTAGCCAAGAAACAGTGATGATACTTTGAGTGGGCAAAGAGAAGGAAGAGGAGGGGTAATGGAGGCAAGAAAGATGGTGGAGTGAGATAGACATTATTACCTTGCTACAGGTATGACTGCATAAATGGTGCAATGGTACATCTTGTGAAATCAGAAATGAAAGTTGTTGCAGTTGTGTCAAATGAATCAAATTGCACTCTACTGTCATATATACATAATTAAAATGGATTAGTTATTTTTTAAAAAAAATTAGTAGTGATGTGTGCATGAGTCACCTTCAAGGTTTGTTCTCTCCTCTCTCTTCCCCTTTTCCTTTCTTTTTCTTCTCATGCATGCTGGGAAATTTTCCTACCACTGAGATATACCACTAGCTAATATCTTAGGACTTTGTAAACCTTTATTCTTAGGGTTTCCAGCTATTAGCTATTATTCCAGCTGTTAGCTATTCTACCATCCCCCTTTAATTTATCAAGGACCTAATGATATCCGTGAAGTGTAAGGAAGATAATTCTATAGTCAGATGGAGGAAAATAAATAGATTTTTAAATTGTTCCTTTGTCTCTGTCAGTTCTGTTGCTGTGGTGTTTCTGCCAGACCTGGCCCTGCAGTATGGTAGTGAATAGCTTTTATTTCAAAATACCCAGACTGATCCAATCCCTGTCTTCATGGTAACCCTACACTTAGACTCAATAGTTACAACAATCTATTTGGTTCTCATGCACTCATGCTTTTTTATTCAACAGTTGATTCCAAGCAGAAGCACTCTGCTTTGACAGCTTGGCCTCTAGCTTTGGCCAACAAATACTAAGCACTCTGACCCTGTCCCCCCTTTAGGAACCTTATGTGGAATCCCCATATTAGCCTTACCCTTTGTGGTGCATTATCCTTTTAGAACTTTGTCTTTTCTGTCATAAAATTAAAATCATTCAAATCTATTAGAAAGCTTCAAGTAAAGCTTCAAGTAATCTCTGGAAGAGATCAGAGTTTTCTGTCATCTTGGCTAACAGATCTGTGCCCCAAATCCTTCCATCCCTTGAAATAGATTTCCTTTGACTGCAGGGGGTTCCACCTCACTGTTTTCCATGGTGAGTGCCAACTTTAGATTGGCACTTCTAGTAATTTTCCCAAGTAATGGATAATTTCCAATCTGTTGGAATCGCTGTCTAAAGTTTTCAGCATTTATTAAGGTCTGCCTCAAAAGGAATAGATTAAGCAGATTCATTGAATCTAGGAGAGCTAAGCCCCATCATGACTCCTCAGTATCCATTGTGTTGAATAAAATTTTGTGTTCCAAGTTAGTTGGAGATCAACATGGAAATGTAGCTACAGTTGTCTGCTGATTCTGTTCAACTAGATAGAGAATAAATAGTAGTAGTCCAAGTTTTTGGCATTTGTTAATTTCTTGCCTTTGTTATTATTGATTAGTCTCACAGAAGGGGATGATTATATTCTCTAATTTAAGGAGATATTTATAAATAGAGTAATAAATTAATTGTTGATTTTCTCTGAGTTGTAAAGCACAAAGAAGAGCCCAATTGATCATGAAAATTAGGACTCAAGCATTTTTTTAAAATAATTTTAAATTTGAATATTAGAACCTATGAAAAATACACATTAGTTCTAGTTGAGATTGTAAGTAGTTAAGTATGCCATTATTTTACTATTTTGTTTAACATGTTTCAATATTATCTTAGTAAATCTCCATAACAACCTGGTGAAATAAAGTGATACAACCCTTATTTTTTAGAAGGCCTTAAGCCTAAGAGAAAAAAGTTGTGAAAGAACAATAAAACTATTTTTTACAGAGACAGGACATTTTCTGAGTTCAAGCTACACTAGTTAATATATTTACCTGTCTTGTTCTCAATTCATGATCGTTTCATCTTTTTTTTTTCTTTAATTATGTGTGCAGTGACACATGCATTTACTCTAGCTACTTAAGAGCCTGAGGCAGAACAATTGCTTGAGCCCGGGTATTTAAGATCAGCCTGATCATCATCATGAAATACCATCTCAAAAAACAGAAAAGAACAAACATTGTATAAATAATTTTCAAGTTAACAAAATGTTTATAGGGCATACAGATTAGGAGAGCATATGAAAAAGTTCTGATACTAGATCTAAAATATTATTAAGTATTGAATTATATTTGGTTAGTGTTTTCATATGAGTATTAAAATACCAATTTTATTACTTTTTTCAAATATAGAAACAAGAATTTAATTCTTCAATACATGAAAGCACAAACTAGAACATCAGTAAATTTAAATCCAGGTAAGACTTAAAAAAATGAGTTACTCTTGGTGTTCATGCCCTGTGTAAATAAGAGTAAGAAAGTTTGATCAACAAAAGAAGAGTGGAAAAAAATAATGATCAAATTCCATTCATATTTTTTATATCTTTCTTGCTCATACAGAATCCAGGATATCTTAATAATTAACTATAAGAAATTTATCATCTAAATGATATTGTCTGAAGAAATTTTACATTAATTTTGACCCTGAAATTTTATGTCTTTGCAGAAGTAAGAATATTTTTAAATTATACATTCTGTTTTGTATATGGTCACATGATAGCAGATTGGACTTGTTATAAAACCAGGTGTTCTTGTCAACTGTTAATATCAGGTCCTATTGAGTTCCTACATTATGAATTTCACAGTGATATTTCTATACACACATATACAATACTTGAATCCTGACCGCTCTCCATACTTCCATTTTCCCCTCTACTCCCTTTTTCATCCCCAGTTACCTACCCTCTTCCTTAATGTTTCCCCTCCATCATTTTCTAGTCATTCTTATTTTCTTCCCAGATTCTACATGTTAAGGAGAGAATGTGATAATTGGGGTTTGTTCCTGATTTTTTCACCTTAACATGATGACAATCCTTTCCATCCATTTTACAATTATTGTCTTTGTTTCTCTTTTTAACATTTTTATTTGGGGTTTGAAATATACCATTTCCTGGGCCTTAAAATTTCTACTCAGAAATCTAATATTTTTCTGATGTGTTTATAATTGCTTTGGCCCTTATTATAGATTTCAGTGTACCTTTGGTAATTTTATAGACTATGATTTGGAGAAGTTCTTTTCAGGCCATGTCCATTTGGTATTCTAAAATCTTATACCTGACTGTCCATAACTTTCACAAGATATAAGAAATAGTTTCTTTTATTCACTGAGAAAGCTTTCATTGACTGTAGCCTGTACCTCTTCTTTATTATGTGTACCAGTGATTCATAAAATAGTCTATGAATTGTGCCTAGTGGTTTTGTAATTTGTTTAATATTATTTTGATTGTTGTTGATATTGTCTGAATGTGATATTTCATCATCAACTTCAAGCTCTGGTATTTTTTTCTTTCACTTGATCTAGTCTATGGGTCTAACTTTATCTGGATATATTTCTTTGAAGTATTGAGCTCTTTATTTCCAAGATTTCTAATTGATTCTTTTTCAGAATCTGTATTGAATTGTTCTTTCATGCCCTGCATTGTTTTCCTTAATCTACTCAGTTTTTCTTTGCTTCATCTTTGAATTAATTCACTATTTTAGCATTTTTTTTTGAATTTTATTCTGGCATTTTTGTATATTGCATTATGTTTGGAAATAGTTTCTACGGTTATTAACTATGAAACAGTCATGCTACCTTGCTTTTTATCTTTCTTATATTTCTATATTGAAATTTGTATGTCTTCAGGGATATATATCTTTTCCACATTTATTTGAGTGTCTGCTTAGGAAACTGTTTTCCCTGGATGATGTGTCTTATGTTATTGGTTAAATGTGTGATGTTGAATTATTTTCCAAATGGTGTCTCTATTGTAGTTTTCTGTGTCTTCTCTGTGAATCCTGAGTGGTGATAGCTTGCACTGTTAAGTAACAACTTTCTTTGTCAGTGTTGTGAGAATGGAGTCATGTTAGTGAAATAGTGATATAGGCAGTAGAGTATCTGAAATGCATTTTCTGTGGTGGTTCCTCCATACTTGTCAATAATATAGTGTCTGCAAATATATGGGAGATACCTAGGCTGAGAACCTGCATAAATGAAGATCTCAAACTCGCATAATTCTGTAAGAGTTTCTTCATTTATTTCTAGTCTTGCTTTAGTGTGTCCAGACCACTGAATTTTAGTCATCTCTTTCCATTACTAAATGTGTGTGTTAGGTTAAAGCTTTTTATCTCTGTTCTTATTTTTAATTTTATTTCAGCACCAGGTTTTATTTTATTTTTTCAGATATGTATGACAGTACAGTGTATTTTTTACATACATGGGCTACATCTGATTCTATTTAGGATCAGAGAGAACTTTTGGCCTTTGGGTTTTTTGGTATTGGCTTATTTTACTAAGTATAATATTCTCAAGTTCCATCCATTTACCAGCAAAAGCCATAAATTTCATTCTTCTCTATGGATAAGAAATACTCCATTGTTTATATGTAGCACATTTTCTTTAACCTTTCATCTGTTGAAGCTCACCTAGGTTGTTTCCTTAGCTTAACTATTGTGAATTGGGCTGCTGTAGACATTGATGTGGCTGTAGTATATTGATTTAAAGTCATTTGGATATATACAGGTATGTATGTATGTGTGTGTGTGTGTGTGTGTGTGTGTGTGTGTGTGTGTGTGTATATGCCCAACTCTCCATCATGTCAACTTAGGAACTGATTTCCTCAACAAGACTTCGGAATTTCAACAAATAAAATCAAGATTGAACTGGGGTGATAACTAGTTGAATGGTGTTTCCATTCCAAATTTTCAGAGGAATCTCCATACTGTTTTCCAGAGTACTTGCACCAATTTGCAGTCTCACTGGCAAAGTATGAGTGTAACTTTTTTTCTCACATTCTCTCCAGCATTTATTGTTACTTGTATTCTTGATAATTGCTATTTTGACTGGACCAAGAATGGAATATCAATAAGGTTTTAATTTGCATTTTCTAATTTCTAGAGAAATTGAGCATTTTTGTGTTTTTTTCTACTTTTTATTGATTTTATAATTTTTTAAGTGCATGACAATAGTGGAATGTACTACAATCATTATTACACATATAAAGCACAATTTTATCTCTGACTATAAAGTATGTTTATGTCAATTTATGCCATTTTACATGTACTTTTTTGCACTACAATTCCTTTTTAATTTTTATTTTTTTTAGTTAGTTGCATATGACAGTACAATGACCTTGACATATCATACATTTGAACCACATGAGATACAATATCTCATTTTTGTGAGTATACAGATTGTAGATTCACATTGATCATGCATTCACATATATACACCAATAATTATGTCTATTTCATTCTACTATTCTTTCTAACTTTCCAACGTCTCCTCTCCCCTCCCATCACTTCTCTCTTCTTAATCTAAGGTAGCACTATTCTTTTTTTTTCTCACATCTTCATACATGTATTTTGTATAACAATGAGGCTCTCATTCCACCATCCCTGCAATTCCCTTTTTCCCTCCCTTTCCCTCCCACCCCTCTTCCCTCTGTATAGGTAATCTTCTTCCCATGCTCTTCCTCTCTTCCCCATTTTGAGTCACCCCCCCTTATATCAGAGAAGACATTTTGCATTTGTTTTTTGGGGACTGGCTAAATTCACTTAGCATAATCTGCTCTAATGCCATTCTTTTCCCTGCAAATGCCATGATCTTATTTTTTTTAGTGCTGAGTAATATTCCATTATGTATATATGCTACATATTTTTTATCCATTCACCCATTGAAGAGCATCTAGGTTGGCTCTACAGTCTAGTTATTGTGAATTGTGCTACTATAAACATTGATGTGGCTGACTCCCTGTAGTATGCTGTTTTTAGGTCTTTTAGATATAGTCCTAGAAGAGGAATAGCTAGGTCAAATGGTGATTACATTCCCAGTTTTCCAAGGAATCTCTATACTGCTTTCCAAATTGGCTGCACCAATTTCTAATCCCACCAGCAGTGCAATTCTGATCAAAATCCCAATGACATTCCTCACAGAAATAGAAAAAGCAATTATGAAATTCATCTGAAAATATAAGAGACCCAGAATAGCAAAAGCAATTCTAAGCAGGAAGAGTGGAACAGATGGTATCACTATACCAGATCTTAAACTATAATACTGAGCAATAGTAACAAAAACAGCATGGTACTGGCACCAAAACAGGCTGGTGGACCAATGTACAGGATAGAGGACACAGAGACTAACCCACAAAACTACAACTACCTTATATTAGACAAATGTGCTAAAATCATGCATTGGAGAAAAGATAGCATCCTCAACAAATGGTGTTGGTAAAACTGGAAATCCATATGCAACAAAATGAAATTGAATCCCTATCTCTCACCATGCACAAAAGTTAACTCAAAATGGATCAAGGGTCTAGGAATTAAACCAGGGATTCTGCATCTAATGGAAGAAAATGTAGGCTCTAATCTTCCTCATGTGGGGCTAGACCCCAACTTCCTTAATAAGATGCCTATAGCACAAGAGTTAAAACCAAGAATTAACAAATGTGATGAATTCAAACTAAAAAGTTTTTTTCTCTGCAAGAGAAATAATATGTGAGGTGAATAGGGAGCCTACATCCTGGGAACAAATTTTTACCCCTCACACATCAGATAGAGCTCTAATCTCTAGGGTATACAAAGAACTCAAAAAGCTAAACACACACACACACACACACACACACAAACACACACAAACACACACAAATAAGCCAATCAACAAATGGGCCAAGGACCTGAACAGACACTTCTCAGAAGAGGATATACAATCAATCAACAAATATATGAAAAAATGCTCACCATCTCTAGCAATCAGAGAAATGCAAATTAAAACTACCCTAAGATACTATCACACTCCAGTAAGAATGGCAGCCATGATGAAGACAAACAACAAGAAGTGCTGGTGAGGATGCGGGAAAAGGGTACCCTCATACACTGCTGGTTGGATATTGAGCATTTAAAAAATATATTTGCTCACCAATTGTATTTCTTGTTCTGTGAACTACCAGTTTCAGATCCTTTGCACATTTATTGACATCTTATGACCACTAGAAGAGAATATTAACTATATTGGGTTGTGTGTGTGTGTGTGTGTGTGTGTGTGTGTGTGTGTGTGTGTGTGTTAAGTTTTTTGATTTTTTTTTTTCATGGGGGCAAGTAGTGGGGATTCAACTCAGGGGCATTCAACCATTGAGCCACATCCCCAGGCCTGTGTTTTATTTTTATTTTATTTTATTTTTATTATTTTTGTTGTAGATGGACACAATTTACTTATTTTACTTGTTTATTATTTATTTATTTATTTATTTTTATGTATTGCTGAAGGTCAAACCCATGGTCTTACACCTGCAAGGCTAGTTCTCTAACACTGAGCCCCATACCTGGCTCTGTTTTGCATTTTATTTAGACATAGAGTTGCTTAGTACCTCACCATTGTTGAAGCTGGATTTGAACTTTTGATCCTCAACCTCCTGTGCTGGTTTGTTTTGAATTCTTTATATATCCAGAAGACTAATGTTCTGAGGTGCAGGTGGTAAAGATTTTCTCCCATTTTGTAGGTTTGAGTTTTGTGCAGGGATAGGGATAGGGGTTCAATTTGATTCCGCCACATTCTGCCACATGCCATTTTTGTAGCACTATAGTATAATTTGAGATCGGATCTTGTGATGTCTGCTGTCTCCTTCACTTTTTTTCACTAAGGATTGTTTTGAATATTCTGTGCCTCTTGTTTTTCCAAGTGAATTTTATGACTGCTTTTTCTATTTCTTTGTGAATGAAATATCATTGACATTTTAATAGGAGTTGCATTAAAATTATAGCATTTTTGTAGTATATCAATTTTGGTAACATTAATTCTGCCAATCCATGAACATTTGAAATATTCCATCTTCTACCGTCTTCCTCAATTTCTTTCTTTAGTGTTTGGTAATTTGCATAATAGAGGTCTTTCATTTGTTAGATTGTTTCCTGATTATTTTATTTTTTAAATTTTTTTGAATCCATTGTGATTCATCAGCTTATGCATAATTTGGTTACAGGATCATAATTGATTTATGAGTGTTAATTCTATATCCTGGAACTATGCTGAATGTGGTTATGAGTTTTAAAAATTTTGTTTTGTAGTTTTGTCTCTTCTACATATAAAATATTGTTGTCAGCAAATAGGGATATTTTGAACTCTTCTTTTCATATTCATATCCCTTTAATCTCTTTTTCCAAACTGCCCTGGTTAGAATTTCAATATTCATATGTTGAATAGAAGTGGGAAAAGAGGGCACCCTTGTCTTTTTCTAGTTTTTAGAAAGAACGTTTCATTTTTTCCATTTGGAATCATATTAGTCTTGGGTTTTTTGGTATAGAGCTTTTAAAATGTTCAGTGACATTTGTATTATCCCTAGTTGTTTTACCATTTTGAACATGAATGAATGCTGTATTCTGTCAAATGCTCTTTCTTCAACTATTGAGATAATTATGTTTTTTAAGTCTATTAATGAATTCTGTTTTGATTTCCATAGGTTGAACCAACCTTGTGTCCCTGAGATGAACCCCACTTGATCATGGTGCACTATGTTTTTAAAATGTTTTTATATGTAGTTTTTTTCAGTATTTCATTAAGAGTTGATGCACGTATGTTCATCAGGGATATTTGTCCAAAGTTCTATTTCTTTGATGTATCTCTGTCTGGTTTTGGTATCAGGGTTATTCTTCCTTCATAGACTGAGTTTGGAAGTGTTTCATCCTTTTCTATTTCATGGAATAATTTGAGGAGTATTGGTGTTAGTTCTTCTTTAAGGGTTTGGTAGGAATTGCCAGAGAATTTATCTAGTTGTGGAATTTTCTTTATTGGTAGGTCAAAATATTGACCTATGAAAAATAAGTTGCTTCAATAATGCTAGAAATCTCTGGGTTCGGTGGTACAAACCTATAATCCTAGCAGCTTTGGAGGCTGAGACAGGAGAATTGTGAGTTCAAAGCCAGCCTCAGCAATGGCTAGGTGCTAAGCAACACAGTGAGACCCTTTCTCTCAATAAAATACAAAGCAGGGATGGGATGTGGCTCAGTTGTTGAATATCCCCAAGTTCAATCCCCAGTACCAAAAAAACTACAAATGAGAAAAAGAATTATGAATATGTATAAATGTCCATGAATCATTCAGGTAACAATTAAATAGGAAAGGGAAAATATATTTGAAAAAATAAATAGATCTCAGTGCTTTTGTGGTGCCAGTGATTGAACCCATAACATCATAAAATTGAGGCACATTCTCTGTGAGTGGGCTACATTTAAAGCTGTTGTCTTCCACTTTTAGTACTTTTTTACATCAGTATAGGACATGAGGGCATATAGATTGCATGCTGAAGAAGTGTGGAGTCTATAAACATCTTCCACTTATGAGTAAGATTGAGAAAATTGACATCATATTGTATAGCACAGTACTAAATGGACCATCCTGGTCTCCTGGGACCAGATAAACTCTTCTTTATGGAATTTAAAAGTCTTAATAAATCATACTTTGGACTGGGGTTGTGGCTCAGTAGTATAGTGCTCACTTAGCACATGATAACACTGGATTTGATCCTTAGCACCACATAAAAATAAATAAAATAAAGAAATTGTGTCCAACTACAACTAAAAAATACTTTTTAACAAAGTCATAGTTTATAAAAATGTCATCAAAAGGTCTTTTACATCTACCTTGCCATGTGAAATAAGACTAGAATGTGAATAGAATGCATGAATTGAAATACTCCTCTTATTTTGAATGGTGAATATAAACTCAGTCTATATAATTTTAACAGTACAAGTCTTTTGTACTCCTCCTCCTCCACATCATCATCATCATCATCACCATCATTGTCAGCATCATCATCATTATTTATTTCACTGTTGGGATTTAAGCCAGAGCTCCTTCATTCTATGCAATACATTACCACTTAGCTCTTTCCTCTGCCCTACCAGGAGATTCTCTCAGAGTAAATGCCTTGTTTGTTGTTGTTGTATTGTTTTGTTTTGTTTTATAGTTCTAATGAAGTGGGAAAGAATTTCTTCTATATGGAGAGACAATGTTTGGCTCATTCTGAAAGCATGAGTGAGTTCAAAGCCTATTTAAATATTTTATCATATCAGCTATTTCTACATAACAACTTGCTGCTACCTCCCTAGTGCTTCTTTCTATATTTCCCTATCACCATGTGGTATGGATAAGAGTATATAAACTCTGAAGGTTGTCATCTTTCAACACTTTTGTCCCTAGGGGAAGTAAAGTTTTGGTTGTACCACACATAAGATAGAAAAAGTAGCTGGAAGTAAGAGATGAGCATGTTTGCTGTCTCCTACACTGGAATGTCTTTGTAAGCTTTCTGTCTCTGATCTGTTTATTGCTTTTCTCTAATTTCTGTAGATGTGTTTTTTCATACATTTGTTGACCATCTGTATTTCTTCTGTGAAGTGCCTGTTGAATTTCTTTGCTCATTTATTAAATGGGTGGTGGTTGGTGATGGTGTTATTATTAGTTTTAAGCTGTTTTTGTTGTTGTTGTTGTTATTATTATTATTATTTCTTTATCTATCCTGGAAGTTAATGTGTTTTCTGAGGTGCAGGTGGCAAAGGTATTTTTTCCTATTGTGTTGGCTCTCTTTTCATGTTCTGGGTTTTTCTCTTTGCTGTGAAGAAGCTTCTTAGTTTGATGAAGCACCATTCATTGAAAGTTGATTTTACTTTTGTTGAGGGCCCTGCCCTTTCAGCATCTACTCTTGGGAGCTTGAGGGCATACAGAAATCCCTCCAAAGACAGTTGCAGATAATTGTTTCTGCTATATTATGCAGCAAAACTAGCTTTCATAGTGTCTATGTTCCAATTTACATATAGCAGTCATGATAGGCCACAGGGGATACAAAACATAATATTATGGGAGTCCTGCCACCAAGAGTCTAGCAACTGCCTTGTACCAACTGGGGAGTAATTTCTTGTCAAAGGAGCAGGTAAATGGTGCTTGCCAGTGTTCTGACAACACTCTGTTCCAAAACATAGTGTTGTATGTTAGGACATCTTTGCTGCACATTGAGAAAGATGAGCATTCCTCAATGTAGATCCAAGGTCAGGCCCACCAACAACTTATTGTGTTTTAGAGATTTTATTAATAAGTCAGTTCCTGGGCTGATATGTTGGAATTTTGGGCCTACGTATTCTTCTATCTGGTGCAGGGATTCTAGTCTAATACCTAAGTAATTGATCCACTTTGAGTTGAGTTTTTGTGCATGGTGGGAGGATTAGTGTTCAATTTAATTCTCCTACATATGGATTTCGAATTTTCTCAGCACCCTTTGTAGAAGAGGCTATCTTTGCACCAGTATATGATATTTATGCCTTTGTCTAGTATGAGGTAATTATATTTATGTGGGTTTGTCTCTGTCTTCTGTTTCAATGGTGGTCTTACCTGTTTTGTTGCCAATACCATACTGGTTTTGTCTTTATAGCTCTGTAGTGTAATTTGAAGTCTGATATTTTGATACCTCCTGCTTCATTTTTCTTGCTAGGTATTGTTTTGGGTATTCTGCCTCTCTTGTTTATCTAAGTAAATTTTATTATTGCTTTTTCTGTTTCTGTGAAGAACATCTCTGAGCTCTGGAAGGGAGTTGCATTGAAATTTTATAGCACTTTTGGTAGTATGGTAATTTTGACACTATTAATTCTGCCTATCCAAGAACATGGGAAGTCTTTCCATATCCTAGGACCTTCCTCAATTTATTTCTTGAGTGTTCTGTAATTTTCATTGTAGAGGTCTTTTACCTTTTTTGTTAGATTGTTTCCCAAGTGTTTTTTATGCTATTTTGAATAGGATAATTTTCCTAATTTCTTGTTTAGCTCATCTTTTATTGGAGTATAAAAACAGGTACTTTTGTATCCTGCAATTTGATGAATTCATTTGTGTTCTAGAAGCTTTCTAGTGAGTATTTTTTGAGGGGATTTTCTTAATATAGAATCATGTTTTCTTCAAACAGTGCTCATTTTAGCCCTTCCTTTCCTATCCATATCCTTTTAATTACATTCCTTTGCCAAATTCTCTGGCAAGAGATTAAAGGACCTGATTTGTTCAGCTCTCTATTTATCATTCAGTCATGAATTTGGTCTTCTGGAGTTTTATTCATTTATGATCCAATAGATTGCAGAGTATTATCTCTACATTATGTATTTGCTAAGACTTGCATTGTGTATTAATAGAAGTAGTGAAAGTGGGCATCCCTGTCACATTGCAGTTTTTAGAAGAAATTCTGTAGTTGTTCTCCATTTATAATTATGTTGTCTTTCAGTGTGTCATGTATAGCTTTTACAATGTTGAGGTATGATTCCTTCATTCCTGTTTTTTCTAGTGTTTAAAGCATGAATGGATGGGGTATTATGTAAAAAATAGATGCTGCATCTATTTTGATAATCAAGTGTTCTCATCTCTGTATCTATTTGTGTGATGAATTACATTTATTGATTTCCATTTGTTGAATCAGTGTTGCATTCCTGGGATGAAACCCACTTGGTCATGTGAACTATTTTTTAAAATCTATTTTTGTATAAGATTTAGCAGTATTTTATTGAGGATTTTTGCATCTATGTTCATAAAGGATATTAGTCAGAATTTTTCTTTGTCTGAACTTAGTATCAGTGTGAGATAGGCTTCATTTAATGAATTTGAAGAATTCCCTCTTTTTCAATTTCATTAAATAATTTGAGGAGGATTGGTATTGGTTCTTCTTTAAAGGTTTGGTAGAAATTGGCTGAGCATCCATCTGGTCCTAGGCTTTTCTTTGTTGATAGGGTCTTGATGACTTTTTTATTCTCATTATTTGAAATTGATATCTTTAAATTTTCTATATACTTCTGGTTAAATTTGGGTAGCTCATGTCTCCTGGAATTTACTGATGTCTTTTAGAATTTCTAGCTTATTGGGGTATAGATTTTGAAAAATAGCTTCTATTTATGCTCTGTTTGAGTGGTATCTGTGCTGATATTTCCATTTTCACCAGAGGTTTTGGTACTTTTCATTATTCTCTGATAGCTTTGTTAATATCTATCAATTTTTTTCATTTAAAAAATTTTTGATTCATTTCTTTTTCAGTTTTTACATCTTGATTTTATCAATTTCATCCTTGATTTTTATTATTTCCTTTATTTTGCTGATTTTAGTGTTTTTCTCTAGATCCTTAAGATATAATATTAGATTATTTTGCTTAATAACTTTCTATTTTTTTAATGTATGGGCTCAATGCTATAAAAATTTCTCTTAGAACTGCCTTCATAGTGTCCCAAAGGTTTTTATACATTATATCACTATTATCATTTAAATTTAATTTTTTTATTTAAAGTTTGATTTGTTCATCTATCTGTTCATTGTTCAATAGTGAATTAAGTCTCCTAGTGTTAGTTTTTTAAAAATTTTCATCTTGTTGATTTCTAGTTTTATTCCATTATGGTCTGACAGAGTTCAAGGTATTAGCTCTATTTTTGGTATTTGTGAAATGTTGCTTTATCTACTAAAATATGGTCTATTTTGGAAAATATTCCCTGTGCAGCTAAGAAGAAAATGTATTCAGTCATTGATGAGTAAAATATTCTGTGCATTTCTGTTAAGTCTAAATTATTTATTGTAATTTTAGTTCTATATTTAATTTTTGTTGGTATGATCTTTCTAGTGATGAGAGACACATCTTAAAGTTCCCAATATTATTGTGTTGTGATCTGTTTGATTATTGATATTGAGAAGGAGCTCTTTGATTACTTAGATGCTTCATAGTTTGGAGCATATATATTTATCACTATTATTTCTTTCTGTTGTATTACTCTACTAAGCAGTATGAAAATGGAATTTTTTATCTGTTCTGATGAACTTTTTCTCAAAGTCCATTATGTCAGATGTGAAAATAGAAACACCTTGTTTATAGCATCCATGTGAATGATATGTTTTTCCCATCCTTTCACAGTTAGTCTGTGTATATATTTTTCTAAGAGGTGACTCTCTTGGAGACAGGCTATTGTTGGGTTCTTTTTTTTCCAATTCAATCTGCCAGTGTATGTCTGTTGATGAGTTGAGTCCATTAACATTCAGTGTTATTATTGAGAGATGTTTTATGTTTCCTGTTATTTTGGTTCATTTCTAGTTATCAAGTTGAAATAGATTCTACTTTGATTAACTATTCTGTTAGTTTTAGTTTCTGTATGTTTTTTATTTGCGTATTTTATTTTTTCTTAATAAAATATTTATTGGGTTTTATAATGCCAGCTTTCTAGTTGTGATTATTTTTTAACTTTTGTTTATTATGGAAGTTTTTATCACATATTAAAATCTGATATAATTTAGTATACTATGCAGAATCTGTTTTCTTTCAGAGCTTAGTATATATTATTTCAAGACCTCCTAGCTTTTAGGGTCTTTGAAAAATCAGCTGAGATCTGGATCAGTTTGCCTCTGAATATGACCAATCATTTTTCACTATCAGGTTTTAAAATTCTATTATAAGTAAAATTCAATACTTATTCTGTGTGTTAGGCATTTTCACACTATTGTGGCTAGGAGTGTTGTAATTCTATATATTTGGAGTTGTATATACCTCCTGTGTTTGATTTTTCATTTCATTCTTAAGATTTTGGAAATGTTCAGTTATTTCATTGAAAATATTGTTCATTTTTTGTTTTGAAATTCAATACCTTCATCTATCACAGTGAATCTTAAATTTGGCCTTTTCTTATTATATATATATATATATTTAAATTCTGTTCATGGTCTGGTAACATCTTTTCTCCATGATAAACTTTATTTTCAAGATTATGCACTTCTTTATTACCTGAATATTTGTCCTATAAGTCATCTAGTCTACTGGTGATGCTTTGCATTGCATTTATAATTTGGTTTATTGATTTCTGAATTTTGAAAATTTCTGAATGATTTTTCTTTAGAACTTTTATTTCCTTATTGATATTTTACTTCTTGTGTCTTCTCTGTGATTTTACTTTTTACATTATCTTTTATCTCATAGATCAGTTGAAATATAAACTTTCAAAATTCCTTCTCTGATATTTTCTTCACTGTAGTTTTTGTGAAATCTGATTTTGAGTCATTCTGGTTTGTTTGCAATGCTTTTTTCCCTTTCTTGTTCATATTGTTTGTGTGTCTATTCATGTATCAAAATAGATCTCTAGCAACAGAACTTCTATTCTGGGCATTTCTAGTGATCCTGTAGATATCTTGTGGCTCACAGATTGGGGGGGAGCCAAATAATTGCAACCAGCTGTGCATAAAAAATATAGAACTAAATTGCATACTTAACTTTTATATTCACACAAAGTTAATTGGCACAATAAACAGAACTTTATCAATTTATATCAGTAACGACAGTACGTAATCATGACTTATATCTTTCATAAAATAAAAGAGTAGGTGTTTTCTATAGCTTCAATTGTATTAATTGTTGCTTTAGCATTAGTGGTGGTGTGTGGAGTTTTATAAACCAAGAGTTCTGGGAGAAATTAAAAATAGAGTTCATTATGAAGAAAAAAGCAATGGTGATAGAAAAGGATTAGCAGTTTCAGGATGTGAGTAGGGCAGAAGCAAAGTGATATATGATGTATTGTTTATGAGGAAGAAGGAAAAACAAGAAAAGAAATAAAGAGTAAAGTGAGAATAATGGAATTTGACTGTTTGTAAGAGAAAAGAAATAGAAACAAAAAGAAATAAAAGGGTTGAAACAGAACACAAACTCAATCCCAAACAGGCTAATTGAAAACTTTAACCCTTAACAACAGAGTAAGGAAAAATAACTATGTTTCAGGATAGTACAAATGTGAAAGAATGAACAAATATGTACAAGTGTATGAATGTCCTTCATGTATCCATCAGTACACATACTAAAACTAAAAAGTTAAAAAAAAAACAGGATTGTTACTGAAAGTATGTGCTTGCTGTCTCTTCCAAAGTGTCTTTCCATCTCTCAGTTTCCATTCTCCATGGGATGGTATGGGGAGCTGTAAAATGTGCTGTCAGCTCCATGCCCAGGGTACAGGTCATGCTAGGTTCTACAATATGTTCTCAGGGGAGGCAGTGAGTTCCTGTCTTTGCCCCATGTGTTTCATTTCATGGGTAGTTACTGGGCATAAATAAATCAATGCACACCTAGGACTTTACTTTTCTCCCCAGGGCTACATTCATGGGACAGGGAAGCCAGGCTTTACCAGTACTGTTTTTTCAGGGTACTGTTCTTTCTTACCTCCTTAGGTCTGCCCTCAAGCACCAAGGTCCATCACTTCTGCTCATTGAGATTTTGAAGCAACTGCCACTGGTCTTGGACACAGCTATGTCAAGGGAAGAGAGGAGGACAGGCCCTCTTTGGCCTATCTGACTACTATTATCCCCAGGAGAAATACTGTCCATTCCAGAAATTCTTCTGATTTGCTAGGCTCAGTTTATGTCTTGTGGATGGTGTCTGTCAGATTTATATATCAGACTGAGCCCCAACACATGGATCTAAATTCTCAGTCTGAGTTGGTGCAGATGTTTAAATATGTCTCCAGCTTCAACTCTCTGTACATTCCAGGCAGACCAGTGATGATTTTCATGCCACAGTTTAATGAGTAGAATAGCTTGACCTTCTGGTCCCACATTCTGCATTCCAAGACTGTCTGCAGCACTTTTCATATATATAAATTAGTTTTAGGTAGACACAGTATCTTTATTTTATTTTACATGGATTGAAACCAGTGCCTCATGCATGCTAGGCAAATACTCTACCACTGAGCCACAACCCTAGCCCCTTGTCTACATCACTTTTCAGTCTTTTTTTTGTCTTAATGTACTAATTTCCCCCACTCACATCAGATCCTAAGCTCCAGCTCTGTTTCTCATCTTTTTCTGATATACCCCAAATTCCCCAGTTTTCAAGGTCTCTCTGTTCAATATTGAGTATTGAGTATCAGTGGCATGCTTTTATCTCCCATCTCACAGAGAAGCAGTTTTCTCACTCTCTGAGTCCCATATGGTGGAGCTGTGAGGAAATCCACTTCCTGCTAATTCACCATCATGTCTCCCCTTGTTTGACACTTATATATTTATGCTACTTTATTTGACAACGATAGGGTTTTTTTTTCATTTTTGCAACTTTTATTAAGGATTATGATTATGGGACCAATGATTTACTTTTAAGTATCAAACTTTTATAATTCCTGTTGTTTCTTCCTTGCATTTGATAAGTACAAAGTGGGAGACATAGGTGTTGTTAATGCATTCATTACTTACCTGTCAGAAATACAATTAATATTAATTCTAAAAATTTCTCCGAGTCTTTGTCTGGAGAAACATTTTATAACAAAATGTCAGAGTCGTAAAATTTTATATTTTATATTTCTGTTTTTGATTAATTATATATTTTACTGATTTATTTAATAGTGAAAGAAAGTCCTAAAGATGACTCATTAAGAAGGTATGAATTTATAGATTTTAAATAAAAAATGTCTATTAACTAAGTGGAGAGTGAAGGTAGAAAGATTTATTGAGTATTCTAGTGTGGGACAGACACCACATTCAGTTAACACTTGTTTCCTGAAGTTGTTTTATAAGCACTTTGAAAGTATCTGTGCTATTATAATCTCTTAATTACTAATAAAGAGCTGTCATTCATAGAGGTTGACTATTTGTTTCATATTTGTTTAATTAATAAGTTTCAGGCCTGTGTTTAGGCTGTAGTAATACCTAGATGACAACTCCATTGTGTTGTTTCATTGTACAGGTTGATACCAAGTGGGACCTATACAGGAAAAATCAATTTTAAAATTTATTTCAATGTGTCTGACAAATGTATTCTAAATAACATATATATTCACATTTTAACTTTCAAATTGCGTATCATCAATTTAGAAAGTCAAAGGCAGTTGTGTGTTAATTCTGATTTATATTTTACCTGATAAGCCAGGTTATAGTCCAAGATTTTGTGCTGATATTGACAGTTCAAACTAGTAATCAGGTTTTTTTTTTTTTAATATATCAAAAGCTTTTGTGGAAAATCTCACAGAGCTATGGCCTCATGTTTTCTAATAAACAAGAAGATCAGGCAGGTGCTGTAGAGAAATTATTTTACTGGAAGTTAAGAATAACACTTTTTAGACAATGTTGTATTACTTATATTAATCCTTAGAGGATATTCTTATTTCTCTACTTCCTGATTTTCCAGTTAGTTTCTCTTCAATTACTACCCCTAACAATTTTATGAAGACTTTTACTTTTATACATTTTTTTCTTTTTTATGACTATAACCTTTTATTTAATTTCTATTTGTATTTTCTGTTTTGTTCTCTTTGTGTTTCTGTTTTGTCAATTGAATATTTTTTTTCTTTTGACAGATGAAAAGTTTAGAAATTTCAGAATTTTAAGGAATTTTAGAAACCTTTTAGTCTTTCAGCATGTATTCTACATGCCAGCCAAATGATAGTTTTGAGGATGTACCTTAAACTTAAATATATTAAAGGGAGTTTTCTGGGTACAAACAATGAAAACAATGAGATTTAAACTCCAGTTTCTTAATTCTGAGCTCAGTACATTTTCTGCTTATCATTTTTAAGGTGATCTTTTTAAAATAATAGATTGAAGATTGACTATAAGAACCCAACTAAAGAGGACAAGACTAGAATTTTTAAGTGAACACAGTGGTAGAGGATCAAAATTTAACTAGTGAAGGAAAGGGCTGTATAAGTATTCACCAAGAGTAACAACACTGTGTTGGGTAGGAATAAGCATTTTAAAAAAGAGACCAAAATCTTAGGGTTTATGATTAGTTTGATGAGAACAAAACAGGAATGAAGGATACAGAATATTAACAGCTCTCTATAATGGCATATTAACACAAAATTTAGAGGAAGTCTTCTTTTTTTTTTTAAGAGAGAGTGAGAGAGGAGGGAGGGAGAGAGAGAATTTTTTAATATTTATTTTTTAGTTCTCGGCAGACACAACATCTTTGTTGGTATGTGGTGCTGAGAATCGAACCCGGGCCGCACGCATGCCAGGCGAGCACGCTACCACTTGAGCCACATCCCCAGCCCTAGAGGAAGTCTTAATAGCTTATATTTTGCCTGTTTTCATCTCTGCGATACAAGAATGGATTAGAGACTAGTGAAACAGACTGTGGAAATTGTTAGAATACGTGGATCTGTGGCACAAAACAGGTTTTCATTTACCTTTACTTTCTTTCCAAATTGCTAATGTCCTTAAAATGTACATGTAGTGCTGGGCAAAGGAGTGATTGACAGGGAAAGTTATTAAAAAGCTTCAGTTGAGTATTTGGGAAGGTATTCAGACAGGCCAATCAATGATTGAGAATCCAGTTAGTTTAACCTGTGTCAGGAATCTGAATATTCAAGAGATGTAGATTTCACGTTTAGAGACTGCCACTGAGTTTTGCAGATGAGTGACTGGGAAATGGATTCCCAGAGGAAGGAGGATATTTACATAATAGCTAGGGAAACAGAGGTACAAATACCAAGATTCTGCTTTTCTGGAAGTCTTTCCCCCTGAGTGTCTGAGTTCCTGGAAAGGTTTTAAAGGGCTTGCTAGTTTATGAGGACCTGAATAAAGTGAGACCTATACAGGAAAAATCAATTTTATAATTTATTTCAATGTTTCTGACAAAGGTATTCTAAATAACATATATATTCACTTTTTAACTTTCAATAATTTTTAAAGTTCCAGAGAACTCTGTGCATTATTTGTGGGTAGAGGAAATAAATAGTGTATTATTATTGGTGATTTCCATTCTGTAAAACAACATTGCTTAGTATTTGACTCCTGGATATCCATGAGAGAGAACTGTGCCTCTTGTTATCTTGTCTTGTGTTACCAGAGGTTTGTTTCAGTTCAGGTGAAAAAAAAATATCAGCCATTACTTGCGTTTTAAATTCAGCCTTCAAGACAGGCAATTTGCAAGAACAAATTATTATCTGTTTCTGCTCATGTATTGACTATTGCTCTGAATTGGAACTAAGAGTGCCTTAATATCTATATTGAATATTTTATAGATTCACAGCAGTAGAGTCACAAAGAGGTGAATACAGCTATTTTTTAAATTGGAGGTTATATTTTAATTATATCAATCAAGAAATACCATTTAATAAGTTATAAATTAAACAGAGTTTATTTTAAAAAGAAAACTATTCACCATTTTTGTTACAAATTTTTGCTTTAAAGATCTATCAAAAAATCACACTCAGATGATTCCTTGTTTTCAATGGTTGGGGGCAGCTATGAAGCTCATATTAAGGTAAAGTGATCTTTTGTAAAAAAAAAAAAAAACCTCATGTACTTGCTCTGAATTTTGTGTTTTAAGATTACTGCTGAAAATTAAGCTATATTTTTTCTTATATTTTATATGAATATTTGCTAAGAATCCATTTCAAAGAATTATGTTGATTTTTTTAAAAAAATGCTTTTTGTATCACTATTCTCTCAAGTACTTGAGGATTATGGGGACTGGAAGTAACAATGGGCTGTAAAATACATAGTGAAAGACAAATTGCATTAGAAACAGCTTTCTAACTGTAGAGGAAATATAATATTTATTCAAGAATTTTTTGTATCAGTTTTCATTACTGTGGTTTTTAAATTATTCTTACATGACTTACAATACTCATGCCTAAATTAATTTTTATAGAATTTGGAATTTCCCTGGTGCCTTTAGTTTGGAATAAGTATGCATCAGAATGCTTATTCTGTTGTATCCTATAGTAGTGGAGAATAATAATTATTTTGTCATCTTTGGTTCTTATTATCCCTTAATTTTTTTTCTTCCTAGAACATCCCAGAAAAAGGAGGAGAATTTATTGAAGCTTCCAGACAATCCATGAAGGATGGTAAGCAATGTGAAGACTGCCTGAAATTGTGCTGCTTATTGACTTTAAATTACAGAATTTTTATATACTCTTTATTTTGTTTTTATTGTCAGAAGTAAAATATGACACTGGGAACCAAAAGAGTGGAAATTTACCTGACAACAGTAAACCTTCGAGTTGAAAGAAGGAAATACTTGAAACCACACTTGTGCAGGCAATCAGAATAAAGAATGATTGTCCTTCAATTCCATTACCTGAATCAAAGGTAATGTGTTAAAAAAAATCTTTCCATTTTTTTAACATACCATCTTCCAGGAAGAGAAACATGCTAGAAAGAAATATGGCTACAAGGTTATTGTAGAAAACAAGGAGAGCAACAGGTGAGGTATATGTACAGAATTAACATTGCCAGAAAGTGGTGGGAATAAACAGTTCTTCAGTGTGCCCTTATAGAAGGAAAGAAACAGAAAAGAAGGAAAAAGAACAGCTTTATGAATATGAAGCTGAGAAAAGTGGATGCATACAAAGAATTCATTTATGAAGGGAAAGTCAAGTGTCCAGATTGAATAAGAGAGACAAGATGGCTGATACTTAAAATAAGAAATATTGACATTAAAAAGAGCAGCAACTCAATATTAGGCCAAACATAGGAATGTTAGGGGAAGTACATGCTGGAAAATAGAATAATGTGTTATATTTGTCTATTATTTTCTCTTGACATCCTTGAATGACTAGGAGGCAGGATTTGGGATTACAATCACAATCATTTGTTATTATAATGAATAGAAAAATAAACAAATAAATGTGGCATATTTTAGATGCTTAAGAAATCATTCTTTTCTTTGCTTCTGTTCCTATTAAAGCTTCAAGTGATTTATATTTAGTAACAATTAATATAGACTTAATATGTTGATGGTAAGTGCTCGTTGGATTATATCAAAATGGACTCTATTGTCGCATATAACTAAAAAGTAATCAATAAAATAAATATATATGCATATATAAATTGTACTGCTATTAAAAAATACAAATCCAAACAAATGAGTAATAGTGGTAGTGAACATGATAAATGAAAAATAAATGAACTTGTAAAAATTAAAAAAAGATGATCAGGTTTTAAAAATTGATACACATTAATTATACAGAATTTTCACAGTGGCATATTTTTACATACATATCGATCAAATGTACTCCCCTAATGCTATCTTTAACATTCCTTCCTCCATACTCCCAATTTTATGTATGCTAATGGATAAAATTTATTATTCATCTATTTTTATGTTGAACATTTCCACCTCTAGTTTTCCATGTGAGAGAAATAAATGATACTTGTTTCCTGAGACTGGCTTATATTGTTTAACATTATGTTTCCCTGTTTTATACATTTTCCTAAAGTTAACTTAGTTTTGTTGTTCTCTATGCATAGAAATCTTCTTTGTGTACATATACCAAATTTTCTTTATCCATTCTTTTATTAACTAGCATCTAGCCTGATTCTATAACTTGCCTATTATTAATAGTGTCATGGCAAATATGGGCATATGTATATCTCTAAAATAAGCTGACTTTAATATTTCTGGTAAGTACTGAGTAGTATACTTGAATAATAAAGTAGTTCTATGTTTAGTTTTTGAGTAGCCTTCATATGAATTTCCATAGGGATATAGTAATTTATGTTCCTGCCATTCACATATAGGACTATTTTTCTCCTCATCTTCCCAGTATTATTTGCCTTCTTGATGATTGCTTTTTTGAATAGTGGAAATGGGAGCTTGATATTGTTTTGATTTGCATATTCCCGATTGATAAAGGTATTATGGGTTTTTTTTTCCCCTGAAGTGTTGGCCATTTGTATCTCTTATTTTGAGAACTAGCTGTGCATTTGCTCTTTAATGAAAAGGTTTTTGTTTTTCTGGTGTTAAGATATTTTCATTAATATTTTTAGGATATTAATCCTCTGTCAGAAGAGAGCTGGCAAAGCTTTTCTCCATTTCTGGAGGCTACCACTTCTTACTGTTTTGTGTTTCACTTACTATGCAGGAATTTTTCAGTTTGATGCACCCTCTCTTATCCATTGTTGCTCTTATTTTCTGAGCTGTAGGGGGCTCTATTCAGGAAGTTATTGCCTACATACTGAAGTGTTTTCCATATATTTTTTTCTAGCATTTGTAAACCTTCTAGTCTGGTGCATATGTCTTTAGTTCTTTCTGAATAAACTCTTGTATAGTGTTAGAAAATAGGCATCTAGGTTTCTTCTTTTACATATGGTTATCTAGTTTTTCCAACACTATTTCTAAAATGTCATATTTTCTCCAAAATATGTTTTTGGTGTCTTTGCCTAGTATCACATGACTGTACCTGTGTGGGTTTGCTGTCTGACTTCTCTTCTATCCATTGGCCTATGGGTCTTTCTTTACACCAGGACCATGGTTTTTATTACTATGGCTCTGTTTTATATTTTGAAATTGGGCATTGTAGTTTATCCATTGTTTATCTTATGATCAGTATCACTTTGTCTAAGTATTTTGTTTGTTTGTTTGTTTTTCTTACATACAAATTTAGAAGTAGTTATTTCCCCCCATTTCTGCGAACAATACCATTTGAATTTGAATGGGAATACATGGAATCTATAACTCATTTATGGTACTATGCCCATTTTCACAATATTAATTCTGCTTATCTATGAACATAGCAGATCTTTTTACTTCCTATTGTTTTCTTATTTTCCTTTTCATCAATGTGTAATTTTACTTGAAGTGGTCATTCACTTTCTTGTTTAGGGTTATTCCTAGCTATTTTTAAAGTTATTTGAATGAGCTATTACTCTTGCTTTATTCTCTCTAGGTTTGCTATGGTATATAGACAGTTTATTTTTATATGTTTATTTTGTATCCTGTTACTCTGATGAATTCATTCATCAAAGTAGAATTTTCATAATATATTATTTGTGGTTTCTAAGAATAGGACTACATCATTTGCATATAGAAATAATTTAACATTTTAACTTTCCTATTTGAATCCTTTTTCTTTCTTTCTTTTTTTCTAAATTTTAAGTACTGTAATTAGTGAGATTGGTGGCAATGAACATCCTTGTGTGTTTCTTGATTCTAGAGAAAATGTTCTTCTTCATTTTACTATTGGCTTTGGATTTGATATACTTGGACTTTATTATCTTTTAATAAAATTCTCCTATTTCTAATCTCTCAGGGCTTTGTCATGAGGACCATTGAATTTGTCAAAGGATTTTCCTGCAGCTTCTTAAAAGATCATGTAATTTTGCTCTTGATTCTATATGTGGCATATTAGTTTTATTGATTTTCATGTATTGAATCATCCTGGAGCAAAATCAGTTTTTATCGATTTTTTTTATGTGACTAGAGTCTCAAACCAGGAGCATGGTACGAAGGAGCCACATCCCCAGCACCTTTTATTGTTCACTTTGATAACAGATCTCACTAAGTTTCCCAGGCTGGCTTTGAAATTACAGTGTTCCTCAAACAACCTGATGCTTTTCTGAGAGTATACACTGATACCACTATGCCTGATATGTATGTTATTTTGTAATGTGTTGTTGAATGTGGTTTGCAAAGATTTTATGAGAATTTTTATACTATGTTTCTCAAGTCTATTGATATCTAGTTTTTTCCTTGTTCTGTCCAATATTCACTTTTCCAGTCAGGGTAATACTTTGAAGAATTGCTTTGGAAGCATCTTTCCTTTGCTCTTAAATGTAATGGGGGATTAATATCAGTTCTTCTTTAAATATCTGATAAAATTTAGCCATGTATTCACCTCTGAACTTCTGGTCCATAAGGCTTTTTATTATTGCTTCAACCTTCTTGCTTATTATTGAGCTATGTTTTTCCTCTATCTATTTGATTCAACATTTTATGACATATTTCATTAATATCACTTAGGTTTATTTATCTTTCAATTTTATTCTTTAAAATAGTCTAAACTTTTTCCATTCATTGAAATATAAATTTTCTAATAGTCTCTAGAGAACTTCTGGATTTCAGTGATATCTGTTTTAATATTTCACTTTTTGTTTCTAGCTTTATTCATCTGTATCTTCCAAGGCCAAATTACCATTTTAACAACGAACTAGGGGCTGGGGATGTGGCTCAAGTGATAGCGCGCTCGCCTGGCATGTTTGCAGCCCGGGTTCGATTCTCAGCACCACATACAAACAAAAATGTTGTGTCCGCCAAAAACTAAAAAATAAATATTAAAATTCTCTCTCTCTCTCTCTCTCTCTCTCTCCTCTCTCTCTCTTAAAAAAACAATGAACTATTTGTTTCATTATTACTATGTCTTTTAAAAAAAATATCTATTTTATAATTTTGGCTCTGACTTTAATTAATTCTTTTCTTGTATTGGTTTTAGAACTCATTTACTGAAGTTTTTCTTAGAACTTGGGATGCATCATGAGGTTTTTAAATTGAAATATCTTAGATTTTTAAATGGAGGTAGCCCTTAGTATAAACTGCCCTCATACAACTGCTTTTGGTGGATTAGTGGACTGATATCAGAAGGGATAGAAAATGTACTGGGCAGTAAGATTTGTCTAAATATGTCATATGCATTTCTGTATACGTTATAATGAACCCCACTATCTTATATATATATATATATATATATATATATATATATATATATATATATATATATATAAATGTCTCAATAAAAGAAAAAAAACAAACAACAAAAAAGATCTGCTTTTACTTTAACCCATAAATGTATAGATGTGGTGTTTTTATTCTCATGTGGTTCTCAGGTTTATTTAAAACTTACCTCCCCTAATTTTATTAGTGACCCAACTGTATTATTCATTGTTCAAGTGTCCATGCAATTTCTATAGTTTTACTCACTGTTTGCTTCTTTTTATTAATTAGATCATCATTTCACATATAATATTGAAGTTCATTTTTAAATAATCATACAAGCATGGTATACAATTTTCCAATTCGACTCCACTGTTCTTTCTTGTATTTATTTGTAGTTGTTTTAATTAGTGCATCATTGATATAAAGGTCAATTTCAGTGTGATATATTCTTAAGTGTACAAAGGAAAATTTTTTAAGATTCATTTCACCACACTTCTTCTAGCAGTCCCTCCATACCTCCTAATCTCCTCCTCGACTCCACTGACCTCTCTTCTGTTTTTAGGGAACCCACCATTTTCCCTTTATTTTTATCTACCTTCTTAATAGAAGGGAAAATATTCAGCCTTTGACTTTTTGAGTCTGAGCAGGATATTTACTTTCGCTTAGTGAGACATTTTCCAGTTTCATTCATTTACTAACCAATGCCATTATTTCTTTCAATTGATGGCTTACTGAGTAGAGCTTCATTTTATATATATATATCACATTTTCTTTATACATTAGTCTGTTGATTGGCAACTAGGCTTCATTTGATAGCCTTTCTATTTTGAATTGTGCTGCCATAAACTCTGATGTGGCTACATCCCTAAAATATGCTGATTTTAAATCTTTTGAATCTATACCAAGCAATGGAAGAGTTGGGTGTACCTTTCTTCTGCATCCTCATCAACAGCTAGTGCCATCTTATTTAAGCTCTCTCTTGCATAAGGCACCAGAAATATCTGTGTAACCCTTTGACCCAGTAAACTTTTGAAGTGCAGGTTTACTCAACCCAACCACCTTCTTCTAGCCTCCTACTAGAGTAGTGATCCTGGAGTAGGCCATTGCTCACCTTTCAGATTTTCTGGATGGGAGAACCAGAACTCTCCATCCCTCTCCACACTCCAGGAGACAAATGTTTAGAACTTTGCAGGAAGCTTGGCTATAGCTCTTTCTCCTCTCTCCATCTTTTTCTGCACCCTCCTCCCCCAAGAAAACAAAATATTTCCTTTTCTAATATTTTCTATTCTCTTTCCATGAATGAATAATTTCTTGACACATAAAGGTTTTATATCTAGACTTTTCTCAGATATCATTTTATAAGTTTTTACAATGCTATCTGTCATCTTACTTTGATATCTGATTCCTCAATGTTTTGAGGAAAATATTCCAATTATAGCAACAATATTTATTTACTTTTAAAATATTTTTTATTTTATTATCTTAACATTTAGGTTTTATTATTTTTATTTATTTATTTCTTATTTTAGAAACTGCAACATTTCTTCATTTAGGGCTTCAGAAGTTACTATTTTAAATATTTGCAAAAGTAGGTGATGTGGTCAACAACTGAATTATATTTTTTCTCCTGGTAAGAATTCATTGCTTAGTTCAACATAAAGTAGTTGTTACAGGCCTTAATGTATCATGGGAGAATATCTTTGCACTATTTCAATGCCCATCACTTGGCAAACAATACTTTGAATTACAATTTCATATTATTTATGATAAATGAATGAAGACAATGTAAAGTTCTGTAAATCTTTCAAACTGTCTCAGAATATTTTAAAATTCAAAAGTACTGAAGAGTTAGTAAAATGAGGAGAAATTTAATTTGATATGAGTGTTCTACTTCTTATACTAATTCACTGTGAATGATGAAAAATTAATTCTTACATTTTAATCAAGGATTGAGTCTATCAGCACAATTAGGAAGAAACTATATCCAAGACAATTATTCATATGCAGTGCATGAATTGTAAGCTAACTTTTGTCCTCAAGATAAGTAAAACAAGTACAAATTCTGTAATGATTGTATTTATTGAGAAGTTTAATTTATATTGACAAACATCACTCAAGATCAAAAAGACACTTAGAATTCCTCTTCATATATACTGTTCCATTATTCCGTTATATATGCAATTGTAATTCTAAGATTGAGAATTTACCAGGCAGGGATATAAGCACTGGAAGAACTTTTTTTTTTTTTTTTTTTGGTTTGTGTTACCTAATGTGTAGTAACACAAAAAGAAAGAGAATAAGCACTAATTTAACTTCTGACTGAGCAATTGAGTTAATTAGTAGGAGTTACTTAAATTGTTTCTAACTTTTAAAAGCTAGTGGCTAGTGTAATATACAGTATCACACTAGTAAGTCAGATTACTATTAAATTGTTAGGGTGTTGATCTGGAATATGCCACAAGTTTCAAGTTTGAAGGGTTGGTCCCCAATGCAGGAATGTTCATTGGTGTTATTTTTAGGAAGAGATTGGATCACAAGGGATCTGACCTTATCAGTGGATTAATGCATTGGTAGCTGAATGTACTGCTGGGAGGTGGTGGAAACAATTGGCAAGTGGAGTATGGTTGAAGTATGTCACTAGATGTATGCTCCTGAAGACTATATCTTGTCTCAAGATCATTTTTCTCTCCTCCTCCTTGTCTCTTTCAGCTATTGTGCACTCAACAACTTTCCTCTGTTGTTCATTTCCATCATGATATTCTGCCTCACCTTGGGACAAATCAAGGCAGCTGGTTACCATAGACGGAAACCTCTGAAACCAAGTGCCAAAAGTAATCTTCTCTCCTGGAATTTGTTCTTCTAAAGTACTTTTGTCACAACAGCAAAACATTGACCAACTCAATAATGTCTCAGTACGATTCTTCATTGGTCTCTCATATTCATGCAGGTCTCATATAGAAAGCACTGGATGTTCTTAAAATGATGCTTTTAATTAATTACATTTATGTGACAAATATCCTTGAAAAAGAATCAGACTGTCCTCTTTCAAACAAAAGGAAGACATTCTAATTGTTCAGTAAAATATAGAATATGAGAATTAGAAGAATACTTCTCCTATAAAGTCACTGAAGTGGGAACCAATAACATTATGCTGATATTATGCTGTTTTCCATGCTGTAAGGGTTAACAAAGTTTCTTTTCTATGATGTAGGCATCACTTGTATTCTTTAAGCATTCATGAAACTTAATAATTATTGATAGGTGACATAAAATATCAAAAATAGCACTGTGTAATAAGGAGAATGAGTATTTAATGAAAGTTTCTTGTAAGGTGGTTATACGAATATATGTTGGAGAGGAAATACCCTTATGCCATCTCTTTGAGTAAAAAATAATATGCTTTCTGTATTAGTTTTTCATTTCTGTTTTCCAAAACACCCAAGTAATCTACTTATAAGGAGGAAAGGTGTACTGTGGATCAGGATAGCAAAAGATTCTATCCATGGTGTTAGAGTTTGGATTTAAAATGTCCCCTAAAAATCTCACATCTTTAAAAAATGCAGCAATGTTCATAGGTGAACAAAATGGATTTTGAGAGCTGTAACTTCATCAGTTGTTTAGTTCAGTGATGGGTTAATGATTTGAATGGACTAATGGGTGATTACTGTCCACAAGTGGGATATGACCAGAAGGTCATTGGGGACATGTTCTTGAACTTTATCTTTTTTCTGGTGTGTTCTCTCTCTCTCTCTCTCTCTCTCTCTCTCTCTCTCTCTCTCTCTCTCTCTCTCTCCTCCCCCCTCTTCTTTTCCACTGTTAAAATATGCTCAGCAGATTCCCCTAGTACAGCCTTCTGTCATGATGTGGCTGCCTTATCTAAGGTCAAGACCAACAGAGTCAGCCAGCCATGGAATGAGACCTCTGAAACCATGAGCCTTTTTTTCCTCTGAGTTGTTCTTGTCAGGTGTTTTGGTCATGGGAATGAAAAGCTAACTAAAACACATAGCGACTAGGCTCTATCATTTGGGGGCCAGTGGTGAGACAGAATATCATGATAGGGAGCAGTATGGTATCAACATAATGTCACAAATTCCATTGAACTTACACTGCTGACCCCATAAAGAACAGGAAGTAGAGAAGGAGGGAGGGACTGAGGTATCAAAATAACCTTTCAAGGGCATACTCTCAATGACCAACTCCTTCCTCTAAGCCCCAGCTCCTATAGGTTTCACTATCTCCCATAGTGGCACACACTGGAGACTAAGGCTTTAGCTCATGGTCTTTGTGAGATGTTTAAGATCCACCCAATAATGATTTCCTAATAAAAATTTTCATATATTAGTTACATTGAATAAATGTCAAGAGCAATAAATTACGTTGTGCCTTATGAATAATGAAACATATATAGATGGATGATGACTTCTTTGATACTGGTTTCTCTTTTTTCAGAGTCATGAAACAGAAAATTTCTTATTTTTCACATGTATATGCTATGATTAAATTTTGCCAGAACATTCATATTTTAAGTATAAGTCTGAGTGGTATAACTGTGGCATATATTCATGAATTCAATGATGGTAGAAGATGAAAATATTAAATTCAAAATCATTATCATTCAGTTCACTCAAGTATTTCCTATTTTTCATGTGAACCTTTCAGACTTTTTTGCTTTCCTAAGATTCTTATCAAAACATCCCATTGGGTTTTGTCTCTTCTCACCTGGTATAATATACACATTGTAGTTTCAAATGTTAGCCCACAAGCAGTACTGTTTTCAAAAGAATTCAGCTAAGATTTTAGATAAATGATTTTTGAAACATACACATGCATGCATACAAACACACGATATGGGCACAAGCACAAATAAAAAATAATTACTATGCATTTTCTGATGAATGCATTTAAGATATTTTGATGCCAATACAATTAATGAATGTGATATCACTTAGTGATATGGATTAAAAAATGTGTGCCTAAGTAAGTGCTTTCATGTGGCTGTTTATTACAGGACCTTGAAGTAGAATCAAATTTATCTCATCTTTTAAAGTAACTATCAGGAGAACACTTATAATATAGATAAATGATTGAAAGGGAAGAAAAAATTGAAAGTTAATTAAATGTAGGAAGGAAGAATAGCAGGAAGAGGGGAAAAGAAAGAAGAAAATGGAGAAAAAGAAAAAGCAGTGCTCAAATTTTTTTCCATGTTATTTTTGAAATGATGGTTTTAGTGATTCA
This sequence comes from Callospermophilus lateralis, assembly GCF_048772815.1. NCBI lineage: Eukaryota > Metazoa > Chordata > Mammalia > Rodentia > Sciuridae > Callospermophilus > Callospermophilus lateralis. The sequence continues at coordinate 114,194 of NW_027512918.1, forward strand.
TATATCGCTTTAAATATAGCTGAATTTCATTCAAAGTCCTGCCAATTCAGTTTAAAAAAATACATTTAATCTTTATGGTAGAGCTATTTTTAAACAACTACCATGCTAGAAGAAAGGCACAAGGTTTAAAGGACATAAAAGAATTAGCATAAAATGGATATCAAATATTTGAGAACTTTATGTACTGTATGCTGTTGTTATTTTGCTCAAATGTCATTTCAAGCAATTTTCCTCTCAAATGTATTGCTATTTTTCATATTTAAATCTAGTTATTTCAAAGATGGCCTCAAATTAGAAGAGATTATACATTTCAAAAACATACTTAAGAACGAAATTGTACCCTCAAATTTCAGGGTTATCTAAAAAGGCTTTTAACAAAGAAGATAAATTTGTTACTTCTGGTATTTTGCTGCAGAAACAGCAGGTAGTAAAGATGATTTGATGAGAAGCAATGTCAACCTACTTGGCAGAAAAATGGATTTGAAACAAAATTTTGACTTAGAACACTTGAATTTTCAGCAAAGTTCTGAGACAGGCAAGTGAGGCAGGAGTCAAGGGGATGCATAAGTTTTGGGAAAAAACAAGCAATATAAAAGTTTCCTTTCTCTCTGTTTCAAAAATAGCTTTTGAGCTTTCCATTTTCTTCAACTCAGGGGACTCTAACACCTGAATGGTAGTGGCATAAATCAGTAGACAGAGTTTGATGATTGAGTTGTTTTTTTTACTGAGTTTTTTTTTTTTTACTGCATCTTAAATGAACAAGATTAATTATAATATTAACAGCTCACACTTGGGCTAGGGTTGTAGCTAGTGATAGAGTGCTTGCCTAGCATGTGTAAGGCACTAGGTTCAATCCTCAGCATAAAATTAAAATAAAGGTATTGTGTCCATCTACAACTAAAAATATTTTATAAAAATTTCATACTTTAGGAGTAAATTGCATAAAGAAGCTATTTTATGAACTTCTGAAAAACCAACATGACAAAGATAGATTAATAAACTAAATATTGAGCTATGAAAACTGTATTTTAAAAGTTAGTATAATTTCTAATGTAATTTCCATTTTTGTTGAGTCCAAAATTTCTAAATATGGGTTCTTTCTAATATGAAGTGTTGAATCAGAAGAAACACCGAATGGACAAATTATTTTTGCAGTGCAATTATTCTATTATAGTATACTACCATACTTCTTCTGTTTGAGTTATTTTCTTTTTTTAACCGATGCAAAACCAATATATACATATTATTATACACCAAGTGAAATTCTATCACTATCTTGAACATGCCTTCCTGAACATATGAAAAAATATAATATATATGTATATATATATATATATATATATATATATATATATATATATACACACACACACACACACACACACACACACATACACACACACAGACACACACACACACACATACACACACACAGACACACACAAACATCTTTGGAATATTTGTTTATAGTAAATTCACTGCATTTTCCCCTCGACATCTCGTTTATTAGTAATCTTTTTTCATCACACAAACCCTAGCAATACACAACAATGAATCAATCCAATTATTTGCTCCTTTTCCCTATTTTCTTGGGATTTTTGCTGGAGAACAATCATACATTTCTTATAGGTTCCATCATCTTAAAATCTTTTATAAAGTTTCTTCCTTTAAGTTCGAGAATAAACCAGCACTTTTTTTCTTGTACTAGACCACTTAGTTATGTCTTCATTGGCATTTCATTGAATCTATTATTACTGAAAGTCAAGTGACTCACCTGAGATGGAGATTTAACCAAGAGATTTTATTGGAGGGTTGCCCAAAGGGGAAGAAAAGGAGAGGCAGAGAGAAAGAGGGAGCAGAGGAAGAGAGCAGAGAGAAAGAGAAAGGGTAGATAGAGGAGAGAAAGAAGAGAAAGAGGGCAGAAGGCAGAGAGAAGAGAGCGTGTGCTTATAAGTTTTGGCTTAAGAAGGTTGCCTAGGAGGATGTGGCAGGTGCTGACTGGCAGGGTGACTCAGGAACAGTGAGCAGACACTGTGTCCTGCAGGGATTGGTTGAAGAAGAGTGCCAAATTCAAAGTTTTTTTTTCTCAAATATTATTCCAGATGTTTTATAATAGTGTTTCATTGTTATTATTGTTGAGATTGACATTTAAATTCATAGACTTTGAGTAAAGTAAATTATCTTTCCTTATTAATGTTGATGGACCTCATCTAAGCAGGAAAGTATTATGCTAGAGAATTTCTTTGTTTCTATATTTGTATCGAGTGCACACACACACACACACACACACACAAACACACACAGACACACACACCTTACTTCCTGTTTATTCTGTTCATCTCTAGTACCCTGACAAATGCAGATTTTGTTATGTGGTTCTAAGAGAAACATACATTTAATTTTGACATTCTGAACTGATTCTGGAGTTTCTGTAATAAGCTTTCTAGTTTGCTTTTATTTAAAGAAAATAGTGATTCTGTGTGTGTAGTAAATATTGCTATGATGGTCCCTGGGATAACGTGATAATGTCATTGTTGGATACTCCTAATCAAACCCTTATGAGGTGCAAGGATCTAGGTCACCATATGTAAGATACCATAAATACTTTTGTTAAATTAATTATTATTACTAAAATTGTCTGGTTGTTTTAATGTCACTGAAAAAGGTAGGAAAGAAAAGGATGTGCTAAAAGATTTATTCCCAGGTGTCTTCTACTGTCTGCAAAACATCCTTATTTCCTCTACCACAGAACTGTTTTTATTGAAAAACAACCTGGACTTCCATCCTGAGTGGTGGGTTACAATTTAAATTCAATTCCCAACCTTATGGTGTTGGCCATCAAAGCGGATGCAATGGTTGTGAAGAAGTGGGGTATAATATGTTGGACTAGGAGTGTGTGGGATGACCCTGATGTACCTAGAGACATCAAGCCCCTAAATTCTGATGAGTTGTCTTTGTCAGTCGAATCAGCCTATCCACATCAACTGAGTACATTAAACTCAATTTTCCAAGAAAAGTGTATGGCCTTCCTTGAAGCGATGGTCTTGAGAGACCACTGAGGGTCCTTGGGACTCACTTTTACTGGCACTCTTTATTTTTGGTTCTATAACTAGAGTCAAGGCCCAAAAATTCCCTAAATATATAGTATAGAATGGGACCATAAGATCTAAGAGAGCTAAAAGCAAAGAAACTACTCAATTTTTCTAATTCTTGTATCCAGAAATTTGGGGAATAAATGTGGAAATAGATAGTAAGGTTGTGGGATAATATGAAAAGAACATAAAGTTGGATTGAGCTGAATTTATGGACAAGAGCTCACTAAGAAAAATTCTGAATTTAGTGTTGTGGTTAGGAAAGTAGAAAGGATTTTTATATTTTGTTTCTTTGGTTGGCTGAAATACAAAGTAAAGTATTCCCCATAGTAAATAAATTTCAATGAGTAAATGTCTTGGTTTACTGTGCTGAACAGGTTCAAAGATTTACAGAGATTAAAATCTTAGATTAATTTTTTGTTAAGACTTACTCACTCATCCTGGGAGATCCAGACGACACACATTTTCTACCATTGTGAGAAATAAGTTTCTGAAGGGAGTGCCTGCATCCCAGTGATCAATATTTTCTGTAGAATGAAACTTGCAATATTGTAGCTGCTGCCATAAACTATGAAACTTGAATGCAAGAAGAATAATCAGATCTTTGAATGATGGGGGCCAAGTGACAGTACTCATTGTCCAAAAAGCAAACAGTACCTAGGTTCTTATAAAGGACTGGAGTCAAAAGAGCCATCAGATTATTATGAATCATGACATATTTAGGCATTGGTAGGAAGATCATTCTATTCCTATAAATGAAATAGATAGGAAGCCTATTAACTTATTCTTTTATCTCTATAATCAGAAAAGTTTAGGTCAAGTGAGTGGGAAAACCTAACCCAAACCACATAGTAATCACTGCCCCTCTCTAAATTCAAGTCTACATCTACAGCCCCAACCCCATACTCTCTCATCTTGCCTCTTCCTAAATTCTCTTTTTATCCCACCACACTGACCTTTTTAGAGTCTCTTCTATTTTCTGGGCAAATCGTTGTGTTGGTCCTTTGCCACAGTCTGGCTGGGCACAAAATCATGAGCCACTCACAGCTTTGTAGATTCAAACAACAATTCTTTATTCCTGAACTCACACCGGCACTCTACAAACACGTTCAGGGGAAATCCACTGTCTGGGCCAAATCCAAGTTCTCTCTGAATCCCAGGAGAACTCACCAGGAACTACAGGATCAGGCAGGCCTGAGGCAGCAGGATATGCCCTATTCCCAGCAGGGTACACCTTAAACCTGGATCCGCCCTAAACCCTGATCCGCCCTAAACCCAGATCCGCCCTGGTCCTTGAGCAATTTTGAGACAGGGTCTTGCTAAGTGGATAAGGCTAGCCTGGAATTTGTGATTCTCTTGCCACATCTATCTGGGCAGCTTTACAGGAGTCTGCCGCCAAGTCTGGCAAGATTTTGTTTTCTTAACTAGTAAAATGAAGGTAGTAATAGGACTTCTTAGTTTTAATAAGGTTGAAATAAATACCAAATGAGTTAATATGCACAAAATGTGTTTAGCAATGTGATTGACATGCGGAGATCATTCAAATTGTCAGCTAAAATTGTTTTATTACTAGTTTTAAAAATGAGACTTGAGTTTAGCTAAAATTCCTAGGCCAGGAATGTAGAGATGATGATACCTGCAAATCCCAACATACTAGTGGTACTTACTAGACTGTTTCCTGTGTGGCTTGTAGTTAAAGTTTTCTTAAAAACCTATTTGTCCAGCATTAGAGATGTCCAGTGTCAGAATTTCAGTTTTGTTGGGGTGGGGTGTTGTTTTAGATTAGGGAACACAAAGGAGGAGACATAAAGGGTAATCATAGTTCACTGCATTTTGGGTAGCATAAAGATTATGATGGAGTCTATGATATAAGTATCATGGGATGGAACAGCAGAGGCAGAAGCAGGCTTGTTGTGCCTGGGAGTCAGATACACATTGCATGCCATAGATATGGAACAGTAAAAATGGAACTGTCCTGGATCTCTTTAGAAGGAATACTGCCTTAAAAGCTCATTTGGCTTCCTAGTCTTATGATGTGATCTAGGAGCTGAGGAGGAACTTGAACTGGAAGAAGCAGTATTTCTTTCAGGATCAAATTTTTTACAGCAGGAAAATTTCCTTAAAATGGTCACTGAGGAGAGACTCCCCTTTGACTATCTTCCAGTCTTAGCAGAAAACCCAGATCAAGACCCAACCAGTCTTACAAAACCACACCCCTTGATTACTTATTCCATTGGCTTAATTTTGGTGAGTTGAAAATCATAGCCAGCTAGTGAGAGATTATGAGGAGAATCTAAACACATACTCTTTCAACACTGTAGGTTTCCATACCTTTGGCAAAAATCAGATTGATTGAGGAGAAAACTAATAGCAGAATTGTATGAGTTTTGAATTTTAGTCATTTTCTTGAACTTAAAATGTCCTATTTCTAAAATTTATAATATTATGAGCAAAAAGGCATGGCAAATTAATGCTACTGCCTTAAGATTACATTGGGTTGCAGGGTAAAACTGACTTACAGATATTTCTTGAAGGAATAGTAGCAGATAAATAAAATCAAATAAAATATACCTAAAAAGATGAACATACGAAATATAAGTAAAATAATATTGAAGTATAGCTCTTCCAATAAAAAGAATCACCACTTAATATAATCAAATATTCTTTGAAAACTATATGACACAGTTGTAGGAGATAAATGTCTTGCTGTCCTGCCCTGTATAAGCCCAAATATGTTGAAAAACATGGAATGTTCTGGAAGCTAGGAATATAGAATTTTTACAGCACAGTGGTAAAAGCACTATACCTAGGAATTTTAATCTGCTACTAAAATTACCTGAGTGATCTATAGTAAGACTCTTGATATATCAGGGTTTCTTATTCCTTATTAGTATGATGTTATCTTCCTTTTTTTCAAAAAGTGATAGTATGAATCAGAATTGGTATATAATGATGAATAAACATAGCATGTGAATTCTCATGGTGAACAAGAAACAGAAATTGACAGATATGTTAAATGTTGATAGGAAGGAGAGTTTACTGTGACCTTTCATCAGTTGGGGGAATTTTTATGCCAAGGTTATCATCATTTCTTATTTGGATTTTTATAATAGCCTTTTCATAGAGCTTTGCACAAGAATCTAGAAAAAATGTTGATGAGCAAGATGATTGAAGTTTCTAAAATTTTTAGTCTCACCATGGAGGTAAATGATCAAGTAGTTAACCTTGTTCACACATTTTTGTCAGGAAATGTGTCTTGGCCTAAGGAGACCCTTTAAATGTGCTACTTCTGCACCATTAGACATAGGATATCAGGAGAATCATGTAAACTGAGACTGAGGATGAGTAAGTTAGTCATAAAGAGAAGAGCATGTTGGCTTGAAGGAAGGCCCAAAGAGTTTAATATTTTTGAGAAATAGAAGTTTTGAAAAATATGTTCAATAAGTTCTGGAGTGCTTCAAGGAATTTATTAATGGTAAGGGAAAATAAAAGACTTGGGAGTTGAATGTCAAAATATTGTAGGAACAAAGCATAATATTGGTCACTTGAGACTTGCTCCTAATATATGTTGAAATTTAAGCAATACTGAAGAAAAATACTATATTCAAGAATGTTATAAGAAAGCCTCAAAGAATAAATGTGTATTTGTAAGCTGTATCTTTAATTGATCAGATGTTTTAATTAATGGTCGACCCTGCATATAGTGTATGATATTTTGGAATTGGTCTGGAGCACCTGATCTATTAAATTTCTAGATAAGAAAAACTGTTAAGAAAAAATTTTGGTTTAACATGAGTTCAGTACTATATAAGGAGGGTATACATTGAAGTTTAATTTTCTGGACAAGATGAATTTGAAATTGTCTCCTTAAATTACTGTTTCACAAGTTTAAGTCAGTTTACTAAATGTTCTCAGTTGCATTTCCATGATTTTGATAGCTACCTTGATTACTTAATTTTTGGAATATCTTGCTCACTCCCCCAAAATAACTTGCTAATGCAAAGTGTTTTGCTTTCTATCAATTTGTTGCCCTTTATTCAAAATTTATTTGAGTTCCCTGGGCAGTAAATCTTGGGTTTACAGAGTATTTGCTGAACAGATATTGACCATGGTGTTAATGATAAGGCAGATATCATTGTTGTTGTTTCTCACATTGGAGCTTCTTGCCTAGCATTGGGGAATTAAAATTATTTAGTATTTGGGTTTTCTTAGTTATTTTATGAGTTCCTTCAAGTTAGCATAAACTTTTTAAAGGTAATAGTACCCAGTTCTTTGTAAATAAGTTGACTGGATAGAGAATATAGTGGATAATAGCTGATAACCCTACAGTCAGAATATGCTACATCTTGCTGATTATTGTGATTTGTACTCCCTTTCTCAGAAAGGATTCCCAAGAAATAATGTAAAATCTTGGCTCCCTAGAGCCTCCTGTGCTTCTCCATGTTCTCAGCTTCTTCCAGGCAACAGAGGTTATGTCATCAAAGTTGGTAACTGTATCTTACAGCAATAAAAAGTGTGGAGATTTATTAAAATTTATTTTCTGATGTTTCAGTATACCTAGTGTCTAATAAATTACCTTTACCAAAAGTTTGAATTTATATGAAAACTATATTGGAGCTCTGTTAAAGATATCATTCTGCCCAATTCCAGATGAAAGTGTCAATTCGGTAGGATCCCTATATTTAACTTCAAAGAAGTTGTAGCCACTTCTATAGCTCTTTTTAAATGACTTTAGATGTCATTTCATGTTTCTTTTCTTAGACAGTGTGTTATGGCCACTGAAGTTGGAAAAAAGCGATTTTTTTATGTCGGGTGCATCACAAGACTTAGTTTATTATGGATAGATGGTTCCCACTGTTCTTAGCTTTTTTTTTTTTTCCTGAAGTACTCTTGAGTGTATACTTTTATGTTTGCATTTACATATAAACTAATGTAGATAAATATTCCTGTGTTCCCACTGATTTATTTTGATCAAATTATTTACATGCCTGGATCATGTTTTCTTTTCGATAGTTTTTTTTTTTCCTTTCCCATATGATCAGGACTTCAAGATTACTATTGTGACTTTGTCAGTGCTCTAAATTTTTTTTGGCACAATCTGACATAAAAGTACAAAGTATTTTTATTATTTATTGCTTGTTAACCAATAAATTTATAATTATAGTCTTAGCTACTCCTTCTCCAATGTACTCTTTTCAATACTCTTTTTCAGCTACTGAAAGTATACCATTTTTTCACTTACTCCAAGTTAGCCATTTTTAATCACATTTGAGCTATTTATTAACTGCAGATTTTTTATATGTAGTTATTTATAATTCATCAAACATTTATTTTCCATTTATAATTTCATTCAAATATTTGTATTTTTTAAAAAAGCCTTTCATTTTTTTTTCTGAAAATGTTTATTTTACTTTTAAGATAATTTTTTCCTACATACGGAATCCAAGTTTGACTTGAATTTCAACTTTCTGTTTTCCCTAGCACTTCAAAGGTATTCCATTATTTCCTCCCCTTCATTGTTTCTGATGAGAAATCAGAAGTAATTTGTATCATTTTTCCCTTATATTTATGTATGTATTTATGTATGTATTTATTTTTAAGATTTTTTTTTATTTCTTACATGACAATAGTGGAATGCATTACGATCATAATTTTCCATTCACAGCACAATTTTTTACAAAGCCTTTCATTTTTAAGAGCAGTTTTAGGTTCACAGAAAATTGAGAGGCTGTTATTTCATTTTTAAACCGTCAACAATGGGGAAATATATAGAAGTGAAAATTGAGTTCTGGCCTTCAAGGAATTCAGTCTATAGGAGGATATTTACACTAAGAAATGCATATATCATGGCAAAGTAAGAACATTACTCTTATTCAAGCACTATATACAGCTTTCAGTGGATCATAGAAAGGAGGACATCTCCATCTTTTGGGGGTAAATTAGGGAAGGTTTTATATGAAGTCACATTTAAGCTAAGCCATAAATAGTGACTAGGATTCTATTTGTGGAATCAGTAAAGCAAGAGTATTCCAAACATAAAGGAATAGAATGAATGGAATGGTGGAACTGGAATGTGAGAAGGCAAGGTATGTTTGAGGATTAACAGCCACCATAGTAAGACCTGAAAACAACTTTAGTCTCTTACCTGTGGATAATGGGTAAAATAAAAAATGGTGTATGCATACAATAAATAGAATTATATTGTAGAAAAGAAGGCAGTTGTGCTACATTGGACAACATGGATGGGCATGGAGGACATTATGTTAAATGAAATAAGCCATTCATCAAAGGACAAATACTATATGAGTTCATTTAGATGAATATCTTGAATAGATTTATTGAAACAGTAGAAGGTTGGCAAGGCCCGAGAGGAGGAGGAAATGGAAAGATGCTGTCCAATGACTATAAAGTGTGTTATGCAAATGAACTCTAGGTATCTCGTCTAGCATAGTAACTATAATGCTGTCTGTATACTTAACATGAGATCTCCCCTATTAAATTTTTTAAGTATTTTTTAAACAATCTCTCTCTCTCTCACACACACACACACACGCAAACAACAACAACAACAATAACAACAACAACAAACCCAAAACACCAAACAACCCAAAATGAAACCAGAGAAACAAACACAAATTGACCAGAGAAAATATTTGGAAGTGGTGAGGTGGTGAATGTTTGTCCTATACCTCAATGAAGCTATTTCAAAACGAAGAATAAGGATCATAAACTAAAAATATTGGAAGTACTCTATAGACAGCAATCATTTAAATAGAAATTTAGATCTTTGTCAAAATAGGGAAAATTATTATTCTTTATATACTTTACATTATCAAAGATAATTTACATCATCAAGGATAATTTACATCATCAATGATTATTAAACTTTTGTAAAAATGTTTATAAAATTTTTAGCTAAACATAATAACACCCCAAAATATTCTTATTAAGGGACTACTATGAAATTATTAGAGGATATATGAATGAGGATTGTGGAGACATGAGGTTAAAAGATTAGTTATATGAAATGAGCACACTGTGCTGACTCCCCACATGTTTGCTTTTCCAAAAAGCCATCTGCCTGCAGCCCTGCCTGGCCTGAGTGGACAGGATATGTCGCAACTTTCAACAAACTGAGGCAGGGAGCGAGGGTCTGGCAGTCAGTGTAGGTAATGAATAAGGAGGTTGAGAAGATGAGGGTTGGTTATCAAAGCAAAGACAATGGGTTGCTAACAGCTAACACCACTGGGATGGCACTTTACAGCATAAGGAGTTGCTGCTCCTTCCTACCCTTAGGCACATATATGGAGAAGAATGAGAAAGTAGTTCATTCTGGGATCTATAAAAGAGCAAGATGTACCCACTCCAGCTCTGGGTCCCCTTCTCTTCAGAGAAGAATCCTGCCTCTGTGTCTTTTAAAGTAAACATGCTTTCTACACTTGCCTTGGTGTTTCTCGGGTATTTAATCTTCAACACCAGTGGGACAAGGACCAATCCTGATCTACAAGACTGGAATAAAAATTTTTTAATGCATGTATATATTATGTAATGTTTAAATCAGGTTAAACCCATCAGTCCCCTTAAACATATATATTTATTCTGAAAACTTTCAAAATCCTGTCTTCTAGCTTTTTAAATGCATAGTAAGTTATTAAATCATCTGCAGTTTCTGTCCTGTGGAATAGCATACCAGAACCTCTTGCTTCAAAGTGTAACCTAAGTACCTGTTTTCTTGACCAGCTTTTTCTTGTTCTCCTTCCCCTGCCCCCAAACACTGTCTCTGGCTTGTGGTAACTACCAATTCATGCTTAAATTCTGTAAGGTCAACTTTTAGATTCCACACACGGGTGAGAAAATGTGGTATTTGTTTCTGTTCCCAGCTTAATTTACTTTACACAATAATTTCCAGTTCTATCCATGTTGTTGAAAATGACAGGACTTCATTTTTTACAGCTAAATAGTACTCCACTGTGTCTGTTCCACATTTTATTTCTTTATTCACAGTTGATCAGTTGTTTTCGTATCTTGACTATTGTGAATACTGCTGCAATGTACATAGGAATGCAGCTGTCTTTTTTCCAAACTATTTTTAGTTGTAGATGGGCACAATACCTTTATTTTGTTTATTTATTTATATATTTTTTAATGTAGTTCTTTGGATCGAACCAAGTGCCTCAGGCATGCTAGGCAAGTGCTCTACCTCTGAGCCACAACCCCAGCCCCAGCTGTTTCTTAGTGTACTGATTTCATAAAGATCTGTTTAAATGGGAATATAAAAAAAAAACTTTTAGAACACTTTGGAGATTACTTGAAGGATATGCTATGTCCTTATTTGGTGACTGTGTATTGTCATTTTTCCCACCTGTTAGGGAAATAATGAGCTATTTCAAAAGTATGAAATAACATGAAACTTCTCAGTACTTTGAAGTAAACATGGATATTACATCTCTATTCTTTTGAATAGTGGATTATTTAGGATTCTTTAGAGAAACAGAACCAACAGAATATATATGTGTGTGATTACAAAAATGGGATGTATTTCATTGGCTTACAGGATCAGAAGCTTAATAGTCCCACGATGGCCTTCTGCAGGCTGGAGACCCAGAGAAACCTGTAGCTCCTCAGTCCAGGCAGCTGGAGCTTCAGAAGAGGCATCAAAGATGCAGCTCCAGTTCAGTACCAAAGAACTGAAACTTCCTAGGGAGTCTTTGGTCAGAGTCTGCTTGGGAAAGTGAAGGAGCAGGAGTCTGAGTTTCTCTGGGAATCACACTAGCAATTGGAACATCTGCTCAAGAATAATAGCCTTTGCATCTGTTTGGCTTCCTCCTCCTCTTTTTTGTTCCATCCAGTCCCCAACCTATTAGAAGTTGCTGTCCACCTTATGCTGAGTCTCCCCTTCAGCTTGACTCTGTCATGCCCATAATTCCCGGAAACAAACTCATGGACATGCCAAGAAACTTCTTAATTTTAGGCATCTCTTAATCCAATCAAGATGACAATCTGGATTATCCACCAGAGTACATACCAAAAACAAAAAGAACGTTCATTCAGTAACAAGATAATCGCATTGCTATTACTGTTTATTATAGTGCTGTGTTTATCTTTTTGTCTAATATGTGAGATTATTTTTCTTGCATTGAATGAATCCATATTCGTTCACAGATTTGTCATTGTGTTGTGTGTGTGTGTGTGTGTGTGTGTGTGTGTGTGTGTGCATGTGTGTGTGTTTCATCCTTACTGTGCTTTTCATTCTGTTACTTCCAGGTTTATTAGAATTGTGTGGTAATATGGAGTAAATTAAACTACAAAAAAAAAGACTTTTTCAAAGCTCTAGCTCTTTATGTCTCCTTTTATTTCTTTCTGTGATGTTAGCAGCCATGGAAAACCATTACCTAAATATATTTATTAATTATTACTAGCAAATGGTGTAGCCTAATTCAGTCATTCCTTCTTAATTTATTAACTGGAATATTTCAATAAGAGAAATGTCCTTCATTAACTGTTTTGTTGTGTAGAAGTAGTTCATGGAGAAAAGGATAATAACATATTTTACTCTTTTCAGTTTACTTAACCAGTTTTAAAAATGTTTTTCTAACATCCAGCAAAAGTTAACACTAGGTATATAGTCAATTTGAATGCATGGATTTAAGCATATGTGAAGTGTTTCAGTCTCTTATGGTCATTAACCTTGTATATGCTCAAATTATTTATTTTTCATCAGTGGAAGCGTATGAAAGTTGATTGCTAAATCGTTTTGTTTTATTTTCATGTTGATATTTTCCCTATTTTCTGGGATGTGGGCTCTGAAATACCACCAGTGAAGTTGGCAGACCAAAAAAGAAAAAAATAAGTGAATCTGATCAAGTCACTAGATATAGATATATCTACCATCTAAAGAAAATGGAGGAAATGAGGGAGTTGTTCAGTAGTATTTCATGATCAATTAAGAAAACCTGGAATGTGGGACAAAACAATCTTTTTTCCCCTAGGAATTTGATTTAAAGTAGTGAAAAAAATAATTATTTAGTCATTAAGGGACATACATAATAAAACAACAAAGATACTTTATAGCACCTCTGTCAGAACATCTTTAAAAGGAACTTGCTAATACCAGGGCCTGATAGGTGAAGAAAATGTAAAACCATACATTCTGCTATGGGGTATGTAAAATTTTGTGGCCATTTTGGATCCAATTTGACAGTTGTTTTTTTTTTTTTTTTGATAAGTATTCTCTGTATAACTCAGTAATATATCTCCTAGTTACTTCCCTTGTAATAATGAAATAGGTATTTTAAAACTTTATACATGGAAATTCATAGTGGCTTCATATACAATTTTCCCAATTAGAAACAGTCCATATGTTCATCAAAAGGGAATTACATACACTGGAATCATTGTCAGAGTAAAAAGGAATTAATACATGAAGCCACATATATGGATCTCAAAAGCAGAGTGCAAGAAACAGGCTCAAAAGGCAACATGCTATATGATTTGAAATTCTGGAAAAAAAAAATTATAGGGACAGCAATCAGACTAGTAATTTCCAGAGGATAGTATGGGAAACAGATTCACTATAAAGAAAGGGTCACAAGAAGTTTGGGAAATATTTTAGAATATATATAATAATTGAAATATTTTATAGCCTGATTGTAGCCATGGTTAAATGAATGTGGGGGTTTGCACAATTCATAGAAATGTGCATTTTAGAAAGGGTGAATTTTATAGCAAGTAAAACCAAAAAGTAACTGGAAAATATAATGGGAGATTTAATAGAGGAATGCCAGCTCATTGTAATATATAGCATTTATTTGGAGTTTGATTTCCTGTTGATTTGAGACAACAAAGCGTATTAAACATTGACTTGATATTTGACATTAAGGAATTATTGTCTATTAATTAAGATATAGTTAATATAAAAATATTTTAGAAAATAAATCTGAAATTTTTACAGATGCAATGATATAATTACTAGAATTTGTTTCAGAGAAATCTTTCAGTGGAAGAGAAGGTAAACACAGATAGATAAAACAAGATTGACCATACAGTTGGTAATTAATAAAGTCACGTGAATATTATATGAGAGATCATTAAGCTATTATCTCTTTTGAAATATGTTTGGAAAATTCTACAATAAAAATTAAAAAATTATAACTTAGTTTTACAAAAGAAAATGTTTAGTACCGGTATTCTGCAATGAGTAAATGTTATCACAGAAACTTAATGATAGTTTCATATTCTAAAGTTTATTAGTAAAATGTACCATATAATGCTACTCAAGTGAAGCTATGGAATTCTTGCAAAGACACTAAAGAGTAGATGCCAAACGTCATAATCACATTGGCATTGTAATTTTTTTTTGAGCTCAATAAAACCCACCTTCTTTGCAAGATTAACTGAAATTAATGATGAGATATGAAAGCATTGTTTCTCAGTATAATCCATTGCCTACATACTTCTGTGGGGCCTGGGAATTAATAGATGAAAATATAGGTCTGATTATATCTATATTTCTCTCTCTATATATATTCTTTCTTTCTGGAAATACTGGAAACATCACAAAATCTCTAATCAGGCAGTCTCCAGCCCCTTCCAGCATTGTTTCCAATCTCCTATTTCAAAATAATTTCCATTCTTAGTCTCCAGAAATTGAACAACTCTTTTTAGTCATGTCTCAGTTACTTTATAGATGGTTTTCTAAAATAAAAAAATCATTTTCACTACATGTGATTGAAGACCTTTGTCTGGCCTAGCTCAAGCTTTATGTCCTTTGTGAAGCCTTCCTGAGCTGCTTTCTCAACCTTAGTTCAACTTAATTGCAAGAGTGCTATTTTAGAATTTTAACAGAATATGTGCTTACTATTTGTTTACATGTCTGCCTTGTTTTAAACCAGATGGAGTTACTTTTTGTTACAAAAAAGGCACATAATTTTTGTTTTTGCATCCTTTATTAATTATTATATATCTAGTTATAATAATATAGTCTACTTTAAAGAAAGCAGTTCATACTTTGCTGATAACACTTAAGGATATTTAATAACATAAAAACAGAAGTTTGTTGGCATTAAGATAATTTTTTTTAAAGTAAAAAAGACAATAAAGTGGAGATACACAGAAGTGGTTTTATCATTCAATATCTGCTATAAAAGGCTTTTAAATAGTTTTTAATTACATTTAGGTTTAACAATGCTGAAATAAGTATGTATATTATTTTAAAATTATCACTATTTCATTTATCAAATCATTGATATTATTATATGCTAATATTTAATATGTAAAAACAAGTAATAAAATTATTTGGGCTAATGTGATAAATAATAAGGGTAGGTGATATTGATTTAAATAATTTAACATTTTTACAGAAGTTGAGAAATTCATCCAAGTCTTATTTATTTAATTCCAGTTGTGTTGCTAGATACGACAACTGTGCTGGGAGAACTAGGATGGAAAACATATCCATTAAATGGGGTAAGTTTAAATGTCTTTTAAAAATTATCATCCTTGTTAAGGTCTCTTGTAAGAGTTGAAGGAACAGTAGACTTTTGGTTCTATTTAATATGAATTTTGGCTTATAACTTAAATCCTATAGAAAAGATTAAAATATCATTAAACTGGTGATTGAAGGGGGTGATTCTAAATTAATGATTTAGAAGTCTTGCTCCTAAATTACATCTTATTCTTTAATGCTGTGTTTTATACTTTGTAACACTAGAATTCCCCCATGTTTTCTTCAGAAATAAATTTTCATGTGTAGTTTTAGACACTTTTCTGTATGTTACATTTGTTAATCTTGTGTTTGTGCATAAACAAGCTCCAGAGTATCACAAATTTGGTTTTGAATAGAAAATATGTCTACTAATGCAGTATATGTTTAAACTTGACAAGATGATGTACTGTGTTCTTAGCTGGAAATAGTTGATTTTGAAGGTTTATTGGGATGTTTGATTTACAAAATACAGTTTTTCATGTACTGACATTTTAGCTATGGTTGTAGTTGACTTTTCGTTTTGGCCTGTTTTGCATTTTCAAATTGCAGTGAATTTCTACATCTTTTGTTGATATTAGGCTAATATAAAAAAGTGGTTTGTGAAGTTTTTACTTGATATTTTTCTATTTGATTAAACTATTCAATAATAGGAACAAATGTTTCAGCTATGCTTGAGTTAATCTTTTTTCATAGAAACTGTATTTCCGCATTCATGATATTATTTGTTCATAAGTTTTTCATTGCTTTTACCACTAAATCTGAAATTTAAATTTGAAAGGAAAAGTTGATCTTTTTGGGGGGGATGTTTACATATTGCTGTTGAAATTTGACATTTTATTTCATTAAAATATATATTTTCAACTCATAAAGCTTAGCATTAACACTTTATCATCCTATTTCTTACAGATTTATGTTCTGTATTTTTTCAATTTTCATTTTATTTCAATAAAATGCTCATCAGTCCATTTCTGAGAACTATATCTGTAAAAGTAAAATTATGCTTTTGTCATCATACTCTTCCATGAAAATTAATAAGCTTCAGTTTTGGGTTAAATAAACTTTGAGTTAATAACATCAGTTAATTAAGTATTAAATGGACCATGTTTATCATTAAGTAATAAAAAAAATGAATGAACATTTCTTTTAGAATATCATTCCAAGGTGTGTGTATGCTTATATACATATAATCATAAGAGATATACATCTATCTATCATATAGATATTCACAATGTATAAATATATACATAGATGTAATTTCTATAGTATACAAAATGACTTATAAACACTTCCAAACATTAAGTAGTGTAAAGCTCTTTTTTCCATTTTCTGAAACAAATGAGAAAAAGCAATTAGAGACTTTATTCTTGGCCTCATGTAGTCAAAGCCAGGTATCACATGAGGAACAGAAGATATGAATTTGTTCTAGTTAATCTATGTATGGCTTGATCAGGTTTCATTTTTGAGGAAACTGCTAATGCAGAGACTTGGAGAATCATAAATGAAGTTGCTGCTGTCAGTCTTGTGATGAATTTTCTCTGGATATTATGAAGTAGATTTGGGAGTTATGGAAGAGAGAGGGCAGGATTGTCATGAAAGGAGCCACTTAGCTCATGGTTTTCTATTTTCCAGACACTGCTCTCAGCGTATTTTGTTTTCACAATGGCCTTTTGAAGTGTGTCCTATATTTATTTTCTTGTCAGAGAATCCTAGTCCTAAAAAAGAGTGAGGAATAGAAAACAGTAACAAATTTTGTAATACTAACAGCCAAATGGTGAATGGTGGAATATAAAACTAAGATATTTCTGACTCTAAACTTGTGTCTTTCTGGTGACTCTGCTAAGAGAGAGGCATGAAATCTTCATGAAAGACCTTTTACAAATGTGCAGTTTTTACCTAATTGATTCATATTTCTTTTCTTTGATACACTTACACAGACACAAACACACACACACACACACACACACACACACACACACACACACACACACAATATTTACAGTTGGGACACTACTTAACTATTACCCAGAGGAAAGAGAGAAAGAATAGGGGGATGAGAAGAGTAAAATAGAAAATGAATAGATAGAAAAGATAAATAGAATGAAGTAGGAAAATATTTGATGGTTATGTTTTATTGGACATTTGCCACATGCTAGACTTCACCTCAAAACACTTTACTCAGATCAGTCCTGTACATCAAATATAATTCATCCTCATTGGTACATGTGGAAATTGAGGACTCAGGTGCATTAAATAACATTCACAAGGTCACAAAGCTAGGAGGTAGTTCAGCAAAAGTCCTAAGCCAAATATATCCTAATATTGACACTTATGGATGGTCATTTCACAGCTAGTTACTTTTTATTTCTTCTAAGATTCTAACAGGTAAAGATAAAGGTCCATGACCAACATATTTAGACTGTGGAGGGAAAAGTAACATGTGGATTCAAACTTTAAAAAGTAAATAACTAAACCACGTTAAAATGTTATCATTAGTATGGGCTATAATACTTTTAGGTTATCTCCCATATAATAACCTATATTTACTAATTGAGAGCAGTAGGACTATTTGAATATAAAAGCTCCTGGATATATTTCACAATATATGTGGATGAAACTATATAAATTTTAAGGTAAGATCAAGGGAATTCAAGGGAAAAAGTAAAATGGATAGAAAACAGTGTTAAAGAAAATGTACAATTTAAATTATCTTCTAATAAGGAGGATAGATTACTGGTAAGTATCAAACTTAATGCTATTTATAGGCTAAATGAATCAAATATATGAAATATGATATGTCAAGAGCTATGTAATGTTTTGAACAACTAATAATAAATAAAAAAAATAAAACTGCTGGTCCAAAAAGATGGACCCAGGCACAGATAACTCAAAAAAAAAAAAAAAGAACTAATAAGTAAGAAGGAAGAACTTTGAAAAAAGACTATTAAAAATTCCAAGAATGAAAATAATCTAGACATAATTGTAGCTTAAATGACTTATAAGATCTGTGGGAACCATTTATTACTATAAAACATTTAAACAATAATTTCTAGTCACTTATTAAAATTGAAATTATATTTATTTGGATTTATAAGACTCTTGAGTTCTTAGTTTTACTGAGTCAGCCTAATTTGAACGAACAATTTTAACTATTATCTTTTTCAGGCACTAATTTAGGTAGTTTAATGAATATGTCATTTGTGGAAAAGATGATTAGATAATATAAAAAAGTATATCTAATATTTCTATTAGTAGATAGTAAATCTTGTATTTCTATTATTTCTATCTAACATATTCTACTATTCCTGTGAATTATGTGTTTCTTTGTAATAACTTTTTTAAATTGAAAGCTTTCTTTCTATATAAGAAACAGAACTGAGATGAAATACTAAAATGTACTATATAAAATAAAATAAATTGAATCAGTAATTCCATAAGTCTTTATTTTTTTCCTCCATTTTTAAGTTAAAGAAGCCAGATGACCAGGAGTGCTATGCTGATAGTTATAGGAGTAGGCATTCACAGTATGCCTGTGAATAGAATTGCTATGATCATTGGAGTAGGGGGTGAGCTTCCCTATTTTGTGAACATGGAAAAGGGATGAATAGTCTTGAGTGAATGACTTCATATCTTACAAAAGTGGAAACAGAATATGTTAGTTTTCTGAAACATTTGCTTGTATCAACATATAATTTATAGTTTATTTTCTTTTAACCATTTTCAGAATTCAATTTAACAAACTTCTTTTTTATGCTCTATGTGCCATGCATCCTGTTAAATGTGCTTAAATAACAGATTTTTCTAGCCTCAGGCAGTCTTACATTATAGAAATTATACTGCACAATCAGAAGGCCAAAGAAAGTGTCTTCACATAGTTTTGTGTAATGTTTTGTGAAAGAATATTAAGGGAAGGAGTAATTCTGGTGAGAGAAAATTGGGTATGAGAAGTGTTCTATCAGCTTTTTTTTTTTTTTAATAAAATGTGAAGGAATCACATATGGTCTGGAAGAGAAAATAGAAGGCACTGTCTAGGCAAAGGAATGGCTCCAGAAAAAACATGGGATTGTTAAACGTACGTTCTTAATGTGTATTTTTATCAATTCTTATATATTAGTTCTCATACAATTCTTAATGTGTGTTAAGCTTCAGGACTGTTGAGACTCATTTGTCTCCTTGTAGTAGGGGGTTGCATTGGGAAATACAGCTGTCATCACAGGCTAAGCCACAGTGCAAAAGACAGAATTTAAGTGTCTTAGTTGATCTAATAGTGTGTATTTCAATTCTAATAAGTAAATGTGAAAATAAAACCTTTCTCAATTTACTTAAAAATTACTGAAGTTTTCTTTTGCTTAACAGAATAATGCAGGCCCTTGGAAATGAAATAGGCTTTGGAAAATTGGAAAGATGCTTTAAATATAAATGACATGACCTTCCTCAAATTATGATATTTGAAGCTTGATTTTAACATAATAAAATATAAAAGTCAAAATATATGCCTGTATTTTATGTGGGTGAAAATACTTTTTTAATGCTGCTCAAAAATTTAAATTTGTGCACATTTTTCCATTGATTTCCCTAGTATTCTGTTAGCTACTTTGCAGAACCTTAATCTTATCATCTTATTGTATTACACTGACAGATAAGGAATGGAATAAATTCCTAGAATAAAGTTCTTAAAAATTTTGAATTATTCTAAACATTGGACAGAACACTGTGTTAAGGCTTAATGACCATCGATTCCCAAACTCTGATTGAAATGTTAACTCTCATCTCATATGGACTTCTTTCCTTTTGAAGTTTTTACTTTCTCAGTTTACTTTTAGCCACTAAATAATTTTATAAACAAAGGGAAAATACAATTATTATAATAGGACCCATAGTTAAATGTCGTAACTGAAACCCCCTACTATCCATTACAGCTTAGACCCCATTTATTATCACACAGCTGTGAGTCTGTCATATTGGAGCATCTTGGCCTAATATTAATTCTAACTAATGAGAAGTAACTGCTATGAACCAGAAGATTAGAAGTCTTCTCACAATACAAAAATAAATTTCATGATTTAAAAATCCAATCTTGTTTCCTTTGAGCTTTGATAATTAAATTTACATTACTTGAAACTTAATAGTTATATATTTTTAGTTTGGTTCTATAATTCAAAAGACAGCTGGCTCTTTAATACATACTGTTTAGTAAGAGTAATTATACCTAAATAAAGCTTGATAATTATAATATATAGAAATTTCTTAAGAAGATTTCCCTAAGATATTTATTTAATCTGTAATTACAAATTACTGTTCTTGATAGAAATAATTTTATTTTTAAATACTCCATGAATTCATCTGAAATAGTAATTTGTTTTTATGTTTATAGTGATATTTTAAGCAAGAAAATAAATATTTTCTTGTCTCTGATTTATTTTCACTCTTTTGATTACTAAGAGGTAGTTATCTTTTAAAAGTTAGTCTTTAATGTTCAATGTTTGGTGGTGGATCATATCTTTGTTATGTAGTTGTCCTGGTATTAGATATA
Organism: Callospermophilus lateralis; assembly: GCF_048772815.1. Lineage (NCBI taxonomy): Eukaryota > Metazoa > Chordata > Mammalia > Rodentia > Sciuridae > Callospermophilus > Callospermophilus lateralis. The sequence goes on from NW_027512918.1 coordinate 135,300, forward strand.
ATTGTCCAACATTAAAAATCAAATTTGCATTTCAATATTAGATGATTTCAACTTTAACAAAAACTTAAGAAAAATTTAATGTTAAGATAAAAAAGTATTTTGGATGTTAGTTTGCATTTTATTTTAATGATGAAAATTAGAGATTGATAAAAAATCTGTTTTTTCATATGTCAAATGTTGGTTTTAAATTCATTATATGTATTTTTTGTGTTTGTGTCTTTGATAATATTTAGGGCTTGGATAATGAAGCATCATGCAAATTATATGATCTTATCTGTTAGACATAGTCAGTTGATATTAGAGGATTTATCCTGAAATTCTTAGTGTATTAGAGTCCTCCAGAGGAACATAAAAAAAGGAGATGTTTTGGGGGTAGAGGATGTGGAGAGACTTCACTGACCCAAGCAGGATTGAGGCTTGCTATAGGACCTGGTTTATGTGATTATGATGGCTATATCCCCAAATGTGTTGTCTGCAAGTTGGAAAACAACAAAGCCAGTCATGTAACTCAGTCTTAGTCCAAAGGCTCAAGAACCAGAGAAGACAAGGGTTTCTCTCCAAGTTCAAGGACTGGGTATAAAGCTTACGAAAAAAGGTGTACTGATGAAATCAAGTCCAAAGGCCCAAGAACCATAAGTTCCTGTGTGTGAGGGCAGAGAAGATAGATGTCCTAGCTCAAGATATAAGAAGAAATTATAATTTTCTCTGCCTTTTTTGTTCAGTGGGTTCCATATTTGTGAGGAAGTACCTGCTTTGCTTGTTCTGTTGATTCAAATGCTAACCTCTTCAAGAAAAATCATCAGGGACACACCCAGAAATGTTTTACCAGCTGTATAGGTATCTCTGACTCTACTCAAGCTGACATAAAATTAATCATCTCAGGAAAATAGGAACACATGGTATTTATGTCTACATATTTGCTACAAGTGAACCTAGTAACTAAGGAATTCTATGATTAAAAAGCATACATTATCATTAACCTGTGTAAAAGCATACTTTTTTTCACGAATAAGAGCATCATTTCCTAATATCATTGTTTATGAAATTTCAAACACTGAATATATTAGAGAATGTAGTATCTAGTAATAATTTTAATTTGATATTATAGTTTCTACATTTCATATAAGAATGAATTTATCATGGTATAAGACTTCAGTATTGCATCTTGATTCATTGATAATTCATTGAAATGTTTTCAAACTACCATATGTTTGAATTCTGAAAATATGAACTTTAGTGATAATTTATATTGTGAAAGTGAACTGTTACTATTTTCAAAACTGATATATCTAAATGGTTTTCCACCAAGAAACTTCACAGCTTATGTGGTAATGTTCTAAATGTTCATCATGTTGATTTTAATTATGTTGTTTCGTATTTGAAAAAAATGCATTAGGTTTCATGAATAAATTTCAGTGTTAGCATCTCAAAGCTATATAATTTCTAATCTCCATCCATACAAAGGGCAAGGTATGATAATAGTATTCATTTTATGAGATTATTGTGATGATCAGCTAATTTAATATATGTAAAGAACTTTAACAGTATATTGTTCATAATCAACATTAACATTATTACTACTACTATTACTACTACTATTGTTATTGCAAGAACCCTAAATATTTTGAAATGAAGATTTCTGTATAGACTTTTTTACTTTCTTACTTTATACTGAATCACAATTTCATAATGTATTGCATATTTTTTTCTTCTAGAGCCACAAAATATTACTTTTTGCAGCTTTTTATTAAATAAGTACTTTTATATTTTCATTTTATCTAAACATATATAAAATATAAATATTAGCTCATTAATATAGTCACTCATGGCACCCAGATCATAGGAAAACCATTGTGCTGAGTAGTAGAGGTGGTGGTTGGGTGGGGTTGTGATTATTATAAAGTTACTGCCTTAATGGTAGTCATGGTCTTTATCTGAGAAGTGCATTCAGCTCATTATGTATAACATATTTTGATGATATATGGCGAATTTAACCTCACACCCAAGGATTGCCAAAGCAAATACTGAGTATAAATACAGACTCACTAACTTTAGTTATGAAATGCTAGTATGATAAAAGCCCCATAAAAGTTGTTGAATTGGAATTACCCAAGAGATAAGTCTGGAGGACAGTTTATTCAGTTTAAAGTATTACTTGAAAGCAACTCTATAGGAAAAGAATAAACCTGGGATTCCCACTGGGAAGGGACTAAGGAACTACATGCAATTCTTACATTTTGTTGTTGTTTGATGACTTTCATATATTTTGAAAGAGCAACCTGTAAATAAACAATCTGTGCTGGATGACTGCTGAGCCTTTTGATGAGGGTCAAGTGGAGTATCCAAGCATTCTCTTCTATTTATTCTGATTGAAGGAACATGATCTGAAAGCCACCTTTGCTTCTTGGGATTGCTCCTTTCGAGGGCTTGTCCCTATTTGAGACACATATCAGCATTGGTGAGCTCAGAATTGCCTGGAGACCTCCTGTGGCACCTGTGGGCAAGAGAAAAGGGAAATTGGGCTATGAAAGATAGGGAAGTTTTTGAGGTTACAGTTTCCTCTGCTCTTCCTTTAAGTAGCTCCAAATTTCTGAGTGTCTTTGTTTTCCTTCTTTCTGAAGAACTTCGTCAACATTTTTTGTAAAGTGTGTCTAGTAACAAATCCTTTCAATTTTTTTGTCAGAAAATCTTTTTCTTTTTTATTTTTGAGGGACATTTTGTAGGGTACATATTTTCAGATTTATTAGTTTTCAAATCTTTGTTTTATTGCTGAACATTACATATTTTACTCTATACTATTCTTGCATGATTTCTGGACAGTCAGATGTAATTTTATCTTTGCTGCTCTATAAGTAAGGTGTTCAATTTCACTGGCTTTTTCCAAGATATTTTTTTTATCTTTGGTTTTTTTGAAGTTTCATTATTATGTGCCTAGGTGTAAGGGGTTTTGTTTTGTTTTCTGACATCTATCCTTCTCAGTGTTTTCTGAGATTTCCGGATTTTCTGATATTACCCACTATATGCAAGGACATCCTTCTGGAGTTTTAACTATCAGAATTGTTTATGCTACACTCCAAGAAATTTGTCAATTAAGTTTAGGTTTAACTAGAATGGTTCCTACAGAGTTTCTATAGGTAGGTTTCTGCTTCTCTGGGTTGTGATTCTCTGTACCCATTGTCTCTCCAATTTGGGGAGGAGTGGATTGCCTTGTGATTGTACTTCTCTGTTTTAAGAAGAGTTGAATTTTCAGTTCATTCAGATTTTTACCTATTAAAATGGAAAAGTAACTTCTATTTTTTTTTGTATTTATTCATATTTATTACATAGAATAGAGGAGTCATTAAGGCACACTGATATATGTGTATAACATAATTTGATGAACTTTGCTTCCCAGTACCTCTCCTTTGCTCTCCCCTCCTTCCCACTGCTTCCTTTCATCTACCCATTGGTTTCCCTTCTACTTTAATGATGTCCTCCCTACCCCACACCACTAGCTTAGGTATATGAGAGGAAACATAAGACACTCGTCTTTCTGAGTCTGGCTCACTTTGATTTACATGATGGTCTCCAGTTCCATCCATTTTCCTGCAAATGGCATAATCTCATTCTTTTTTTAAAAAAAATGTAAAAGAGAGAGAGATTTTTTTGATATTTATTTTTCAGTGGACACAACATCTTTATTTTATTTTTATGTGGTGCTGAGGATCTAACCCAGCGCCCTACGCATGCCAGGCAAGCACATTACCGCTTGAGCCACATCCCCAGCCCAAATCTCATTCTTATGTATGTATGTATGTATTTATTTATTTATTTATTTTGAGACAGAGAGAGAGAGAGAGAGAGAGAGAGAGAGAGAGAGAGAGAGAGAGAGAGAGCACGAGCAGAGAGAATTTTTAAATATTTGTCAGTTTTTGGTGGGCACAACATCTTTATTTTTATTTTATGTGGTGCTGAGGATCGAACCCAGCGTACTCACATACCAGGTGAGCGCATTACTGCTTGAGCCACATCCCCAGCCCAAATCTCATTCTTTACAGATGAATCTAACTCCCATGTGTGTGTGTATAAAATCATATTTTATTTGTCCATTCATCTGATGATAGACACCTAGGCTGATCCTATAACTTGGCTATTTGTTGTGCTGTGATGAACATGGGTATGCATGTATCTTAACATTAGTCTTTAGTATGCCAACTTTAATTATTTTGGTATTTACCAAGGATTTGGCATAATTGGATCATAGAGTAGAATTATTTTTAGTATTTTGAAAAACCTTCATACTGATTTCCATGTAGTTGTACTAATTTACATTTTCACCAAGGGTATGTAAAAGTTCCTATTCCCCTGCCTCCTTGTCAGCATTTATTATTATTTGTATTCTTGATGATTGCCATTCTGATGGGAGTGAGGTGGAATCTCAGTGTAGTTTTGATTTGCATTTCCCTGATGGCTAAAGATGTTGAACATTTTCATGAAAATGTTGGACATTTTTACTTATTCTTTAGTAACTTCTAAACTGCTTACAAGCTGAATTGAGAAAAAAAATTGTATTTTTGACACTCAAAATCATTATGTTTTGGCTAAAATATTTGCTTAAAAGTTTCATGAATTGTTACTTCACTTAATTTTTGCTGAGCTTCTTTATTTCAATGCACTAATTCTTTTCACTTTCTCTGCACTTCAATCACTATTGGTAGTGGTAAACTTGATTTTCAAGTCCGTTGAATTTAAAAAATAAATCACTGTTAGAACTTTGTATGCAGGAATTATTGTTATTATTCCTAATTAAAAAAAATACAGAAAGGCTTTGGAGTTTTTCTGTGGCGCACAATCTAAGCAGTAGAACATGACACACTCAGGAGCTCTTAGAAATTTAGTTCCTGACTTTACAGGAAGAACCAGGTAAATTTCTGCCCTGGAATATTTAAGTTATTAATGTGGTGTTAGTCAAAAATAAGAACTGCACTGAGGTATTTTTTTTATATTTAGTATTTTTTGTTTAATCTTTGTAAATTGATGTAGTGTAAATATTTTTAGCACTATGTTATAGATGAAAAAAACTGACCCTGAGACAATTTTCAAAACCTGCCCAAGTTTGTAATAATAGTAATTAAAACCAGGGTTACCTCAATCCCAAATCTAGAACTCTTATCTATTATAAGATACCTATAACTATGGGTTGATAATTGACATTGATGCTGTGCAGGATATAAAAAAACCTGTGAAACTGATCTAGCAAAGACTGAAAATAGTTGCAGTGTTGTTTGAAACAGATTTTGTTTGATGATACACGGTTATAGAAAAGTACTGAAAGGTTAATTCATCTTTGAAAGCATCTTAAAGCTAAGGATGGTTAATTACTATACATATTTGTTTAGTGAGTTGAATAAGGATATTTGTTGCATGTTTGCATTGAAAAACTAAAAAAAAAATTTCATAGGTCTGTCATTTTTAGTTTTATCTCTTTGTGTTTATATATTGCAACTATGACTTTATTACACACCTATTATTGCTATAATTTATAATTTAGTATAAAATATAGACAAATATAGTAAAAACATACCATCCAGTAATAAGTACACTAGAAATATAAAAGTGTCTGTCACTCTCAAACCATCTTCTAAGTAAGTTATCTAATCAAAATACTTGCTAAGGAATATCAGTACCAGTTGGTGCTATAATGCCCTAGTGCATCAATCACATCTTATTGGAACAAAGATGGATACCTCATATAAAGGCATCTCAACCACTGAGCTGCCTGTCACCTCTCACATGTGGATTTTCATAAATGGCTAACCTAATTAGATTCATTTTGTTAGCAATTCAAGATTTCTATGTTAAGCACCCAAGGAAAATCAAAAACAGAGTCTTCTGCTGTAAAGATGTACAGAAAGATACATGTGGAAGGGTTAGAGTAGAGGGACTTTGATAAACTAGTCATGCAAATGACAGTTCTAGAACAGAAAAGAGCAACAGTGAAAGGGCAGCCATCAGTAGTAAGACCAAAGTAAAGGTAGAAGAATAGCCATGAGAAAAAGAAACACTGGGGTAGTCAGTAACTCTTGAGCTAATTATATTGCTGCTGAATCTCCAAGTCCAGTTCTTTCTCTGATTTGCTCCTTACAAAATGTATACTTGGATTGAATCATCACTTTATAATGTGTAAGTATGTACAATACAAGCATTACATGTCAGTTTTTTTAAAAAGTGAGTTCTTGGGCTGAGGCTTTAGCTCAGTGGCAGGGGGCTTGCCTAGGATGTGTGAGGCACTGGGTTCCATCAGCAGCACCTCATAAAAATAAATAAAGGTGTTCTGTCCATCTACAATGACAATTGTTTTTAAAAAAGTGAATTCCCTTAATTTAGAAGGCCAGATTGTAAATGCAGATTGTAATACTTCCAGTGGTAGTAGTAATAAATAATAATTACCAGGAATGAGCTACTGGCACTATTTTGAGGCAGACCAATAAACAAGAAAAGCCATGGAAGGTAGAAATTCCTCAAGGAGAACAGGGGAGAGCCCCTGGCTTATGCTGTCAACTCATGCATGAGTAAATAACCTTTCCTGTGTACAGGCAATGTGGGAAACAGGTGATTGAATGTGCATAGTTTATTAGAGTGGATGAACTTTAAAATATTTAATATCTAAGCAACTACATGATTCATGTCACTTCTCTCTCTCCTAAGAGTATTCCTTTCTGTGAAGCATCATCTGCAAAGAAAATGAATTGCTGCCTTAATTTTCATTAGCTGAAAGAGCATGTATTAGATAATGATGGGATTAATTCTATGATAAGGAAGAGAAGTGATGGAAAAGCAGCTTATAGTGATTTAGGAAATCAGATGTGAAGTGTTCACTGAATCTGTGAACATGTCATTAGCCTCATTTTTTGGTCAGCTGAAAGTATAAATCAATAAACTTCATTTCTCTGGTATCTCTGCTATTATTTTATGTATGGTCCTGAAAATTTCTTCCTGTAAACATACATTGTTAAAAAGGTATGAACTGCTTTAAGCCACATATCCTTAACTTACATCATATAGTAGTTTTTAAATTCTTTTTATTTTTGCATTACTACTTCAGTAGTTTCACTTCAAGTCTCCTACTTCTAAGAGAAGTTCTCATTTTTTAATATATTTATTTTTTATTTAATCATATGTGGAGATGAGGATTGAACCCAGTGCCTCACAAGCAATAGGCGGGCACTCTACCCCCGAGCCAATACCCTAGTCCCTGAAGTTTCCATTTTTAAAATATGGGTTTCTATAATATAAAATCTAAGATTGTTTTATAAGTGTTTTAACTAGAATAAAATATAATATATTTCATTTATAAATGAGTCTACATCTTAATCCAAAAAAAGTCATTCAGAACTCTAGGAGACCATTAGTGAAAGACCAGATAGAACATGTTAGACTAGATGATTTATAATCATTTACTATTTTAAGTGACCAGTTTCTTCTTAGACCCCCATATCTAGCTACCATATCTTGTTTATTCTCTTAAAACTCCTTCAAGTATCATCAGTTTCATCTATTACTCTGTTAATAGTTTGACTCTTAATTATTTCTTCTACATATTGCCATGATGTGTCCTAAATTGATCACTTGCTGTCTTTCTCCAGCCCTTTCTCCAGTCTTTTCAATACATACCTCAACCTGTTTGTAGAACTCATCTTCTAAATTGAATATTTTATACCCATATCTCTGTCCTACCTCCTCCTACCAACCATTTAACCTGTAGATGCCTTTCTGTCTTCATCTTCTAACATCCTCTGATCTTGAACCATCTTGTTGCCAGCTATTCAGAAGCTGAGGGTTTCTTCCATGAGATTTGTTTCTTGTTTCTGGATGAAGGATCATGTTATTGAGTCTGTCTGGAAATACCTCTTTTATCTCTCCCTTTTTCAGTCTCTACCTTCTGGATCTCCCTTTCTCCTATTGGTCTTTAAAGGCACAAATGATTCTTCCCTTTTTCTGGAAATCTTTACATTGTTGAAGATGGAATTAGGAAACAACTTTTTTTTTGGAACACCTGAAATTCAAACCTGTCATTGCATTTATCTCACATTGTTCTAATGTCTGTCTCTTACTGGATTCTGAATTCTTAGAATAATACTTTGTTTGAATTCTGTGAGTTAGGAGGCAGAATAACCACCATATAGCGGAAGCTCTCTAAAAATTGGCTGAATAGCTAAGTGGATTCACCAGAGGCACCATTTTAGATAGGACATTGCTTAAAGGGTGTATTTTGCAGTTATCTCTGGAATGTAGATAGTTTTGGAGGTATTATAATATACTGCTTTCTACAGAATCAGCTGTTTAAAAAGGTAAAAATTGAACAGAGTTTTTTTCATTTGTTTTGAGTACAAGTAGAAAAGTTAATGTATAAACTTTTATATTTGTATTCTAGACAATCCAATTCATCGCCTCATTATCAAATTTCTCACCAGAATGGGAGTTTAAAGGTGGAAGGAAAAGATATTTACCTATGAAATAAAAAAGACTATAAAAAAGCTTATAAGCTATTTAAGCAACACCAATCAAGGCATAATACACTTTCAAAGAATTAATGACTGGTTTAGAGCAGTTGATGATTTGAATCACATGTGGGAGATATTAACCCCGGAAGGTTATTAATCCTGCACCTTGTTATTAAGATGAGAATAAAAAGAAGAACATATGGATCTTTAATGGTTGATAGATGGACTGCAAATTTTAGAGAATTTATACTAGCCAGTTAAGCTTTCAAAAAGCACAGGTCAGCGTTAAATGTTAAATGGGTTTTTATAATCTGTTTTCCATGCAATTAGTATTTTGAAGTAATGTACCATAGTAAGCAAAATAGGTTAGGTTCTTAAAAGGGTTTGACTTTGTTTTATTTCAGCAAAGCAAAACCTATTGGCTTATAAATGTAATGCTTAATATAGTCTTCATCTCCCCCGTAATTAAGAAGCAATGTATATAAAAATATTTCAATGAAATTAAAGTCTTTCAAGTAAAAACATAAAACTAGGAGTGTGTGTGTGTGTGTGTGTGTGTGTGTGTGTGTGTGTGTGCATGTTGCTTTGAATATACATTCTTAAAGACAGTGTTTTGGGGAGCAAGAATTAAATCCATCATTGAATTAGCTCATTTAGTAGTGTTATTAATATAATTCAATTATATGCTTGTCTTAAATTCAGTACTTTCCATTGCACATTAGAAGGAATTTCCTTATGTTTACCAGTGAGAAATTGCACTATAAAATTTCCACATTATAAATTTCTAGTAAAGAAAGCTGCACAGCCAAAAATTATATTTATTTTTTTATTCCTGCTATTGGTAAACACTTTACTAATTGTTTGGATAGCCATAAGGTCTGGCTTGCCTGACAGAGTTCTGGTATATTTCAGTTGTCCTAGAAAAATTATGAATTGTGCCACAGATCATTTTTTAAAGTGTAAGATAAATCACAGGAGGAGGAGAATGCACACAATGTACTCCATGCTTAGGCCCAAACCTGACACATCATTTCTTACAGTGCATTGACCAGAACTAGCTGTATTTCAGTTCACATCAAGGGGAGTCAGATTTGGAGGAAATTCAAGGAATAATTGGTGGGCATTTTTGTCAGTGCAATGTCAGCTCAAATCTCAGAATTCACTTTTAATTTTACGACTCAAGGGGTTTTCTTGTTTCTTGTTTTCTTCTCATCTAGAAAACTCTCAAGTATTATTCCCTCATGAGTGCCATGAGATAAATGTTTGAACTTTTTAGTCTAGTCCCTATATTTCTTAAGGGCCCTTTCATTATTTTAAATTCCTTCTCTCTCTCAGGTAAATCAGGATAAATAATTAGTATTGTATTATAATGTCTCTGATTCTTTTTGCTGTCATCTCTTTTTTTTGCTTCAAATCATTCTGTACCCCCCTTTATATTTTCATTAAGGAGGTTTTTCTGTCATTGTCACTATTTGCATCTTACATGTGCTTATTAATCTTTTCATATTTATTATGAAATTATTTTCATCCATGTTTATTTATGTTTTGGTTATTAACTCATTTGATTCACTTCTTTGGCTTTTTACTTCCTTTCTTCAGGTTGGTTCAGTTCCTTGCTGCCAAATTAAGTCTGCAGATTGCTAAGCATACAATGTTTGTTTTTAACTTCTTTTAATGCGTTGAAGTGAGTAATGAAATGGCATATAAAGTCAGATGTCCAGCAGTAAGCTTGGCCCCTATCTGCAGTATCACATGAGTGACTTTGGTGGTTTTTGGCCTGCCAGAAAAATTAAAAGTCCCTGCTACCAATCTTGGTCTTGCTTTCATACCAGAGTCTCTGCAGGCCTGTGGCATCTAGTCTTCTTAGTGCTTTGCATTCGTGTAGTTTTTCTTCTATGATTTCTTATTTTGTTTTTATCCTGTCTGTATGACTTTCAAGTTTTGCATTTTATTATTTGTTGGAAAGGGCAATGGGCATAGGAACAGCGGATTATGGTATCAATTTGATGGGAAATTTTTGGATATGAGGGCCTATTGTCTATCTAGTTTTTGCAAAGTTTTAATTCATTAGAATTGAATAGTGTAAGTCATTTGTTTAAAATTTTAGAACTAGCCCTTTTGCAAAACAGCACTCAAGATTATATTTAAAAGCAAAGAATGTGAACATTTCTGCTTTATCATTAACTAACTACCACAAGCTTGAAATATCTTTCCCCAAATATCATTATAGCTTTTCACGGAAAAAATCATTATGAAAATATTTTAATTTTTTTGTAATCAAGAAATATTAAAAAAGAAAGTTGTTTAGAAATATATACTATTGCTATTCCCTCAAAGATATCCACACTTGCCAACACATTGTTGATGAAATTTTTATTAAAACATCATTTGGCATTCAATGCCAGTAACCTATTTGATGTGTCATATGAAGCTTCAGTTCAGCACACATGCCATTTAACAAGATTGTTGATACAAAATAGTGATCTTGCTATGTGTATTAGAAGACCAAATTTCTTCTTATAGTACCTCTTTGAGGACTATCTTATTTGTTTTCAAGCAGACCTAGGTAGGTACTAAAACCTTACCATACTTACTTAACATACTTACCCTTTGTTTCTTTCTTTTCATTTTTCAGTTTGGAAACAGAAAGAATGGTATTCACTTTTAAATATATCTTTATGTATACTCAGCCCTGAGACTCACTCTCTGTTTGAAAAGGCAGTCTGTCCAGGTTGAGTCTCCTGAAAATACACTTTCCTGCAGCCTGTTATTCTGTATGAAACTAAATATGTCATTTGTCACTGAGTAGATGTTAACAAAGATAACAGAAACTCTAATACAGCCGCACATATAGAGATAATAGCAAAATAAATGGGGAGATGTGCTAATATAAAAATTCAGTTCATGACTTTCTTTATTTAAATTTTTTTCCAAATGGGTTGCAAAATGCATAAGTATTTTTGAGTGTTTTGATCAATATTATCAATCTATTACAGAAATCTTCACAGAATATCTTAGCATCTAAGGATATGTTAATTTGATAATTTCTCTCTTTGACCACAGAAAGTATAGTGGGCATGATGGAATGATGAGATCTCATTAGTGAAGTAGTTACTACTGTTACTTAGTGCCAGGCATTTCTCAAAACCTAATTGTTAAATCCTAAAATCTTAAGATTTTTGACCTGTAAATGAATAAAAAGGAAAATATTAATTTTTATCATGTTTTACATTACTTGGATTTTAAGAAATCACATTGTTTTTTATTTTGAAGTAAATATTGCTAAAAAAAGGAAAGATCTGTGAAAAAAGATGATGCATAGTTGAAATTTAACCCTTAAATGGGACACTACTGGAAATGAAGTTTAGTTCTTACATATTGTATTTTTTAGCTGTGCATTACTGTAATGAAATAACCTGAGGCAATTAACTTATTAGCAATTTGGCTCATAGTTCTAGAAGTGTTAGTCTAAGATTGGGTGGCTCTATTCTGCTGTGCCTCTTGTGAAGACACCAGATGGCAATGGTAGAGAATACATGGTGGGATAAGCCATTTGTCATGGTCCAGGAGACAGCAAAAGAAGGACCTTAATCCCTCTTAAAAGCATGCCCCCCATGCAGTGACCTAGTGACCTCCCACCTCCTAAAGTTCCACAGAACCTACCCATAGTACTACCCTGGGGACCAAGCCTTTAGCAAATGGTCCTTTGGGATGGTGGACACTCACCAAGCCATGACACATATAATAAATTTACATTTTAATATTTATTATTCAAATATACTTAAAATATTAAAGTAATGAACTCTACCTGCATAATTACTTTTGAATATTTATATTGTGATTTAAATATTGTTATAGGGAGCCATGCTAACTGTAAGAAATAAATTTATGTTGAAATAGAAATAAAATACTGATAGAAGAACTCTGTTTTAACATACACAATAGGAGGTAATTTTGCAGCTTTGGAAATCTTTCCTCCTGCATCAATCAGGTTTCTGTAACTCTAACAAAATGCCTGAGATAATCAACATACATGGATGAAAAATTTATCTTGGGTCATGGAGTCAGAGATTTCAGTCCATGATCAAAGGACCTTTTGCTTTTGGTGGGCTGTTAGCAGTACACATGGTGAAAGCATGGTAGAAGAAACTGCTCACCTCATGGCAATCAGAAAGCACAGAAAGAGAAGGGGGCTAGTAGTGTTCTAATATCCCCCTCAAGGACATTTCCACAGGGACCTAACTTGCTTCTTCTAGGTCCTACCTCCTAAAGGTTTCACTAACTTCTAGTACTGCCACAGGCTGGGGATCTGGCCCTCAATACATGAGTCTTTGGGGGCCATTCAAGCTCTTAACTTTAGCATCATTATCCACTAATTCCAGCTACCGTATTTCTCATTTGAGGAGTCAGTTTTCTCAAAATTTCCAAGGATTCTTAGGTTTCCACTGTTTATTTAAATAATGTATATGACCAATGAATCTTTGTGTATGCATGTAAGAAGTGTAATTTGTAGATAATTCTAATAACTCTTTATGAGTAATCAGGAATTATTATATAATGCTATATCTTAATTTCCTGTGGCTACCTTGACAAAGTATCAGAAACTGGTTGTTTTAATATAACAGGAATCATATCATAGTTCTAAAAGCCAAAACTATGAAATTAAGTTATTGGTAAGGCCAAGCTAGTCTCAAGGCTCCAGGAGACCATCCTTTTTCTTCCTTCCAAATTTTTGGTGTTTTCAGCAATATTTAGCTTCTTTTGCCTAACTTAGCTACATCATCATCCTACCTTCTGTCTCTACCTTCTCATGGCAATATTCCCTCTCTGTGTGTAGGAGTTTTCAGGTGGCCTTGAAAGAACTGTAGTCATAAAAGTTAGGATCTGTTCTAATTTATTATAATCTTAACTTGATTATATATGCAAAAACTTATTTAAAAATGAGGTCACATTTACAGGTTCTAGGCCGATGTGAAGTTTCCTGTGACACTCTTCAACCACTATATGTCAGATTATTAATTTTCATTGTGATATAAAATTTAAATTTATGATTTAAAGTATAGCAGTGTAACAATCAAATACATCAGCAGATTCAATATGAGGTTAATACTTTCATTCACTGTCTCTTCAAGGTTTACACCTAATACTCTGATTTACTCATTAAGGAAAGCTAAGGAAAATTAAACACATAAGCATTAATAAAAACAATAATAATAATAGTAGTAGTAGTAGTTATTTATGTGCTAGTAAAGTAATTAATTGTTCTGTGTCTTCTGTCCTGCATTTTATTATTACCATTAGTCCTATTGTCATGGTAGATGCCACCTTTAGTGAAGTCTGAAGAAATGCTATTAAATACAAGACACAGAAGAATGGAAACAAAGAGATGTTGCAAATTTTTCTCTAAGTTGATGAAATAATCTTAACTCACAACTTAGATATGGCCTCCAATAGCCCTTGTATGAAATTTGAAAAGTTTCTGAAATATGGAAATACATAATAATTTCTCAGTCATTACTAGTGATCTTACACATTTCCCACTATGAGGCTTTGGTGTATTCTCTACTACAAATCATGAGAAATTAAATTATTATCCAACTTGTTTCTTTTGAGAATGAAGTGGGCACTGTTATTAATTACTCTGGGACAATTCATGTAAACAGAATGTTCAGTTCTGCTATCTATTTATTAATAATTTATTTATTAATTACTCTGGGACAATTCATGTAAACAGAATGTTCAGTTCTGTTATCTACTAACTTTTATTGGAATAATATTTTTCTGTTACATGCTTTAACAGAGAAAAGTAATGACTAGATAAACTTTTTTTAATCATGGTCAATGCATCATAGTTTGTGAACGAACAAGAAAAAAGGTTCTAATCAGTGGTATGACTGTGTAAATTGATGTTATCTGTTTGTAAAATCCCACAGAAGGGAGAAATTGCCTATGTTACTTGGAGGAAAATGTAAAAGTTGCTGTGTGCTTAATTAAATTCTACATATAATGAATTAAATATTTTTCTTACATGCAAGTCTTTTTGATCTCAGTTATATTACTGCAGATAAAATTAACTGGTACTGAAAATCATTAATATCACTGAAAGTACTTTGAAGGATAGCTTAATTTTTTTAAAAATTAAAGAAAATTTTCCCCCTTTAGCCAAGGTAAAAACTCTTGTGGGGAGAAAGGAAAATTATTTTTTAAATTCTCTGTTTCACATGAATTTAAGTTCAATTATATGAGGTTATCTTATTGAATATGAGTCTCCTTTAAAATAAAGGGCATTTTAAGAGATAAATATTTCAGTAATATATTTTTGAGTCCTCAAGTATAAGGTAAATAGTTAATAGAGGGAAAAGGAAGAAGTTAGTGAATACAATGAATGCAAAAGTGTAGGAAATGGGAAAGAAATAGGGGTTATGAGGAATGGAGAATTTGATGGTACTGGCAGGCATGGAAAAATATGTTTGCTTTTGGAAATTCCTCATTATCTTAAGAATGTTACTGAATAAGAAGCTTTACATGGAATGTCCTGGTCACAGGAACAAGCTGTGACATGTGCCAGTGAGATTAAGCATCCAATTCATCTCTGTCAATCGCATCTGCTCAAAGACTGATTTACAATAATAACTTGTTATGAGGAGGAGGACATGAGGAAACATTTGAAAACACAAAGGTTTAGTGACATCATAAGTCAGTCCTGTAGCTATTTTTACAGTGTGAGAAAAAAAAAATGGAAATAACTAGAATATCCATGAATTCCCTCTTTCTGAATCATATATGAACATAACAGGACATAGTTTGAATATAAATTTGGTTTCATGACGTGATAGGAAGTTGGTCCTATCACTTTTATTCTAAAGGCAACTCACATGTTGGCTGTGGCTCCACATTTGGCTCAGAGTGGAAGAGAGCTTGTATCACTTCTGTGCATAAGTAGTGACATTGCATGATTGGAGGCAGCCTGCATAGAGAGGCTAATGCTCAAAGACATTGAATCCTTCTGTAAGTGTCAGTTTGGGCCAATTTGATGAGATTCATCATCCAGAAGATTCTGAAAATCTCTGCCCTGGGCCCTAAGTTAATCCTAGTATAATAATGTGACCAGCAGTAGGTCCAAGCATTTAAGGACACTCACTGTCATAAAAAGGGGAGGTTGATAGATTTATATGTACAGATTTGTGAGGGATAGTCATGATATACGTTTGGCTAAATAAAAAGTTATTTCAAAATGTATATATGTGTATCTCATAACCTTTGTAAAAACAATGCCTATAAAAATTTTGGAATTATTATGTTTGCAAAATATGCACACAAACATAAACAAATTATTTGGCATCCTCTAAATTGTTTTATTATGGGAAGCCAATTATATCCTGGATTCAGGGTTGGATTTAAAGCACTCTGGGAGAAGATGGCTTTTGTTTTGGTTATTTCTTAAAGTAAATAACATTACAGATGATAGTATATACATTTATATACTTTTATAATAAGTAAAATGTTTGGACCTGCAAATTTATTAGAATTGTAGCAGATACTAAAAACAAAACCCTATGATTTATAACTTAAACTCCCAATGAAGGGATAGTATCCCTCCCGTGTTGCCAACTGGATAGTAGTGTTTTGGTTTTTATGTATAAAAGAGAGATGGTGTTAACAAATGTCCTATTGAATGGAAAAGAGAAGATCTTGGCTTCATTTACTGCATAAAATTTTGCAAGTTATAGTAATGATTTTTAAGAATTTTCAAGTCACTGTTAATCACCTTACAATCAATCTTAGAAATAGTGGTATAATGAACTATTTGGTTTTGACTGACCTTATGCATTAATGTGTCCATTCTGCAAAACATCATCTTTGATTTATGTGAGATACCTATTATGAAATGTACTTTTTTTGTATTATACTTGGAAATAAAGTATGGAGACCTAACAGTATCATTGTGACTTACTATGAGAGTAAGGATAATAAAGCCAGTGTCACAAAACATATCGATAATTTAATATATCAGTGCATTCTATTGATACTGAGAAATAGAATGAAAAGATAGGAAAATACCCTGAAAAGGACTGGAATGGCTGGAATCCACATCTCTGTTGCAGCTGCCACATTACCTGGAGCCAGAGACAGTGAGCACAGTGCTGCTGAGACTGTGGGAGTGCCCCTGCCTCCCTAACCTCATAGACAGAGCCTAACTGGAAGTGAGACAACACTAGGCTATGTAAAATTTCAGCTGCATGTACTTACTGTATTCATTTAGTCAAGTATATTTTGAGTATCTATAATGCACCAGATATATTTTAAACATGGAGACTCAAAAGCAAACAAAGGTTCTGTCTCAGATATTTACATGTTAGTAGGGAGGGAATGAAAATAATTAAATATGTAAATTAATGTTAAGTGGTGAAACACTAAGAAAAAATCAATAAAGAGATAAGAGTGTTAGAACAATGAGGAATTTGAGAAAAACACTAAAAAATTGAATGGTGAGCCCTGTGAATATTTGTGAAAGAGTATTCTTGGAAGAGGTATCATCTAGAGCAAAGCCCATCAAGTTTGGATGATTGTATGAGAAAAAACATGAGTCAGCATTTTATATATTTATAATACATAAGCTGGGGTAAGGGGTAGTTGATATTTATTTAAGTATTAGAATATTGTTCTGATTTTAATGGGAAAGTTGTGTTTTTTATGACCTAGGAACTTTAAAACATGCTCATTAAGAAATTTTTTAAAAATTATGATCATTACTGCTTAGTATTTTCAATAAAATTTTTATAATATTAGAAATTAAGGAAAAAACTAAGAAAATTTTTATTGAAGTCCAATAATTCTCTTATTTTACTATAAGATTTTCCTATATTACATTTGTATAGGATTAACATAATTTCTAATGACATATTATGATGATCCCTGGATGCCAAAACAAATTTGAGATTTTCCTTAGAGAAGGGAGGTATTTTATGGATTGATTTTTTTTAAAGATGTCAGAATGGGGACATTTTAATTTTACCAACAAAAGAAGTCATCAAGCTTAATTTATCAAAAAAAAAAAAAGTTAAACTGTCCTATAACCATTTGGGTAAATATTTGCAGTGCATACTTTTTAAACTGAAGAGCAATTAACTCATCTTGTATATGCTAATAAGAATATAACTTAATTGAAATAAATTCAGATGATAACCAAATAAAAGCATGTTTTCTCTAGCAATTTGGGAGATTCTTGTAAAATTTAAAATGAGGAGCACTTTGGGTATGTGTATCTCTCCCTTATGGCACAGGAATCCAAAGCTACAATGATTCCTTGATAGTATTGACTATTTGACTTGAATGGAGCAAGTATTATGGTTTATTAGCACTTGAAAAATTAAGCATGCCTAAGGTAAGCCACCAGAAGATTTAGATTAAAAATTCTGAAAGACTGCATTAATAACAACTTACTCACTGAGTTCAATTATTTTGTGGACCCCTCTTTGAAAGTAGTGTTGAAGGGGTATAGAAGTAGTCTGTAGATATATCATCACTGCTGAAATCATGATAAATACCTAATTTTGATATACAGAATGGTGGTAACATGAAGCTTCTGGCAAGTAAAAAATTAACTATTAAAGTGAAGAGGACTGTGGTTCATGTGTCAAATTGAAATTATAAATAGGCTACATGAGCAAAGGGCATTAAAACTAGTGTCCTTGTTCATGTTGGTAACCATTCTGTGTATTGCAAAGAAAATACAATCATAAAGGCAACAGGAGCCTTATTTTTTCCCCCTGCTGTTAGCATTTATGAGAATCTTGCAAGGGAATACAAAATGTACATATGATGTATCCTTTAAGATGCTAATTGCCAGGGCTAAGGGTGTGACTTAGTGGTAGAGTATCTCATACTGTGAGGCCCCAGATTCAATCCCCAGCAAAACACACACACACACACACACACACACACACACACACACACAGGGACAAAAAAGATGTTAATTCCCTAGTTTAAATCTTCCAAGAGCAAAAAGCAAAATGTCTTTAGAATTTAAAGTACATGTTTCATTAAACATATTTATGATATTCAAATAGTTTAACTAAATTTTCACTAAATTTCTGATATTTTGTAGTAGCTTTAGATATCTTAAAAACTCTTGAAGTTTTAATAACTTAAATAACTTAAAAATTTTAATAACTTAAAAACTCAAGTTTTTTTTAAGATCTCTTCTTCTCTGTGAATAAAAGTATACTTGTATAGAACTTTGCTTTGAAATTAACTGGAAAATATTTAAAATATTCTTCATTTGATTTTTTTGTTGCTATAATTATAATGGTCAGAATTCTTAGTCTGAACCTTTAGTTGTGCACTCTGTAGCACTTGTCTTAGTCATGCAGAATCCTAAATTCTTCTAATTCTATGTGAAAATACATATTTAAACAATCATATGAAATATTATCATGTCTTACTGTAAAGAAAATAAATAATAAATTTAGCTAAAAGTTATAAGTGTTTAAACCAAACTCTTTCATAATCTTATGGCACTAAATTCTAGGGTGGTTAATGTACCTAAAGTGAGATATCCCCTGTGTTTTGTCACTTGTATAAAACCTTATTACTTGTTCAAAAAAAAAAGCTTATAGTTAAGAAGACTGCTAATCATTCTCATCAAATTTGTCTTGCTTTTTAGGACTTGCCAAGAATGGTGTTTTCTGTAGAATTTAGAGAAGTTTGTACTAATTTGCCATACAGAAGTCTTTGAAACAGTTAACTTATTGGCTATCAGTACAAAATATTTTATCATAGTTTACCTGTACATTGCAAAATCTCATAATTTATGTTTATTAACTTTGTAAGTATATAAAGTATGTTACCAATGTAGAAATTTTTGTGTGTATGCACACATGTATTCATCATATATGTGTGTATATATTATATGAAATATATATATATATATATATATATATATATATATATATATACAAACATATATATATATATATATGTTTTATATGGATATATATGGATCCATATATATGTGTGGGTATATATGTGTGTGTGTGTGCTTGTGTATACAGCATCCTGAATTCTTTTAATTAAATGCAAAAATACATATTTAAAAATCATATGAAATATTATGTCTTACTGCAAATGAAATAAATTCTGAATTTAGCTACAAGTGTTTAAAATAAACTCTTTCATATAATTTAAACTCAAAATCATAAAGACAACAATTTCTACAGACATTGTCTTGCTACATTCTATTAAATTTCAATTAATAGGTCTACTGAGTACAGATCATTTTGATAAATCAGTGTGAAGACCAATTAATTATTCAAAAGATGTTTTATTCTTTTATTTAAAAATCTAATTATCCAGATTTAATTATCAAAATTTAAAAATTGCTCAGCATACTTTTTAAGAGAAAAGTGAGAGGTAAATTCTATATACTCTGCTTTCTTCTCCCCCTGCCCCCGCCTCTCTCTCTTCATATTTTAAGGTTCAGGCACCCTGTGTGCCACGTATTTGGTGCCTTATCAGATCTTGTTTAAAATATGTCTGTGTCTTTTACCTCTGTCCAAATTTTCCAGCCACAAAATTTCTTCTTCGTCTTTACATTTTATGTTGCCTTCTGGGATTTATGAGACTACATAGTAGCAGTGGAATTTCACAGTAGGTGTCTTAGGGTAACTGTTGAGTTAAGAGGTAAAGAATTTTAAGATCAGATTTTTCTCTGAAAATTTGTGACTAGTACAGAATATGACTCACTGGAAGTAAATAGGCGTAACCAGAACATTGGAAAGTTTGCTATGAGAAAGGACACAAGAATCTCTAAGGATAAGATTATTGGAAATAGGTTTGCAAATTATAAATGATCTCCGGTATCTGGGAGAAGTAATTTGGTATTAAGGAAACATTTATAATCAAAAGTTGGCCTCAACGTTAGCATTTATAAATGATGATTTCCTATCACTTGTCTCACATTCCTGGTGAAATATTATGGAAGGTCATCATGAAAGAATCTGCAGAAATCAAAGGAATGGAGAATTATAAATAATGGGCATGTCTTTGATTTTCATTTTTTATATATTAAGATGTGTTTAGCACTATCTTGAAAATTTTGTTTGCATGCAGGTCAATAATTTCTTTGTAAGTTTTTTAAGGTTGTCAATTAAGTATCTTATATTTTATTACAATGCATTAATTATTATTAAAGGTGTTAAAAATTTACTTTTATTTCTTTGGATTTTTCTGATTATCTGTTCATCATAATTGTGGAAAACTTATAAACTAGGATTTATTCACTTCTGGTGACTAGCTGCTATTTCTATACCTTTACCTGTTGCTGATAACCAGGGAGAAAGCCTGATTTGATATTTGTCTTCTGTTGTTTTATAATTGCTGCATGTTTTTATTTTTTGTTTGCATTGACATTGCATCTTTTTCATGACTCTTACGTTGGCAGTGATAATTTTAATGTCTTTATCTTTCATACTTTGTGAAAGATATTAAGTTTTAGAAAAGATTTGGAGATAGTTCGTATTTTAACTTGACTTCCGGTAACTAATGGTTATTTTGTTATTTTTAAGCTATCCAGTAGTTCTCCCCAAACTCATGTATTTTGTGTAAATGGAGCAAAATGGCTCACAGTGTGTCTGGAAATACACAACTTTGAAAATTTATCATAGTTCACAGTACCATTCAAATGAATAGGGTGAGGTCAGCTTTACTGTACTTGTCTTTCAAGAGTCCATATTACTTTTTAAAAATATAGTTCCTTCCCAAAGATCACTTTAGCTTCATTTATTTAATTAGTTCCCACTTTTCTATCTGTATTAGAGAAATAAAACTCAACGGTCAAAGTTTTGCAAAGTTTTTCAGACACTTCTTGAAATATTTGTCATACTGTTTCACCAGTGATAGAGAATAACAAACAAAACTTGTACAGCTTTTCCATAAGCTGGGATTTTATATTGTCTACTTCTTACATTTTATGTACTTGGATAGATTATATTAGTTGTATCTGAGATTAGCAGGGTAAGATTGCAAATAGAAAACAAATGAAAAAATACACTTATCAGTTTTCATTTCATATTTCATATTGTATTTCTTGTGCTGAATTGTGTCTAGCTGTGGCTAACTGAGTGAGCGAAGTGCAGTGGAATCTAGGGGTATCACAGCACAGGAGTTGGTTGGGTAAAATGATTGTTGTACATAGAAGGAACTAAGTATTTGAGTTCCTTTTGAAATTTTTTGAACAAAGAAAACCATTTTCTGTGTGTTCTTGTTATTGTAAACTGTAGATGGCTTTGAAAGGAAAAGCAATTTGGGTTGATTGGGAGGCTCTTTGACATGAAAAGATTGTCTTAATCTGATTTTAAGGGAATGACTTTGTTGGGATTAATCTATGAGCCCAGAAATAGTTTTCAGAGCTTCATAATGTAATTGAAGCAGTTGGGAAAAGTGGAGAATAGGAGCTAAAATTTTCTTTTCCTTATATTGATTTGATTAGTGAGAAACAGTCTTTGTGGCTTCAGCAGTAAATACAGAGATGGAGACACTTAGATCTTTGATGGCAGATACAGTGTTTTTCATGTAATTTAACTGGCTATTTTTGCTCAACTCTTCTCTTAAAAAGTAGTTTGAAGAGATTTTTCAAGACAGCTAAATTTCATATAAACTTGGAATTCATTTTTAAACCATTATTATTAGTATAGTTGACAGTTATTTGGGTCCATGTCCCATATAATTAAGAAAACTGCAATAATATTTCATTTTATAATCTAGTCTAGTAGAATCTTAATCTTTGAAATAGTTTTTAAAGTAAAGATAACCAGTAAAAAAATTCTGGAAAAAGTAAAGAAAAATACACACAAGTTTTATTTCTCAAGCATCTTTCAAAACTGGTTTATTTTTATTGTTGCTATCTCCTTCTCATTGGCTTTTGGGAATGCCAATATCCACATATGAGATGTTAAAGTAACTGTAAAATGCATAAGTGTTGGTGATAAAGGAATGTAAATCTGTGGTTTTACCTACTGAATTTTTTAATATGTTGTCTTTTCGAAAAGAATATGTGGCAACTGATCATAATACTGTGATTTCTCTATAAATTACTTCATACATTTTGAAATTAAAGATGAAATAATTTGAAAATACCATTAGTATTTCATCTTAGGCGTTCATTTTATGTTGAAGGTACTGAATATATATGCTGTATAAATGAGTGAATGAAACCAGAAGACATAATGAATCTCAAGAACTGAATAACTTTACAGTTACATTATGTGAGAAACTGCAGCATTTTGACCTAAAGCAACAACTTTCTTAACACACAACTGTAGATGGGAGCTGGTGTTGTCTCTGCTACTGAATTTGTGCCTGACCTTGAACAAGTCTTGTGTGTATCGAGGGCACATATTTCCTCAGTCACACAGTGTGATCATTGGCCTAGATATAATATAAGCCTCTGCCTTTCATTTGGTAGTGTTAGTAGTTTGTGTTTGCATAGCCACCAACCAGTCCATCTTATATTGATCTAAAGAACTATCTTCTTATGTTTCACATTGTTCAAAAATATAGTGGGTGTGTCCTTGACATATTAATAGAAATTGTTGATAGATATCTTATATAGGGCTAGAGAGGACACTCTGTTCTGGTTATATATAATATCTCTCTCTCTCTCTCTCTCTCTCTCTCTCTCTCTCTCTCTCTCTCTCTTTCTCACTATATATATATATATATATATATATATATATATATATATATATATATATATATATTAACAAAAATAACAACAAAAATAATCTACCTAATGGTTCTGTCAGAGAATCTGGGATTCAGCCTTGGTTCCTTTATACGATCAAAATACAGCTTCAATCTCACATCTTAAGACTATCATCTTCATCCTTGTGTAGCAGTAGTCTTATAATTGGTCACTCTCCTGTTTCTTGACCTCCTCACCCCAGCTCCCAGTAGGCACAATATTCCTTTATATGTTGATCATATGGCTATTTGACATAACACCTCCAATAGCTTCTTTTGACCCTTGGGACAGAATTCAAAGGACTTACTCTTTCATTCAAGGTTCTAAATTACTGTGCCCTGCCTAACTCTCCAACCCCTCATTTGTGACTCCCTCCATTCTTCACTCTGCACAAACCACATTGCCTTTTTCTTTCTTTGAACTTGACTTTAAACTTATTCTTCTGTTTGGATGCCCCTTGCCAAAGTTTTCCCACTTCATTCAATAGTTTGTTTGCTCAAACCTTTGTCATCTCCTTGGTAAAGGCAATACACAATCTGTCTACAATAACCTTCCCAATTTATTATTCTCTACCCCCTATCCTTATGCTTTTCTTGCTGACACTAGATAATTGTCAATGTCTCCATAGTAATGTAAGCTCCATGAGGTTTATCCTGTTTACCAATGTATGCAGAATTCTGGCCACAGTTAGTAGCACAACAATTATTGGTAACTGAAAGAACATTATTTTTCTCTAAAATAATATTTTATTTTCCTTGCATTTATATTTTGTGCTTTCTTTCTTTTTTTTTATTGGTTGTTCAAAACATTACAAAGCTCATGACATATCATCTTTCATACATTTGATACAAGTGGGTTATAAACTCCCATTTTTACCCCAATTACAAGTTGCAGAATCACATCGGTTACACATCCACATTTTTACATAATACCATGTGCTTTCAAATGCTTTATGAACTGTTCTATTTTGACATATTTGCTTAAAATATAAAAGTAACATTTCGACTTTTATCTGAAAGATCAAGCTGTATTTTTTGGGAAAACACTGATAGCTCTTATATTAAAATGTTAGCTTTATAAATATTAAACACATATGGTTGGCTGTATTATTTAGCTACCATTTTATAAATTTTCCATTAAATCTAATGAGTACATATTGGTATTCATAAAAATTAAAATCAGGAATAAGTTGAATATATTATTAAACTCAAACCTTTCTTACCTATAAGGTCAGAAAATTAATGCTTTTTTGTGTTTGTTCAAAAATTCTTTAATTCAGAAACACTAAAATGTCCCAACTAATCACTCTCAGGTAATCTCACTTTAATGTAAGAATATGGTATTTTTTTTAATATGGAAGGCTTTAAGTTTTAAGAATATATTTTAAGAGAAAAATTATAAATATATGTAATAAAATATGAAAAATGAACACTGAGTTTAAGATAGCAGTTACTTTTGCATATGCCCATGGAATAAAGCAGGAAATGTGACCTTTAGTGGTGTTTGTAAAAGTTTTTTTTTTGAAGCAAAAATATAGAATTAATAAAATCAAAGTTTAACATTTGTTCAAACATGGTACTGGGAAAATTCTTTTCTGTTTTATATTACTTATAACTTTTGATATGTTTAATATGCTTTAATAAAAAGTGAACATTTAAAAATAAAATTAATACAATGCCATTTAATCCATTAAGTCCCAAGTTTACAGTTCTGTGAATATTTTTTAAAATATTTATTTTTTAGTTGTATTTTAACATAGTTATCTCTATTTTATTTATTTATGTGGTGCTGAGGATTGAACCCAGGGCCCTCTCACATGCGAGGCGAGTGCTCTACGGCTGAGCCCCTTCTGTGAATATTTATACAAAATCAATGTAGTTGTATTAAAATAGTTTGAAAATGAGCTTATGTATATTATTATATTAATATTATAATTCTGTTCTTAGTATATAATTATATTGTATATCATGAGCAATAAAATGCTTAAATTTTTATGTGTGTCCCACATCTGGAACAATGAAACAAAATAAGTTGTCAGTCTATGGCCTAGTAATGACTGGCTCTGTGTTTAGCTAGAATTTTGCTGTTAAAATTAGAACATGTATTACTGTAGTATAATTTAAGGTCTGGTATTGTGATGCCTTCTGCTTCATTTTTCTTGCTAAGGATCATTTTGGTGATTCTGGGTCTTTTATTTTTCCAAATGAATTTCATGATTCCTTTTTCGAGTTCTATGAAGAATGTCATTGGGATGTTAATAGGAATTGCATTAAATCTGTATAGCACCTTTGATAATGCAGCCATTTTAATGAGGTTAATTCTGCCTTATCCAAGAACATGGGAGATTTTTCCATCTTCTAAGGTCTTCTTCAATTTCTTTCTTTAATGTTCTCTAGTTTTCATTGTAGAGGTCTTTTACCTCTTTTGTTAGAATGATTCTCCATTTTTTAAGCTATTATGAGCTTTTGAGCTATTTCTAATTTTTCATGGCACCAAAACAGACATTTAGACAAGTGGTACAGAATAGAAGACACAGAGACAAACCCATATAAATACAATTATGTCACACTAGACAAAGGTGCCAAAAACATACATTGGAGAAAAGATAGCTTCTTCAACAAATGGTGCTAGAAAAACTGGAAATTCATGTGCAGTAAATAAAATTAAACCCCTATCTCTTGCCCTCAACTCAAAGTGGGTCAAAGATTTAGGCATTAGATCAGAGATCCTGTGCTTAATAAAAGAAA
Organism: Callospermophilus lateralis; assembly: GCF_048772815.1. NCBI lineage: Eukaryota > Metazoa > Chordata > Mammalia > Rodentia > Sciuridae > Callospermophilus > Callospermophilus lateralis. The sequence continues at coordinate 161,273 of NW_027512918.1, forward strand.
AAGTAGACACAAATCTACATCATGTCAGCTTAGGAATGGACTTCCTTAACAAGACACCTAAAGTGTAAGAAGTAAAATTAATCAGAAGATGGGATGGAATCAAACTAAAATGCTTCTTCACAGCAAAGGGAACAATGAAGAATGTGAAAAGGGAGTGTACAGAATGGGAGAAAATCTTTGCCCACCAGCACCTCAGATACAGCATTAATCTCCAGGATATATAAAGAACTCAAAAAACCTAACACCAAATAAATAGATAAATAAATAACCCAATCAACAAATGGGCAAAGGAACTGAACAGGCTTCACAGAAGAAGAAATATGAGTGGTCAACAAATATATGAGAATTGTTCAACATCTCTAACAGAGAAATGCAAATTAAAACTATGCTGAGATTTCATCTCATTCTAGTCAGAATGGCAATTATCAAGAACATAAGCAACAATAAATGTTGGTGAGGATGTGGGGAAAAAAGGACTCTCATACACTGTTGGTGGGACTTCAAATTGATGCAACCACTTTTGAAGTATGGAGATTCCTTAGAAAACTTGGAATAAAACCACCATTTTACGAAGTTATTCCACTCCTTGGTTTATAACCAAAGGACTTTAAATTAGCATGCTGCACTGATGCAGTTGTTAGGAGCCATCCATGGGCTGTGTGTGTGAGCTATTGTGCATATGAGGGAATAGGTTGTGTGTGTGAGCTATTGTGAATATGAGGGAATAGGCCTGTCATTATCGCATGGTGCAGGTGCGCCTCCATCTGAAGCTCGGCGTAAGACCCCACACAGCACCCAAGATGGTGTGATTTGCCAAGATGTCTTGTGGTCAACAGATTGATTGACATCAGGAAGCAAGACTCCACTCTTAAAACCTTGTCCCCTGCTTTTTTTGGTAAAGAACATCCTACCAAACTCCTTTGTTAGTTCCCTATAAAAGTAGACCACCAGGTGCAGCTCTTTTCCAGTGCTCCTTTTTAAGCACGGAAGCTGGCCCTTAAGGTCAAAGTGCTGTCGTACCCTAAATATGAAAATTACTCTGTGTCCTGTGCTTTTTACCCATTTTCTTTAGCTTAATGTTGCAGCCATCTCTTTTTGAACCCAGTTCATATCATCTGCTTGGGTTGCTAGTGGGATGCAGCCACATCAGTGTTTGTAGTAGCTCAATTCACAGTAGCTAAAATATGGAACCAGCCTAGGTGCCCTTCAACAGATAAAAAGATAAAGAAAACATGGTATGTATACACAATGGAGCACTACTCATCCACAAAGAGAAGTGAAATTATGGCATTTAGGTAAATGGGTGGAGTTGGAGAATATCATGCTATGTGAAATAAGCTAATCCCCCCAAAACAAGGGCCAAATGTTCTCTCTGATAAGTGGATGCTAACACAAAATTGGAAGGGGAACAGCAAGAACAGAAATACCTGGAATTAGACAAAGGGGAATGAATGGAAGGGAGGGGCAATGGGAATAGGAAAGATAATAGAGTGGATCGGACATTACTTTCCCTTGTGCATCTATGATTACACGACCATTGTAATCCTACATCATATACAACCAGAAGAATGAGATGCTATTCTTCATATACTTGAAAGCAGAATGTATTTTAAAATATAATTAATAAGAACAAATAAAAAGTAAAATAAAAGCATTTAAACTATTTTTTAAAAAAATTAATATACCTGTTTCAATGTATATTTAATGCTTTTTCATATTTTGACATTATTTTCTTAAAATTATTCATTTTCTACCTTATATTACTTTTATTATAGGATATATTACTTTATGTATAGGATGTCTCAATTTGGTGCCTTATAAATGGAGAATTCAAGAAGTATGAACCAGACTGTACCCATCTTAAATAAATTAAATTATTTAGGAATAGAATATAAGTAAATGAAATACACTTAAAATATTAAGATTCACTTTTCATAAGTTTTATTTCTTTTTAACTTTATCATCACTGTGATAATCTCTTTTTCCAGGTCTTTATTTCTGACTTCATTTAGTTTCTCATAAATATATGTGTGTGTGTGTGTATATATATATATATCTATATATATATATATATATATAGATATAGATATAGATATAGATATAGATAGATAGATAGATAGATAGATAGATAGATAGATAGAGATAGATAGATAGAGATATAGATAGATAGATATTTTACATATATATCTATATGTATTTAAATATATGGATACATTTAACTTCATTATCATGCTGTAATTATGGTATAATATTTGTTTGCCCCAGAAGGGTCCTGTCATGTTGAAATGAATGAAATTAGTAAAGTAAACACTTTGAATAAATCAGGGTCTAATTCCCTTTCAGCAGTGAAAACAATAGACTTGCCATCATGAAATTTATCATCTTGAAGGGTTTACTGAAAAGTGAAATTTCAATATTTCAGGAAATTTAAATATTATTATACCTAAGTGTATTAATGTGAAAAATAGTAGATACTCTAAAAAAAAGATAGAAGTGGTGTGTGTCCTAGCCACAGAAGTTAAGAAAATCTTATGAGATGTAGCACACAATGGAAGGCCATAATGGGTGAGTAGGATTTAGCTAGGCAAAAAAAAGTGGAAATACAGAGTTTTAATAGACATCTTGGCAAGTACTTAAGCAAGAGAAAGCCCAGTGACTGAAAGAAGCATCATAGTGTTTACTGTGCATGTTGGTTTAGGAAGGGAGAAACAGTGAAAGGTTAGAACTGAAAGTCTTGAGTTTTGAAAGACTTTGTGTATGCCAAATAAGGAATGTGGATTTTATTCCATGGGAGTAACATCCAATTCACATTTAAAAAGTATTTTGGTGACTGAAGACCCTACTCCATTTATCTACTGTGATTTTTGTTCCCTCCATACTTTTTTTACTGAAACAAATTAAACGTGTGTTGAAAATCATCTAAATTCTTCTGTGAGATGAGGAGGAAGAAGTAAGGTAAAATAAGAAAATAAAGTTTTACTTTAGCAAAATTATACATCCATATTTTTTATTTAAATTAGGGGGGAAATAAGCGAGGCATCATGGTAGTTCACTTCGGTAATCCCAACTACTTGGAAAGTTGAGGTAGGAGGAACACCAGATCAAAGACAACCTGGGCTACTTTAGGGAGACCCTGTCTCAAAGAATAATTATATATCTACATATAATTATAAGATCTGGGCACATGAAGTTGAGTGGTAGAGCACTAGCCTTGTATTTGCCAGGCCCTGGGTTCAACCCCTAGTACCACACAAAGTAAATAAATAATAAATAAATAAAAAGGAAAATGATGTCATTGTTTAGAAAAAAACAAAATTTAGACAGATGATTTAAAACATTTTGGTCAATAGTACTTAAATATGTGCACCATGATTATATGTAAGTGCTCATTAATCATAGACATCAAGGCATAGGCTTTTAAAATGTACATCTATAAGAATGGGGTACTAATTAGAATAAGATATATTTCATGCTTGTATAATTATAACAAAATGAATTCTACTCTCATGTATAACTAAATTAAAATTTTAAAAGAATAAGAAAAGTGCAGATCACTGAAGAAATAAGGTGTCACCTTTAAAGGAAAATGAAAAAAGTAATTAAACAATGGCAACTAACAATAATATTTAAAGTAAGGGGAATGTCACATTATTCAAATACTTGTTTAATTTTGTTTAGGTTTTGAATTACTTTATTGATGTATATTAATTATTTATATCTGAGGGTTAGTAACAGGCTGCATGTTACAGGCTTACATTTTATGTTAGTGATGCATGAAATACTGTAGGTTATTCATCTATCCCAGAAGAAAACCACAGTTCTCCAACGAAAGCTGTGAAATTATTGGCAGAATCCGGGAGAATAACATGTTGCTTGAATGGAAGGCAATGTGCAGAATAAATGTAAGGAACACTTATTATGTATCTGCTATTCTAACTATATATTCAAATTTAATTCTTACCAAAATGATCAATTTTTTATTCTTAGTCTCATTTTTTAAATAAGGAAACCTGCTTAATGAAGTATTAAAAAATTCTATAATACCAGCATCTCTTTTAGGAAGTCAGGTTTTAAATAGAAATATGTCTTATTCTAATACATATTTTTTTATGCTGCCTTAGATCTTACATGAGGTTGGTAACAGTATCATTTGCAGAAGTAGCAGTATGTATTATAGATATGTATATACTTGTGGTACTTACTATGTTCCATATATGGTTCCTATGCATTTTCTATATTTAATTTGAAAAAGAACTCTATGAAATATCTACTGTTTTGTCCCAGTTTTTTAACAGATGAGGGGTAAAAATCTGGGAAAGAATAGTAGGCACCATTACTATGTGTTTGTGCATAGTTTGCAGGGTTTTAGAGATGTGAAGTGGTGAAATGCTGGCCTTTAATTAAAAAATTACATGTGCTTTCTATTTCTACGTTAAAATATGTCCATCTTTTAATAATTTGCTATTTAAAATGCTATAAATAAAGTCACTAAAATGCTTACAAAATAGTCAATTCTTTAAAAAAAATGGAGAGTAAACATCTTTATATTCCTGAATGGGTGAAGAAAGGTATGAACATATTTGAGCTTCTTGGGTCCAGGGGCACCTAAAAGGAGTAATTGAATTATCTGATGATTTAGAATCTTGAGACAAAATTTTGAAGGTGATCAGCATTGTGAAGAGGTATCCAACTGGAGATAGAGGGAAATGATAATCTAGATTTTGTCTGTGGATGGAAAGAGTGAGTGATGGCATCATTGATAATCTTTATAATTATAAAATCGGGGAGTTGTGAACTCCTCTTTTAGACTTCACAATTAAAATTATCTTTACTACTTTTGTTAATATTAACAGAATGGTATTGTTGTCTTAGTTGTTGGTTTATAAAGGTCTTGCTGAACAAACTGAAGGAAAAAAAAGTTACATATAGAAGTTTTGAAGCGACCCATAGAAAAGGCAGTGACAGAAGGGATGGGGGTTCCTGGGTGGAGTAAGAGGAGATTGAAGGAACTATCCTCAAAAGGTAGGAAATGACATCTAATATGGCAGATCACACAGAAGACCATCTGATGAAAGGACTTGTTATTGCCTGAGAAGAACATATGATAACCTTCAAAAGAGAAGGCCAGCAGGTTCAAGATACCTGGCAATCAAGATGTACCAGAGACCTCACGCCACCAATGACAAATGAAATTTGCAAAATTAGAAATCAGTCTGTTTTACTAATTGATCCATGTAGTCTAGTACCAAGTAATTTCCTGAACAGTGAGAGATCTGATGTGTTTGAATCATGATAGTTGCCTTCAGAGGCTCTAATTCTATAATCACAGCTAAAGAACTTCTTTTTCCTACAGAACTCTTTTATTCTTCCTCAAAGTATCCTTAAAATTTTATTTTTTCCATAGGCAGATATTATTTCCTTTGTAAACCAGTGCACATGCATATGTGCACACACACACAGACCTATTATTTTGAAATAAAAAAAACAATACTTATCCTTGTTCTATCATAGTTTGCTTTTTCTAGTTATTTTACTTCTTTTCCTCTCACCTTGGCACTCATGACCCACCAAATTGTTTTAATGACCCAATCATTGTTGAAATTTGTGGTATATAGATGTTGGAGCACACAAGTTTATAATTTATAAAAAATTATTAGTAAATTTACATATATGCTAGAGGTTAAAATAGTTCTTGAAGGAAAATCTACTAGTGACCTACCTTTTCAACTGAATAAAAATTCAAATGTGAAATATTTGTAGTTTAATATTATTAAAACATGAAAAGGTATTATTTAAATTCTTAGCTTTAAGACTTAAGAACTGGGGTGTAATTAATTAGGAGAATTTGTACTATCAGTTATAGCTAGTATTTGAAGGTATTACTGTATAATATATGACAGCAACCACTTTTTTCATGTAGTGGACTTCTCTGAACTTTCAGTGATGGAAGGCATTGTTTAAGGCAGCAAAGAGATAAAAATAGGAAGCACATTAAAAATCATGTACAGTCAATTTTATAATTTGGTTTCTTACTTTACAAAGCTTTTTGAAATTGTGTTTGAATCATATTTTACTTAAGGTAATTTGTAGTTGGCTTTAATGTTGTTTGTTTTATTGAAAATAAGTATGCATTTCACACTTTGAACATGGACTTGCAATGTGCATAAAACACAGAGAAATATCAGATGTTCCAGATATATCTGTGGACAAATTAGACAAAATATGTCCTAGAACCCCTTTTCAAAGCGACTTTGAAACAAAGCATTTGTGTAGATTCTCTTCATGAAGGTTAATGTTTGAATTTGATAAAGCAAATGACCAGAAGAAACTCCTGTGAGGCACTTTCACTTCTACCCTTATGGAAAAAAAATGTTGTAGCTATGTGATATTTAATCATTTTTTATTGAATCAATGGGACTACAATATTTTGTGTAACTTGTAGTATAGAAAGCATAAAGTTTATCATTCTTAAATCTTAAACATCATTAAGTAGTTTAAAGTTAAACACAGTTGTCTTATTTTTACAAATTGTGACTTAAGAAATACTTACCATTTTTCATCATATTTTACCTTAATCTATTTTTATTAACATTTAATTATATACTAAGTTACTTAGAAATATTATTCATTAATATGCATGCATTTCAACTTGTATGTTAAGGACTACCGAAAACAACTGTAGTGATGTGAAAGAATAATATATTACATTTGATTTAGTATTTTATTTCACATTCTTAGATGCTGAGGTATCTGAAATAGACACAATGGTTTTTTGAGGGATTATGTTAAAACACATTATGAATTTAATGTGTTCCAGAATAAATTTTTTAAAGTGAACCCAAATACATAAATGAAGTATTTCTTTGATAGTATATTCTTGTCACAGTTTCTTACCAGAAGGCAAATTTCATAGTTAACATAGAGTAAAATCTAAGATACCTCTCATTTACTTTGCTATGTTATTTATAGAAAATATGGGCAATTTTAGAACATAGTCATTGTTTAATAAGTTTGTAATTTAAAAAGTCCTACTCATTGCTAGATTATAATATCTTGTAATTTTACACTAATATCAACAATAAATAATATCCCATATTAGAATACTATTCTACAAATAAGGGAAAATATGACTTGTTATGAACTTCTCAATTTGAAAACCTTTTGGGGAACAATATATGCTCATAGATTGAGGTATGAGAGCAAGGATTGAATTTACATGTCTGTACATGAAATATATAATAAAAGAAGTTTTAAGAATTCAATTAAAGTTTGTGATAGGATAATAAATTCCATAAATTCATAAAAGCACATTAATATTGTCTATAAAGGAATGTTGTCTCCTGCTTAAAATGACTCTTTTAGTTTCTTCATTTAATTTAGCTTTAGGGAATTTTAAAAATATATTTATGTCTATTTCAATAAGCGAAACCATCGTTTTTCAGTCAATTGAGGAAGGGATTATAATTGACTATACTAATTTCTTGGTATTGAATACTATTTAAAGTTTCGTAGATATTAAAAAAATCTGTGCCTTTGGCCAGATAAGAAATGTATGTCCATCTCTAATAATACTTTTCTTACTATTTCTTCACTTGACAAATCACTTTGCTTCAAGCTTTGTGTGCTCATAAATACAGTTTGGATTCTTTTACTTGATCTTCTCCTCAGTTTGGTTCAAAAGTATTATTTTACTTTATAGAAGAAGAAAAGGAGTGTGTCAAAACATGTATATTTCTGAGGGTACACCTGGAATTTGTAACATTTACCTTTTGGTTACCCTAGTATTTTAATAAAATAATCATTAAAATTAAGTTTTAGACAGAAGTATATATAGTTTCAGGTTTTATTCTACTAAGACACACACACAAAAGATATGACTTTGAGGTTGGCAAAGATTTCTTAAAGCTTGCTCATAATACTTGTTATAAATCCAGTGAAGAAAAAAGGCAAGTGAAGTTATTTTTGTTTTTTCATTTCTGGTCATCATAAATGGTGGGTGGAGGAAAAAATTTTAAAAACATTTAGTAAGACTGTTTTGTATTTATGTGAATGTTCTGTCAGTGACATCTCATTCTGCAACAAAAGATGTACAGTTTTAAATTTCAAAATAAATTTAAATAAATACATCAAAAAGTTATTAACAGGGGATGGAAGTGAAGCCCAGTGGTAGAGTGCTTGATTAGCATGCTCCAGGCCCTGGGTTCAATCCCCAGCACCACCACCCCCACAAAAAAAGGTGATTCAGAACAGAATATATGAAATTCTCTTTAATGTAGTGAAGAGAAAGTACCAAAAATATTGAACAAAAGGAAAACTTGCCTTCATGTATTTATTGACTGCATTCACAATAGATTTATTGATTGCCCACTTAGAGCCAAAAATCTGCTCTTCATAAGATTCTTTAAAATTGTTGTTGATCGTCTTATGGCCAGTTAAGTTCTGTATACAAAAACAAACAAACCAGCAAATTTATTTGCATATAAAATAATTATCATCTTTGATATATAAATATTTCCTTAGTATTTTAGTTATTATTTTAGTTATTATAATTTTAAGGAAAATTTATCTTAATTGCATGTGTATGTCTATAACACATAATATTTTAATATGTTTGCAAGTTTTAGGAAGTGTATATATGCATGTGTGTATGTTTGTGTTTTGAGAGGGAAGGAACTACTCCATTGATTTAAATAAATGCCTCTATAAAATAGCTGGAACTTAAGTAAATTTGTTTTATTTCTCTAATAAATATTTAAATAATTATAATTTACAGACATGCGAGGAGAGAAATAATTTGTTCTATGTATACTTTAAGAAGAACAAAATTATATTTATTTCAGAATTTGATGAATTACCAAAGGATACTAAATTCAGCTCTTTTTTTTTTTTGGTGGTGGAAGGGTGCTGGGTAGAATTCATTGAAAGATCTCATGCAGGTTAAGCAACTGCTGTATCACTAAGCCACATATCTAGCTCAACCCATAATTCTTTGTTTGTTTTTATTTTCAATGGGTGGGAGTACGGGGGATTGAACTCAGGGGCATTTGACCAATGAGCCACATTCCTATACCTACTTTATATTTTATTAGAGATGTAGTCTCACTGACTTGCTTAACGCCTCCCTAAATTGCTGAGGCTAGCTTTGAACTCGAGATCCTCCTACCTCAGCCCCCCGAGCTGCTGGGATTACAGGCATGCACCACTGTGCCTGACTACAACCCATAAATCTTTTTCTTTTATCTATACATGACAGCAAAATGCATTACAATTCTTACTACACATACAGAGCATAATTTTTCATATCTCTGGCTGTATACAAAGTATATTCATACCAATTCATGTCTTCATACATGTACTTTGGATAATAATGTCCATCATATTCCACCATTATTTCTAACCCCATGTCCCCTCCGTTTCCCTCCCAACACTTTGCCCTATCTTAGAGTTTTTCTAATCCTCCCATGCTCCCCCTCCCTACCACACAATGAATCAGCCTCCTTTTATCAGAGAAAACATTTGGCATTTGGTGTTTTAGCATTGGCAAACTTCACTTAGCATTATCTTCTCTAACTCCATTCATTTACCTGCAAATGCCATGATTTTATTCTCTTTTATTGCCGAGTAATATTCCATTGTGTATATATGGCACATTTTTAAAATTCATTTTTCTATGAAAGGGCATCTAGTTTGGTTCCACAGTTTAGCTATTGTGAATTGTGCCGCTATAAACATTGATGTGGCTGTGTCCCAGTATTATGCTGTATTTAAGTACTTTACATATAGACCTAGGAGAGAGATAGCTGGGTCAAATTGTGGTTCCATTCCCAATTTTCCAGGAAATCTCCATACTGCTTTCCATATTGACTACACCAATTTGTAGCCCACCAGCAGTGTATGATTGTACCTTTCCCCCCACATCCTCGCCAACACTTATTGTTGTTTGTGTTCTTAACAGCTGCCATTCTGACTGGATTGAGATGAAATCTTAGAGTAGTTTTGATTTGCATTTCTCTAATTGCTAGTGATGATGAGCAATTTTTTCATGTATTTGTTGATTGATTGCATATCCTCATCTGAGAAGTGGCTGTTCAGGTCCTTGGCCCATTTATTGATTGGGTTATTTATTTATTTTTTTGGTGCTTAGCTTCTTAAGTTATATATCCTGGAAATTAGTGCTCTGTATGATATGTGAAGGGTAGAGATTTGCTCCGAATATGTAGGCTCTCTCCTTATCTCACTGATTGTTTTTTTCCCAAGAAGAAACTTTTCAGTTTGAATTCATCCTATTTATTGATTATTGATTTAATTTCTTGGGCTTTAGGAGTCTTGTTAAGGAAGTGATGGCCTAATCCAACATGATGAAGTGTTGGGCTTACTTTTTCTCCTATTAGGCACAGGATCTCTGGTTTAATTCCTAGGTCCTTGATCCAATTTGAGTTAAGTTTTGTGCATGGTGAGAGATAGGGGCTTAATTTCATTTTATTGCATATGGATTTCCAGTTTTCCCAGCACCATTTGTTGAAGAGGCTATCTTTTCTTCAATGCATGTTTTAGGTACCTTTGTCTAATATAAGATAATTTTAATTTGGTGGGTTAGTCTCTGTGTCCTCTGTTCTGTACCATTGGTATACCAGTCTTTTTTGGTGCCAATACTATGCTGTTTTTGTTACTGTGGCTCTGTAGTATAGTTTAAAGTCTGGTATAGTGATGCCACCTGCTTCACTCTTCCTGCTAAGGATTGCTTTAGCTATTCTGGGTTTCTAATTGTTCCAGATAAATTTCATGACTGTTTTTTTATTTCTATGAGGAATGTCATTGGGATTTTGATTGAGATTGCATTAAATAGGTACAGTTCTTTTGGTGGTCTAGTCATTTTGATAATATTAATTCTGCCAATCTAAGAGGAAGGTAAATCTTTCTTCTAAGGTCTTCTTTGATTTCTTTCTTTAGGATTCTGTAATTTTCATTATATAGATCTTTCACCTCTTTTGTTAAGTTGATTCCCAAGTATTTTATTTATTTATTTATTTTTGAGGTTATTGTAAATGGGGTAGTTTTCCTCGTTTCCCTTTCTGAGGATTTGTCACTGATATACAGAAATGCCTTTTATTTATGGATGTTGATTTTGTATCCTGCTACTTTGATAAATTCATTTACTATTTCTGGAAGTTTTCTGGTGGAACTTTTAGAGTCTTCTAGATATAGAATTATATCAGCAGCAAATAATGCCAATTTGAGTTTTTTCCTGTGTGTATTCCTTTAATTTCTTTTGTCTAATTGCTTTGACCAGTGTTTCAAGAACTATGTTAAATAAAAGTGGTGAAAGAGGGCATGCTCATCTTGTTCCAGTTTTTATAGGGGATGCCTTAGAATTTTCTTCATTTAGAATGATGTTGGCCTGGGGCTTATCATAGATAGCCTTTACGATGTTGAGATATGTTCCTGTTTTCCCTAGTTTTTCTAGTGTTTTTAACATAAAGTGGTGCTGTATTTTGTCAAATGCTCTTTCTGCATCTATTAAGATGATCATATGATTCTTATCTTTAAGTCTATTGATGTGATGAATTACATTTATTGATTTTCTTATGTTAACCAACCTTGCATCCCTGGGATGAATCACATTTGATCGTGGTGCATAATATTTTTGATATGTTTTGTATTCAATTTGCCAGAATTTTACTGAGAATTTTTGCATCCATGTTCATTAGAGACGTTGGTCTGAAGTTTACTTTCTTTGATGTGTCTTTGCCTGGTTTGGGGATCAGGGTGATATTGGCCTCATAGAATGAGTTTGGAAGTGCTGCCTCTTTTTCTATTTCCTGAAATAAATTGAAGAATATTGGTATTAGTTCTTCTTTCAAGGTCTTGTAGAACTCGGCTGTGTTTCCATTTGGTCCTGGGCTTTTCTTGGTTGGTAGGGCTTCTGATGGCATCTTTTATTTCATCACTTGAAATTGATCTCTTTAAATTGTGTATATCATCTTGGTTCAATTTGGAAAAATTATATGACTAGAAATTTGTCGATGCCTTTGATATTTTCTATCTTATTGGAGAACAAGTTTCCAAAATAATTTATAATTATCTTATGTATTTCTGTAGTTGCTGTTGTAATATTTCCTTTTTCATCATGTATGTTTGTAGTTTGAGTTTTCTCTCTCCTTCTCTTTGTTAGCATGGCTAAGGGTCCGTAAATTTTATTTTTTCAAAGAACCACAATTTTTCAATTGTTTCTTTTGTTTCAATTTCATTGATTTCAGCTCTGATTTTAATTATTTTCTGTCTTCTGCTTTTGGTATTGATTTGTTCTTTTTCTCTAGGGCTTTGAGATGTAATGTTTATAGTCATTTATTTGTTGACTTTTTCTTCTTTTAAGAAATGAACTCCATTAATTGAACTTTCCTCTTAGAACTGCCCTCATAGTGTCCCAGAGATTTTGATGTTTTATCTGTGTTCTCATTAACCTTTAAAAAAAATCTCCTCCTTGATATCTTCTGCAAGCCAGTGTTCATTCATTAACATATTATTTAGTCTCCCACTGTTGGAGTAGCTTTTCTTATTTTATCATTGATTTTTAATTTCATTTCATTATGATCTGATAGAATACACGATAGTATCTCTACTTTTTTTATTTGCTAAGAATTGCTTTGGCATAGTATATGCTCTCTTAGAGAAGGATCCATGTGCTGCTGAGAAGAAAGTGTATTCTCTCATTGAAGGATAAAATATTCTACATCTGTCAATTAAGTCTAAGTTATTGATTGTATTATTGAATTCTATAATTTCTTTTTTGTTTGGAAGGTCTATCTAGTGATGAAAGAGGTGTGTTAAAGTCACCCAAAATTATTGTGTTCTGGTCTATTTGACTCTTGAACTTGAAGAGTTTGATGAACGTAGATGCTCAATTGTTTGGGGCATATATATTTTATAATTGTTAAGTCTTGTTGGTATAGCCAACAAGATGTAAAACCTAAAGCACATACAACTTGCCTCCTGGCTCTACATTGTATAGAGCGTTTGCTTCTTTTCAGGGCTACTTTACTTTAGAGAACTCTAAAAATTTCTTTCATAAACAACATCAATTTATTACCTTACAGTTCTATAGGTCAGAGATCCCACTGTTCTTAGCTGAATTAATAGTAGTACTGAGTGTAATCTGGTCAAATAATCTAAGATTATATCTATATCTCATTTATAGTCAATGTTTTAGTCAGGCTTCTTGTTGATTAACCAAAAGACCTGAGAAGAATCATTTTAGAAGGGAAAGAGTTTATTTGGGGCTCACAATTTCAGAAGTTTTAATCTGTAGACAGCTGGCCCCATTGCTCTGGGATCAAGATGAAGCACACCATCTGGGCAGAAGGGGACAATAGAGAAAGGCAGCTAAGGACATAACAATCAGGAAGCAAAGAGAGCTCTTGCTCACCAGAAACAAGATATAGACTCACAGGTCCACTACCAGTGACTACCTCCTTCAGCCACACTCTTCCTGCCTACAGTCACCATTCAGTCAGTCTCTACCAGGGAATTAATGCACTAGTTAGGTTAAAACTCTCATAATCCAGTCATTTCACCTCTAGACTTTTTTGTACTGTCTCATAAGTGAGCTTTTGAGGGACACCTCATATCTAAACCATATGTCAATAATGACAGAGATAATGTGAAATACTGGATTTAGTGTTTTGTTTTTTTTTTTGTGTGTGTGTGTGTGACAAACTGAAAGATGAGTTTCAAAATGTCTAGATAATCCAAGGGCTGGTTAGAATATGTGAAGTGAAGATGGTCAGCTATTGAGGAAAATTCTTTTGGAATTCTGTGTCTGACTACGTTTCATTATCATCATCATCATCCATCATCATTGCTGCATCATTACTGCATGGGCTAGGAACTTTTGTGTACCACAAAAACTTACCACTATGAGTTTTGTACTATTATTAACTTCATTTTACAGAGGATAATACTGAGAAGTGGCAATTAATTGATTTAATTGAGATAAGGGAATTATAGAGATAGACACTCTTCCAATTTAATTATGTCCTAAATTCAAGGTATACCTGAATCCAGGTATGCTTCAGAATCTAAATTCCCAGTCAATAATATTAATTCATAAAAAATTGCTTCAGTGGGCTAGGGTTGTGGCTCAATGGTAGTGCTTGCCTAGCACCTGTGAGGCACTGGGTTTGATCCTCAGCACCACATAAAAAAATAAATAAATAAATAAAATAATGTGTGTTTTTTAAAAAAAAAAAAAAAGAAAAAAGTTTGTATTAAAAAAAAGAAACTATCTTAGTCAGTTTAGGCTGCTACAAGAGGTTATAATAGAATGGGTGTCTTGAACAACATATATTTTCAACTATTCTGGAGATGGGGCAATCCAAAATCAGGATACTGGCAGATTCAATATCTGGTGAGTGGTTGCTTCCTGTTTCATAGATGTCTGTCTTTTCTTATTGTTGTGTCCTCAGAAGGGAGAGAACAGGGGGAGGTCATCTCTCTGGAGCCTTTTCTTAAAAGGACAGTAATCCCATTCTTAAGGACTTCACTCCTCTGACATAATTGCATCCTTAAAACTCCACCTTCAGATATCTTCACATTGTGGATTTAGGGTTAAATATATGAATTTGGGAGAAATGAAAACATTCATTTCATATCAAAATCCAGTAAACTTCTTCAGGTTCTTTTTTTATTTTTCTATTACTTAACTCTGCTTTAAGGAAGTGTTTTCACTTTATTTTCCCTATAGCACTTAAGCTACAAAGTGTTAACAGATATTTTGAGAAAAAGTTTGTCATAATAACAAAGAGAGATGTTTCCAAAATGTGGAATTAAGTACTCTTGGACATTTTTAAACTACATAACCTTTAGAGTATTTAATTTTGCTAAGATGCTCCATGAACGTCCCAGAAGCTGCTTTAAGGCGCAATGTTGCCCAAAATTATTTGACCATGGAACATGGTTGTTTTCTAGAAATCTATTAACATTTTTTGGGAAAAGGAGGCCTGCAGAAAACAATTTGGGAAGTACTGTCAAATGATGCAGAGATTCATTTTCAACAATTTAGGCACAAATTTGGAGAAACTATAAAACTGTAGGCTCAATCATGTGTGATTAGTAAGGTCCCTTAGCACTTTATGTGAGGTAACAGAATCATAATAGATTTTTAAAAATCTTTTATTTTTTTCTTTCTTTTATAATTCAATATTGTGGCCTTTTAATATTTTTTATGTTTAACATTTGAATGGGCTATACATGAGCTCAGTAAAAGTGAAATGAATGGGATAAATGTAAGTTACAGAAATTGCCTGAAATTTTCAAAATGAAAGACTAAATGATAGATGGTCATTATCAATAAGTGGGTAAAAAGGGGATAACTGCATATGCTGCCTGAGTATAAGACCATATATTATTATTGTTTAATTGAAAATGAGACTTAAGTAGGAGAGGTATTAAACTGGCAACACCTTTCACATATTGGTACCAGGTAATAAAGAATGGCATTTATTGTCATGACTACAGTTATTTGGGTACAGAATATGCATTTTAATGTAGTTTATGCCCACTGGAGTTTTAAAAACCCCTTCTTTAAATTAAAAGAAAGATAAATGTGTAGTAATGTATACAGTTGCCAAAAATTATTTAGCTTCCTAACATGCTTATTAAGGTAATATATTAACTTAAAAGTGGAAATAAGGAACAAAACAGGAAACTAAAAAAGCCTCTTAACTCATTCTCATCCAGAATATCTCATCACATAGAGACTGGTTTCTAATTTTACATTTTCAGGATTCAGTACTACCCTTAAGAAATAATGCCTTAAACTAATATTAGACATCTCATTTCAAAAATAAAGAAATACTTTATGATGTACATGCCACATGATGACAGGAAGTATATTTACTTATCTAAGCAAAAATGTTGTGCCAAAAAGTCAAAAGTTGATTGTTTGAAAGTATTTTGCTACAACTCTGGACAATACTGCCTCATTCTAACATCTGTGAACTTAAGCATAACAACAGACAGTAAATAAATGACTTTTTAAAAATCTGTTTTGACCCTCCTATCCCTCATGAGATTTTGACAAACCTTGTTCGGAAAGGGGTTTTCTTTTAATTTTCATTGTTTTTAGTTGTTTGCCTGTGATACAATGTCTCTACTTCTCCCTAGCAATTATTTGGTATTACTTTTCCATCCATTTCCATCCCCCTTGAATTGATGATCTCACTTCAAATTCCAAAAGGAAGGCAGAAGTTTAAGTTTGAAGAGCTCAAGAAAATAAATGAAGATGGTTGCCTGGCTAATTGCCTTCAGTTATCTTTATCTTGGTAAAATTTTCTTTCCACTTCTTGCCAAGGAGAATATTTCCTTCAATATCTGTGTTTCTGTGCTCCGCCCCCGACCCCCCCCTTCTCTCTCTTTCTCTCCCTCACTCCCTCTCCAGGAAGGAAAAAGAGAGAGAGAGAGGGAGGGAGGGAGAGGGAGGGAGGGAGGGAGGGGGAGAGAGAGAGAGAGAGAGAGAGAGAGAGAGAGAGAGAGAGAAACCCCAACCCAAAAAGAGCTGTTTCATTTTGTTACCTGCAACTGCTGGAATTGAATCCATGTACAGTAAGCAATCATTCTAACCGAAAACAGAGAAGGCACAATTGTAAGCCAGGGGCTGTATTTTTGGTTCAATCAGTTTCACTGCAAAAACTAGTCCATTTATTTTGGTTTTGGTGGGTAGCAGTGAAATTTAAACCCACCTGAGTGATGTTTCAAGTTTCTGTCATTGCATTCTATTTTCTTGCATGGACCCCAAATTCGTCCCACTATTTCTCATCTAAAACAGAAGTCCTGCTTAACTAGATGCATGGAATGTATGCCTCCTATTTGCTTTCATCCGTTTATGAGTCCACAACCCTTTCTCCTCAGCCCTAGAGTAACTGAAATGCAGTCGGTACAGTGGAGCAGCCCAGTCTTAGCTGATTAGCGTCAGGCTGCTGACTAAGTTGCACTTCCTGAGAAATCCGGGACAGGACAATTCACTTTGCAGGGTTGGGTCTCTCACGAAGCTTTGTACCCCAACAGCTACTTATTTTCCCGGGCTATACTGAGAAAGGAAGTTCAGGGGAATCCTTTACGTGGTTAATTATAAAGCCAATGCTAGAAACCAAGAGACTTTCAGACACCAAAGATGCTCCCCTTAACCCCTCAGTACCCAGCTGTGCGAAAAAGGTACAGGCAATGATGTAGGAACTTCGGAGGTGGTGGCAGGTGCCAGGGTGTGGCTGCGGCTGTCTCCCTTTTCTCTTCCAGCAGAAGGAGCCACCTCAGAGGGGGAGGGGGAGAGAAGGAAAAAAAGAGAGAGGTGGGGGAGAACGCGGTAGGGAATAAGAGAGAGGGCGGGGAGGGGGGCAGGCGCCAAGGGAGCAGGGAGCGCGCCTGCCAGGCTCAGGCTCACACGCACGCCGCCTCTGTTTGTACACACTGCGCTCCCGGCCGCAGGCTCGCTCCCCTCCAGCTCACGCTTCATTGTTCTCCAAGTCAGAAGCCCCGCAGCCGCGGTGGTGTTAACAGCGCGAGCTTAGCGCACAGTCCTCTCCACGGCCCGCGGGTCCGCCCACCCGCGCTGGAGACCGGAGCCACCACGGGAGTTCGCGCCCCGCCCGCCGAACCTCGGCCAGGACCCACCCGCAGCAGAGGGCAGAGCCCGCCAGCGCTTCCAGGGAGCTCACCCACCTCCGCGCGCCTGAGCGCAGGAAAAAGGGGGAGGAAACGTTCCTCTTGGTGGCCACCACTCTTTCTCGCCCTCTCCAAGAATTTGTTTAAGAAAGCGCTGCGGGAAGAAGACATCTTCTTGAATTCTCTAACAGGGGCGGAGTCTACTGCTGACCTGCAGTGCCACCTCGGCTTCACTGCTCTCCAAGACCACCCCTGACCAGCCAGGGTCACGTCCGGAAGACCGGATCATGAAGCGCTCGGTTTTCACCTGGCTCTTGGTTGGGCTCAGCCTCGGTGTCCCCCAGTTCGGCAAAGGTGAGGCGGCGGGGCCCGGGATCGCTGGATGCGGGACGGGAGGGGAATCCCCAGAGAAATGCTCCGCAGGGGCCCTCGGGCTGTCCTCGGTGCGTGCCACCGGTGGCGAGCTCCGCGGGCGGCGCGGAAGAGGCGGCGCGCCCTGGGTGCCCTGGAAAAGTGCTAGCAAAGTCCGAGCAGAGTGTTCTGGGCTGAATAGGAAGAAAGGTGCGATCTAGGAAAGAGGAAGACGGAGGGGGAAAGGTGGTGGGAAGATGACGGCATTCCCCGGCACCAGCGATCCTGCTACTGGTTCGCCGAGCGATCCTTCACTAGCAAGTGCCCCTGATTCTGGCTGTGGAAGCCGGGCGGGGCTTTCGTAGGGGCCGAAGCCAGGGAGACAAGGGCGCCAGGGTGTCGTCTAGTTGATGCGGGAAGAGGCTAGAGAACCGCAGGGCGGTCGGTCCTTGGCGTGCGGTGCTCTGGCACAGGGCCCAGGCTGAGCCATTTGTTAACCCGGAACCGGCACTGGGAGTTTTGGCCGCGGGTGAGGTGGAGAGGGGTCTGGTAGGTCACGGGCTTTCTCTCACCGACCGTTTCCTGACGCATGGCATTGATTACAACAACCCGCCCGTCTTCTAACCCCAGGGGCCTGGAGCTTTGCTCTGTACTACCTCTAGGTAGGAGCGTAACTCTGGGTAATAGAATCCTGCGGTGCGAGTCAACCTTCGCGCCCCCAGCCCAGGAGCAGAAAAGTTGCAAGAGCTGGTCTGGTCGCTCTTTCCATGACTTGCATGGAAAAAAAGAAAAAGAAGGAAAACAAAACAGCCTTTAAAAAATATTCAAGACTTCGAGGAGTCTTCTATGGAGATGTTTAGGTGACTTTCAGGTCCTCATAGAGTGGTGGCTGGTCAATGCAAATCTTGATCCAGACCTAGGTCTCGCCGCTGGCAGGGGCTGTGTAGGCGTCAGGAAGGCGCTTGGTGCAGCGGCAGAGACTCTAAGGGCTGTATTGGGGATCTATGCCCCTCCTGCGCTCACGGATAAGGGAAGCCCCTTCAAAGGGATCCGCGGGTAATAGAATCCTCTGCAGACAGCTTCAAGTGTAGAGCCAGCCGAGTACACTATAGGGTCTCAAAACGCTATGCTTCTAAAAAAAAAAAAAAAAATGTAGTTGGATTTAAAAATGCGTTGACTGGAATTCATTTAAGATTAGACACTGCATGAATATTCTACACCATCCATCCATGCACTCATCTATCTGTTTCAGAGGATGGACTCCTGAGTGACTGACTGTTTTGCCTAAGAAGTCGAATGTTGCTGGCCAGATGCCCTCTCATCCCCAATAGTAGAGATCCATGGCCACGCTTTGCTTTGGTCTCCTTCCCTCCCCCAGAATGTGGCTATTTTTCCCAGCCCGCGGGCGTGTATGTAGGTGTATGCCTAGACTGTGTTTACCAAAGTGTCCTTCTAGTTATCAGGCAGCGACATCCGCTCCACTGAAGGTTAAAGAATGGAAATGGTTTCATAGGTGCTCGGATGATTCCCCAGCATTAAGAAAAAGATAAGTGCCCTCATTGCCTTTATTTTTCCTTTATTTCCCCTCTGGATTCCTTTTGCACTTTTATCCTTAGCAAGAAGGGAAAGGGAAGAACTGCAGGCACTCCCCTCTCCTCCTTCCTTCCCCGCCTCTGTTCCTACCCAAACACGAACACATTCACCCACTCACATG
The DNA here is from genome assembly GCF_048772815.1 of Callospermophilus lateralis. NCBI lineage: Eukaryota > Metazoa > Chordata > Mammalia > Rodentia > Sciuridae > Callospermophilus > Callospermophilus lateralis. The sequence goes on from NW_027512918.1 coordinate 180,993, forward strand.
CATCTATACCCAACTAGTGCCTCCACCTTCTGTTCCCGCTCCAAAGTGGATAGCAGCGGGGACAGAAGAGGAGAAAGTGCATATAGCATGTTTGGCCACTCTTGTTTCTCCAGGTCTGGTGACAGAAGCCCTGGGGCATGGTAAATCTGGCTGCTGGGAACTCTGTCTGCTAAAGATACCCACGCTGAGGGCACAACTTACTCTATCAGTCAAGCTAGGCTTTCCATTTTGGTTCTCTTATAGAAAGTTCTGGGGCTGCTTTATACTCCATATTCTTCAGATTTATTTTTTCAGCCTGTCTGCGGGGCAGAGGAAAAGAGGGCTTTAGGAAAGAACTGGCCATTTTATTCCAGCTCTTTCTGTAAAAACTCATCCTCTCTCTCTGTTTTTCCTCTCTCTCAGCTCTGCAGAAGGCAGAGTACAGCTTGTCTGAAAGCTCTACACAATTAAACTTTGGGCAAACTTATTGAAAACAGTGCTTACACTGAGACTGTTCCTCTTGCCACACACCATACCATATATCTATTGTATTTAATGCTTTATAGGAATTGGTGTTTCCCTCTGTGTGGGCTGTGCATTAATGCATGGGATATGATAAGGGTATGCAACTCCTTTTATTAGTTGTCTTTATTTTAAAATTAAACCAATGGATCAGTCAGATTGAATATTTTATTAAATCCTAAATTATTCATCATTATGGGTTTGCTTTAAAAAATTCAATAACATGCATACAGTTGCAGCAATCACGTGACATCTTATGCAATCTGTCCCTCACTGCCTGAATGCAGTTTTGTGCCTGAAGTCTTTAAGCAAATGGCACTATCTAAAAATGTCTAGACATGTCCTAAATACTATGAATCATTGACATTGCATTTCTGTTTTTAATTAATGGTGATTTTTAGTTAATTCTACATAAGGATAAATTAATAACTTAACAGTCTTACTCCATGTAATACTATATATTTATATAGTATTATCAATATTTATGCTGAAATAACAGGTTTCTGTTATTATTACACATTCCTGCCTTCACTTCCTAATTAGCATGACCACTAACTTTATACTTTAAAAATAAATACTAATTTCAGACTCAAGCTGAAATATTTAAAGATAATTTTGAAATGTTAAATTAAGAATAATCTGAAAATGAAGTATACTGCTGTGGTAGTTTGTCACAGATGCAAAATCTGGCTATGCCTTACATTGTCATGGTACAATAAGTTTTTCCTTCCGTCCTGAAAAAGTTTTTCTGATTATTTCTCTAATGTTTTCTTAGAATTAAAATATATTTTGTTTTAAGATTATATGACTTTGGAATAACACTTATAATAATAAAAATGATGGTGAAAACATTGAAGTGGTCTGTTCTTCCTTATATGGTCTTAAAGTTGCAAAGATTTCCCCAAAGATGCAAATGTATTGCACTTCTGAACATTTCCTTAAATTAAAACTCTTTTGTATTTTTTAGCAAATATCTTCAGGTAAATGTTCACATAAATCATGTATTCAGATCTAAAATGCTTTAAATAAATATTTTAAGAAAGTTTGCTTTTCTTTCTGAATACATGTGATTTTTTCCTTCTTACACAATTACAGCAACATAAAGGAATAAATTTACATAACTAAAATAAAATAGCATGATTACTCAATACCATTACAAAATATATTTCATAGTTTTTAACAGCTATATTGTACTCAACTCTTAAATTCCTTGATTTTAAGATCAATATTTTAATTAGATTATTTATTCTTAGGTGTTTCATCCTTTGAAGAGTTTTAAATAATGCTATGGAGCGTATTAGTGTTTATTTTTTTAGAAACTCTCTCATTTGAGTTTCCTTAAAGCCTAAGAAAGTAATTCACATATTTGTTGTTTGCTGCATACTCACAGGTGCAGGGGCTTTGAGTATGATTTATGATGTAGCAGTTTTATTGAATCCTTGCCAAAAAAAAAAAAAAAGTGCAGGCTTCAGAACTCAGTTCAAGCCAGAAGTAAATCATAATGAGAAGGTACTGAGTAAAAAATAGCAAATTTTACAAATATTTAATTAGTATGGCTTCTATCACAGCTAATCAGTTTACTCTTTTTATTTGCTAAGTAGTTTGAAAACTGGCATTAGTATGAAAAAAAAAAGGTAGAAAACCAAAGCCAAGCCATTCCTATTATTAAATTCTTATTTGTGTTTAAAAGAAGATGCTTAGCACATTTGTTCTTGTTTTTGTTCTTTTATCATAATCCATGTGATGATTATAATATTTTTGTGTTAGTCAAAGAAAATATGCATTTATGGACAAAGTCATGTGGCTGCACAAATAAAGTAGAGCAACTATTAAAGTATTTCTCATGGCTTTCTTTGTAAGACTAATATTACTTAAACTGAATAAATTAGGGCTTAACTGACACTAAAAACACCTATAAAATTCTTTAAATCTTTGCTTTTAGAGAGTTGTTGAAGGGAACAATACTGGAATTAACCATGCCCTCACCAGCAGGTGTCAGGATATTCAATAGAGATCTTTTAAAGAAAGATGGAAAAAATAAAAACTAAAAAGAAGTAGAGAGTAAGTGCTAATTTACAAATTCCCATAAAATGACCTTCTATGAAACTGATATATGAGTTTTCAGTTGTCCTAGAGAAGGAGAGGAAGGCTCTTGTAAGGAGCTAGTGCCTGTACCATAGAATTTTAAGTTGAAAAAGAATTGCTGTGCCACAGACTACCAAATTCACCCTTAGGTTTGAACCATTGTTTTCAGATGTTTCCTGACTGTAGTCCAAGGATGAACACATAAGTCTATCAGGTATTTGGTAAAAAAAAAAAAAAAAAAATTATGACTTAAATTTCTAGCATATTTTCTAACCTTACTCTCCATACCTACGCTTAAGGTTCCCCTATATTTCTGATGTCCCTCAATGCAAAGAGATGAGTGCTTATATTTGTTCTTTTCTGTTGTGATGGTAAAGTGTATTTCCTGGAAAGGACAAGTATCGGAATAACATAAGTCACGTTACCAAAAGAGACTAAATGTGATGTGAGAAATAAATCTTTGTTATTATCAATTTTAGGCAGTTATTAATCCAAATATGCTAAATATAGATTATATATGTGCATATTGTGTACCAGACTCTTTCAGTGACTTGAAGTCGTTTTTTTAAATTGACTCTTATCAACATTACTTCTCACATCCATATCTGCTGATATAACCCTTAGTGGTATATTTACATTTACAATCTTGCTAGCAGTTTTTTTTTTCTTTGACCAGGGACTAGACACAGGGGCACTTAACCACTGAGCCATATCCCCAGCCCTTTATTGCTTATTTATTTATTTATTATTTCGAGGGAGAGTCTTGCTAAGTTTCTTAGAACCTCACCCAGTTGCTGAGGCTGGCTTTGAACTTGTGATCCATCTGTCTCAGCCTCTTAAACCCCTGGTATTACAGGCATGAGGCAATGCATACAGCTCTGGTTATAACATAGTCACTGATGTATAAATGACCTGTTTCCAGTGGCATCCTGTCTGTGTTAAAAGTCTTCCTGAACTTAAAAACAAAAACAAAACCCCTCTCTCTTTTTCCTTCTTCCATTTTCTTGCTAGATAGCAACTAGAGCACATTCACTATAAAACTGTATGGTATTCTGTTGTCATTATTCAAAACTTGAAAATCTACAAAACATTGTCAAATCTGCACTTTTTTCTTTTTGGTAGAAAAAAATGAAGATTATCATTTAAAGCCCACCTACTAAATTCAAAGATTTATAAATGAAAATAAAATGGAATTGGAACTAAGGAACAACTCTAAGTTTTCCACCTTGATTTTATCAAATTGCCCTCACTAAAGTTATCAAATGGGTAGTAATTTATCTTCACCCTTCAGTGTAGAAATCACTTGCCTCACAACTTCATTCATATAACACATGGATGGGAATCTAGAATCTAGAAGAAAGTATCAAAAACTCCTGACCACCTAAAATAGATGTCACATTTAGGCTTTTGATTATTCATTGTAGAATAGTCTATTTATCTTGGCTTTCACGGTTTTGCATTGTCTGTAAACTGTATCCAGGAAATTAAAGGTATATGATACAATAGGTCAGACTTATTTGGAACAATAAAACATGCCAGCTGTTTGATGAAGAGGACAGTAATACTTTTCAGTGTAAGAAACTGGGGACATTTCGGGTGTGTGTGGTGGAGGTTGTACAGACTTCAAAGTATCCCTCTATGAGAGAACAGTATAGTAATTGATACAAACATTGCTCTTGCATCCTAGAGAAACACTATCTGCATGCTATATGTTCATCATGTTTCAGTATACCAAGGCAATGATATTATTGAGAAGATATTTTATCAAAAATATTTAAGCTTGTAAACCTGTTTATGATGAAAGAGTTAGAAATCTGAGAAATTAATTTTTAGCCACTTGGCCCATCATGCCAGTGAAGACAGCATACATTTTTATTTCTTTTACTCTAAGTTATGAAATGAAGGTGTTATGAGACATAGTATTTAGCATCTAGAAAAGAGGTACACCTCATAAATCATATAAGATATCATGCAATTATTTGGTTATATTTTAGAAGAGAACACTGCTATTTTGGTTTTTAATATGCATTATTGCATTGATTGTAACTGTAAGATTTGTTCAACAGAAGATTTATGGTGCATGAAGTAGAATGGAAGATTTATGTTCAAGAAACTAGGTGAAGGTGTTTTAAGCACTAAAGCACTTTAAAATGTGATTGTTACTATGGTGAAAGAAGATTTACTTGGCTTTACTTTTTCTCTTTTCTAAAACCAATCTGTATCAAACTGATTCATCTATTTTAAAGTAATTTAATATGATATAATATTTCATAAATCCAACTCTCGTGTTAGATGATACTGTGCTTGATGTGAAGGTAATCTTTAAATGGGTTTAGTCCACCATGCATTCCTTAGGGTTTATGGGTGACATTTGACAAAGTAGTTTATTTTGAAAATGCAAAATAATCCTCTAAGTCCTAGGTCTGGATGACCATTTAGAGTCTGCTGACACCAGAGTTAGCTGAGGTAACCTGGGCTCATGACCCTTCAGCAGACAAATCCAGAACAGTCAATTGGGCACATTGGAGAATGTTTTTATTTGAAATAAAACAAACAAATGTGAACCTCTAATTTACAACAACTTTCCACCTGCAGCTATACCTCTTCTGCCTGTCCCGACATCCATGTTACCCTCTCCCATCACATTTTTCTAAGTGTACATGTACTCTAATTTTATGCACATGACTTTTTTGCTTGTGCATTTATCTTTTTCTTCCTATGGTTTAACTTACATATTATAAACCCTAACATTTTGGAATTTTTATACATAAAAACAAAAACCAAATTACCATCCATAAGGCTTTGATATTTATATTTCAAGTTCTTGTTTAATATTTTTTGCTTTTTACAGAGGCAGGGCTTAACATAGAGCTGGGCAAAACAAACAACAAAACCAAACAACAGTAGTAAAAATCCATACAATGAATATATGTTGAACTTAGTGGAACAATCCACCCCCTTCACACACATGAGTGTTGCTTAGGAAGTACTTGCACATTTTAAACAGCAGTGTGATACACACACACACACACACACACACACACACACACACACACACACACATAAAAATAGGTCAAAAGCAGATTCAAAAACTTTAAAAGCTTTGTTTCTCACTCTCTTACATAACCATTTCTTACTCTCTGTGTTGTAGGATGAACCTACTTTGAAAGTACTCCTAAATGCTTCTGCGAGATTATTGATAAATATGTAATGTAGAATATAGAGCGCTTTTTGTTTATCACGAATCTTCAATTAAAAGAAAAGCTTCTTTTCAATGATAGATTCCTTTGATACAAGGTTCTGACACTTCTGCCTAACTTTAATTTTGACTTAAAAAGATAATCCTGTTTCTCTTTTCTTCCTTCCCTTTACTTGAAGCCTGACATCATGTCAGCATAAATGTCTTGATAGACAAATTAACAAGAGACATTCATTCTGATAGCTTTCTTAAGTACAGCAAATAAGTCTAACTTGTACTAAGTACATACTGTATGTTTCACTGTTCTCATTATGATCTCTAATTTTACTACACAGGTACTATTATGATTGACAAGTGAATGAGAAAATGGAGATACAGAGATGTTTAATGATTTTCATGATAATAACTTTCAGAGCTACAAAGGAGCTTATGCATTAGAATCAAATTTGAATCCAGAGTCTCCCCTTTTACATACTAAATGACACTGTCTCCAGTAGTGAAACATCCTGTATATAATGGAGAGACCTTGTTAAATATTAATATTGTGAAACATACAAATCACATTCAACCGTTATTTAACTAGTAATTATTTTGGAAGGGGAAATCATTTGAATTCTTAAATTATTTGAAATTCAAAATTTAAGTTGATAAGGTGTCTTAGCATTTTTTCAGATTTACAAATGAAAGAATATGCTGATTTTATTCAGCAAAACATGGTGTGTCTGTCAGAATGTATCACTAGTGAGAATACTGAGGGAGATAGAAGACGAGCACTTGGGTAGTGATTTGAAGTAAATTTTCCTTAAAATCTTTTAACAAGATTTTTATCATGCATTTTGGCATTTTAGGATTTGGCCATTCTAAATTCTTCCATTGCTGTTCAGTAAGGTGTGTAGGAGCATGGTTTCTCTGCAATTTTCAGTTACATAATATAATATACAGTGATTTTAGAGGTTAACAAAGTTTTTATTTCTGCTAGCTTAATGAAAGTATTTAATTTGCTTTATATTCCATCCTCATTTAATTTTATTTCCATATAAACTCATAAGAAATATTAACCAAACAAAGGAACCAAATAGTCTCAAACCACATCAAGTAGAATATTATGCTTTCTAGTTTATTTAAACTATTTAAACAAAACTGAAGTTTTTCTTAAAAAACAAACTAATAACTTTAAATATTTTACAAAATAATAAAAATCATATCATCTACATGACTTCATCCTCATTAATCTCCTCTTCCATGCATTTGTAGCTAAGAGTTGAAATGGACCTCAGTGTGCTTCATTGGGTATATCCCTTAAAATAATAAAATGATAGTAAAAAATTGAGAAGTATCTTGCACCTCTGTTTTAGGGAACACGAGAAGAGAAGGTGTTCATAATATGATTTTACAGATAAGGAACCTGAGATTCAAAACAGACACACACTCTGGAATTTAAAGAGCTCATAGAGTCTGAATCTGGATCTACATGTTCTCATTTCAAACATTTTTTACTCCTTTTTGCTATGATTTTTGCTTGACATAATTATAAGTTATACTTTTTTTTTTCAATTCTTGAAGTCATGAGATGAAGAGGATGGATTGGAATACTAGTTGTTTTTCAAAAATTATTCCAAAGAGCTTCTTTATCTAACATTAACACTTTCTTTCTGACCACTGGCATATAAGCCTTCCTTTTCTTCTTGGATCCCATTATTAACCTTCATGACATCCTTCACTTCTGAGTTCAGAACCTTGTTTCTTCTTTGTCATTTGTTCCCTTAAAATTTGAGGTGATTATACATAATTCTTAATGCTTCTGGCTTTTTAACGTTCTGATATAAATTTCCTGGAAATTCCCAACACTAATGATTCCCTCCCCTATTTCCTTCTGGCAGTATTATTCATTAGAATTTCTGATCACATGAAATTACTCAGCTATAAGTACTTTGAATGTCTCAGATTTTCCACCTCTTACTAGATTTTCTGTCTTTTATTTTTCCTTACCCTTCATTCTCAACTGAATCCATTTGTGGTCACTACTCTGATTTCCAGTCATTACTTCTTTTTTATCTCCTTCCTAGTCTCTGTAGTTGACCATGTATGGATTTATCCATTATTTTTATCCATTTTTGTTGTTGTTGTTCAGTGACCAAATGACTTCTCTATTTCTGCCTTATTAAAGCCCAAACTCAGGTACTTTCCAAAATTCTTTTCCTGTTCCTGACACTAAGATAATTGGTGTTCTATCAAAGACAGAGAATCCATAGACTGGAAGTCCTAATGGGGCTGGACTGAAAGGTTGGATTTAGTACTTTAGGAAGTGGTAGTCTGACATTATGGAGCTGTTGCTTTATAATTGTAAATTTGGCAATATAAATTGGGCTGTATCACTGTAGGAATTATGGCTGAGGGAGGGTAGATGGTAAAATGATTACAACAAAAGAGTCAAGACACTGGATGACCAGATGTTGGGAACATCATCAGTGTATTAAAATCTCTCTCTCACACACACCCACACCCAACAACAATAACAACAAAAACAAAACATGCCAGGAGAAGTGTTGGAGAGGAATGCTGAACTAGGAATAGAAACCTCGAAGAGTTGAGGGGATGGGGTACTGAGATCAGGGGTCATTATTTTAAGCAGGCATATGGGGAGTAGAGAAATATGACATAAATTAGACGTGTGTGTTTTTGAGAGGAAGGAGGAAGAATGTTCTGGAAATGATACCCATTGAAGAACAGGGACTTAGCATCACAATTTCAAATCTAGAGATTAAGAGAGAGAAAACAGTATCCAGTTCAGAAGGCTGTAGGACAAAAGAGTGACCTGGAGGAGAAATGGTCCCATTAGAGCCTGATGACTGACAGCCTTGTCCCAGGCACTCTTCTCTTTCACAGCCCTTGTCCTTCAGCCTGTGATACATCAAACTCATAATAATGGTTGATAAATCTTAACTTACAGTGATGCACTGCGTGTTCTCATACAGCAGCTCTTTTAAACTTCATAACAACCTAAGGGGGTATTATCCCCACGGACAGAGGAGGATTCAGACTAAGAACAGGATACATTATCAGCACTAAAAACTAGGTCTTATAGATCCAAATCCAGGAATATTTTCATTGTAGCACAATTAGAGAGAAAAGCCCCAAATCCACAGAAGGATCCCTTCTAAATTTAAAGCTCAGCTGGGGGATAGGAAGGTTTCTGCAGTTCTGCCCTGACCTACTTTATCCCATTTAGATGGGCCTCTATGTACTTTGAGGTCAGCATAGTTACTGGGGACTGAGAACGTCTAATATGTTAGATGAGTGGCCCTAATTCTTGCCTGTTTTGGGATCATTTGTCCAAATGGTTCTTACTGGAAAACAATTAACATCATTGCCAAGGACATATATTTTTCCTTTTTAATATACTCATAACTGTGTAACCTTGTATTCATGATTTCTTTTCCTCAAATTTACATGTTTTAAATATTTGTAAACCATAATATTTCTTCTTTAGTTTTTGACATGCTGAAGTTGTATCTATTTTTTTTTCCTTTAATCTGTCCTTGTAAGCCATTCCTTTCATCATTTGAGTTGTTTCACTTGGCATCCATCCAAGTAGCCTACATATTTATTCCACAGGCTTGCCAAAAATTCAACAGAGAATTCCAGGGATGTGCTTCCTTAAAATATTCCTACATACATTAATGTGTATGTGTGGGTAAGTGGGTGTGTGTGTTTTAATTTTGAAACTACATGTCTTAATTTGTTTCTTTAATTTTATTTATTGGGTCATTCCTTGCTAAATAATGCATAGGTAGGCCATGCTTTTATTAATAATTTTATTTTATACTTGGCTTCAATAGAATTTTACTTAAAGTTTTGGCATTCTGTATTTAGCATATTTGTTGTTACTATTATATGATGCATGCTTTCCCACCATAGATCTTCATTTCCTGCAAATGGCATTATGCTATTTATTGCTATTTTTATGTCATGTACATATCTGCTAAATAAAAAAACGCAATGTGCATATATACCGTCATTAACTTTTTATTTCATAGTTATTCTTTCTTGAGGTCTTCCAAGTATTCATAATCTTCTGGAAACTGTAATTTATCTATTTCTATATGATTTTTTTCTATTTCTGTATCTATTTCTAACTATCTCACATATGTTCCCATTTTTCTCCTCCAAGCTCATTCCTCAGCTTAAACTGCAAAACCTCAGAGAATCTCTCTCTGATTGTCTTCCCTAAGTAATGTACACTTTAACAGAAGTGTTTGCACACATGCACACATGTGCACACACACATGTATACACAACCATATACCCCTTGCTATTATTCTCTAGCACTCTATTGTTTTAAAAAGAATGAGCACCTATATATTGTTAGTAGGCCTGAAAGCTAGTATACTCACTATGGAAATCAGAATAGAGATTCCTCAAAAAAACTGAAAATGTAGCCACCATGTGACCTAGCTGTTCCACTCCTCAATATTTATCCAAAAGAACTGAAATCAGTATAGTATAGTGATATATGCATTCCTGTGTTAATGTAGCTCAATTCACAATAGTTAAGATATGGAAACAGCCTAGGTTCTCATCAACAGAAGAATTGATGGAAAAAATGTAGTATATACATACAGTGGAGTTCTACTCAACCATAAGGAGAAATTATATCATTTGCTGGTAAATAGATAGAACTGCATGGACAACATTATGCCAAGTGAAATAAGCCATATTCACAAAGTCAACAGTCCAACGTAGAAGGTTAAAATAAAAAAGGAGAAGATTTCACGAAAAATAGAAATGAAGTCTATAGATCAGGGGGAGGAGGAAGGAAGGGAAAGGAAAGAAAGATCAGGGGGAGGAGGAAGGAAGAAAGATCAGGGGGAGGAGGAAGCAAGGGAAAGGAAAGAACAGGGGAATAAAATTGGCCAAATTATCATATATATATATATATCAGTGATTTTCACTTTTATGTAAAATTATAATTCACCAATAAAAATAAAAATAAAAAATAGAAGGAAAACTAGAAGAGTAGCAAAATGGAAATGGAAACAGGAAAGAGAGGAGGGGAAAGGGAAGTACTGGAGAATGTAGTGAAACAAATTATATTATGTGCATATATGAATATGTCACAATGAGCCCCACCACTATGTAGAATTATAATGCACTAATATAAACATAAAAAGAAAAAATTGAATATTTTTCAAAACTTTTAGTTATATTCACTTTTAATTTGCTTGTTTATTTTCTATTGTGTGTTCAGTAGACCATATGCTTTGTAAGGGCAGAAAGAATAATTTGTGTCATAATGAATATCTAGCTGGAAACGTTGGTACTAGTAGGCACTCAGTATTTGTTTGCTTAATTTATGTATGCATGCTTAAGGGAGAAACAACCATGTTCATATATAAATGTGCGCGCGCACACACACACACACACACACACACACACACATTCTGGTTAAAAAGCATGTTCCTTTGATAGATCCCTTTACTTATTTAACAAGTTCTAATCTATTTGAGGCACTGATGCATTGACTTGTGGATCATAGTTAGAAACACATATATAAAAAGTAATATGTGCTTTAGTAGTGGCAGGCTACAAGAACATGGTCTAATGTTTCCCTAGCCATCTCATTTATGAACATTTCATAAGGAAGATTTAGGTTTTATCTTAAAGTATCAAATTTGAATAAAATAGTTGTATGTGGAAGATAAACAACATGCTTTAAAATGTCATTTTATTACTAGAGTCAACGAAAAAAGTATGTACAACATAATCAAAGTACTTGGTGGTGTTTTAGATTGTCAGGTGGAAGAGCTGCAGGTAGTGTTTTGATCTGCTAATTGACCCAGTGCCCAACAATCACTCCATAAGCTCCACCAACAATAAATTTCCTCCAGCCATGACTTCTCCCTGCACCCTCCGGCCCACCATGAACTCACACCTGCTAAACACAGAAGTTCTTGGCAGAGGAGAGAAGACAACACCTGGAACTGTGAATGCCCAGGAATGGAAAGCCCTGGAAAAAGCACTATTTAGAGCTGTGTGTGTAATGACATCTGTATGTCACCACACACTGCTGATTATTCCCCTGTAGGCAACTATATTCTTACCTTCTTTAAAAGCTCCTGTGGTTCCAACACAACTTATGTGCTTTGTGACTCCAGAAATTCTGGGATTTCCACACCTACTCTGAAAATTCTAAAAGGACATTTCTTTCTGGAAAAGTCTGTAAAGGAAAAGGATTATAGAGTAAAACCCATGAAATCTAATGCTTTCTTTTTTTTTAATGTGACAAGAAAAAAACTCTGGAAGTCCTTTTTTAAAAAATTTTATTTATTTATTTTTTTAATTTGGAGATGGACAATTAATTCCTTATTTTTGCTTTAAGGTTTTAATATTTTTAACCGATAGGTATATACTCATTGGGTAAAAGTTATAGTGCTGACATCTGCTATCTGTATGTTAAGTAATTAAATAAATAAAACTGTATTGTTTAAATAAATATTTCTAAACAATATGCTTAATAATAAGATGGGTCATATCATAATAGATTATTTTAAAAAAATTCTTATGGTGGTAAATTATATGTAACTTAGGATTACTATATTAACCCTGTTTGGGTAAATAGTTTCTTGGTGTTGAATATATTCATAATGTTGTATTTACATCACCACCATCCGTCTTCATATCTATTTTCATCTTGTGAACTGAAATTTTATACCTATTGAACAATGTCTTCCCATTTTTTTCCTTCTCCTAAGCCCCTGGCAGCCATCCTTCCACATTCTAGCTCTATGGTTTTGACTTCTCTAAGTACTACATATATGTGAAATCAGAGTTTTGGTCTATTTATGGCACCTTACTTTACTTAGCATTATGTCCTCAAGGTTCATTCATGTTATAGCATTGTTAAAACTACCATTTTAAGATGGGACAGACTTTCATTGTATGCATATCCCATGTTTTTCTTGTCAATTCATACATTCTTGGACTTTTGGTTTCCTTCCAAATTTTACCTATTGTGAATTACACTGCTATACACTTGACTTTGTAAGTATCTCTCAGAGACCATATTTCTTATTCCTGTGGTATATACTCAGAGTTCTGAGCCTTATACTAATTCTGTTTTTAATATTTTGGAAATTAAAAATGAAGTTTAGCATTATACATAGAGCAGCTTTATCATTTTACATTTCCACCAACAGTAAAGAAGTTTACTAATTTTTCTACATCTTCTACAGCACTCATTTTTTGGTTTTGATTTTAGCAAGACAGAGAAATGAACAAATTGCAATTCACACTTAATGGGTGTGAAGACATATTATCTCATTTTAATTGTGATTTGCATTTTCCTGATTATTAGTGATGCTAAGCTGTTCCCCCCCCTCTACTTATTGGTAGTTTGTGTTTCTTCTATGGAGAAATCTCTGTTCAAATTCTTCTTCCATTTTTTAAATAATATCATAATTTTTTTCATATTTTCACTTTTTTATTACTTTTATATGGTGCTGAGGATAGAACCCACATCAAAACACATGCTAGGCAAGTGCTCCACCACTGAGGCACAACAACTGCCTATTCTTTGTCCATTTTTAAATCAGGTTTGTCTTTTGTTGCTGAGTTCTAGGAATTAGAGATAAGTTAAGTAAATTTTTGTTATTCTTTGGGTTGCCTTTTTATTTTATGGAGAGTATATTTTTATTCACAACTTTTATGTTAAGTACTAATCCATGGTGTACATGCACCACATTTTTAATCTGTTATAAAGATATCCAGTTCACTGGTTGATAAATGTTTTGGCTGTTTCCATTTCTTGGCAATTTGTGAATAGTGCTTCAATGAGCAAGGAAGTGCAGATATCTTCAACATTCTGATTTCAGTTCCTCTGGATATATACCCAGTAGTGAGATTTCTGGATCACATGTTAGTTCTATTTTTAAAATTTTTTTTTAGGAACCTCTAAGTTGTTTTTCTACAATTGTTGTACTCATTTATATTCCCACCAAAATTATGCAAGGGTTCCGTTTTCTCCACGATCTCCCCTGCACTTGTTGTCTTCAGTCTTTCTGATAATAGTCATTCTTACTGGGTTGAAGTGATATCTCATTTTTCTTTGGCTTGCATTTCCCTGATGATTAGTGATTTTGAGTATGATTGCATGTACCTGTTGACCATTTGTACCTATTCTTTTGAGAAATGTCAATTTAGATCAATCGTTCATTTTTTTAATTTTTATTTTTTTAATTTTTATTTTAAATTTTAGTTTTGGAGTTCCTTATATATTCTGAATATCAACTTCTTTACAGATTATGCTTTGCAAATATTTTCTTCCATTCTGTATATTGTTTCTGTACTCTTGGTTGTTTGCTTTAATATGGATATAATTCTTTTTACCTATATTTAGTTTCATATTCTATGCTTTGGGTGCCTTGATGAAAAATATCCTTGCTCATTCCTATGTCCTGAAGCATTTTTACCTTGTTTTTTTTTTCCTAGTGTTTTCATTGTTTTGCCTCTTACATATAATTCCTTAATCCATTTAAAGCTGAGGTTTTTTAACTGCTAAGAAATGGGAATGTAGTTTCATTTTTGCTTGCAGATATCTAATTTTCTTAGTGTTGATAAGACCGTCCTTTCTTCAATGCATGTTTCTTATCAAAATTGTTTAAAATCAGTTGCTGTGTGTAAGTTTACTTGTAGGCCTTTTATTCTATTCCATTTGTCTTTGTGTCTGTTTTGATGCCAATGCCTTACTGTTTTGATTACCACAGATTTTTAGTATGTTTTGAAGTTGGGTGATGTAATGCTTTTGTTTTGTTCTTTTGGCTTAATATGACTTTGTTTATTTGGACTCTTTGTGTTTATAGGTAAGTCTTGATATTTGATTTTCCTGGTTGTTTGAAGAATACCATTGGTATTTTGATAGGGATTGCATTGAAAGTGTAAATAATTATGGGTGTTTGTGGATATTTTAATAATATTGATGCTGCCAATCCATGAGCATATATCCTTTTTCATTTTTCGTATCAATATTATATAATTTTCATTATAGAGATATTTTGCTTGTTTAAATTATTCCTAGCTAGTCGTCTATTTTAAATGGGATTGCTTTCTTGACATCTTTTTCAAGTAGTTCATTACTGGCACATAGCAATATTGCTGATCTTTGTATATTGTTTTTGTATTCTACAAGTTTGCTAAACTCATTCATCAGTTCTCATACTTTTAGGTGGAAATTTTGGGATTTTCAATGTAGAAAATTATGTCGTCTGAAAACTGACAATTTGTCATATTTTCCAGTTTGGATGCTCTTTATTTCTTTTTCTTGCCTGATAGCTGTAGCTAGGACATGCAAAACTATGTTGAATAAAAGTGGTGAAAGTAAGCTTCCTTTTTCTGGTGATTACTTTAAAAACAAGTGTATTTGGAAGTCAAATTTGCAAAAAAATTTAACAAAATAAAAGCAAAATTTTTGCTAAAATAAACTTGTCTGTTCTTTAGTAGGTGACATTTATCAACTAGAAGTAATATTTCTTTATTATTTCTGAGGCAGTTATTTATTTTGCTCTGCATTCCTTGCAATTGAGCAGTTTTTGAAATATTAAATTGTTATTACTTGAAACAGCTTTGTAGTATACTGACATAGGGTTGGAGATTTCAGCTTTCTCATTTAACGTTAATTGGGAATACACTATAAATTAAGTATTTTGATTTGGTGATAAATAGAGACATGAAGGAATCTTTTGGGATTGTGAAGTTAATTACTATAAACAAAACTTAAAAAATAAACCCAGGCATTGGCACATACTAATTTAAACAGTGACTTCTTAGATTTTTTATGTGGGTATATCAGTGTGGTGTCATGCATTTTACTATGCAACTGCATTACATAAAACCATATTTAGGTAACTGGGAAATATTAGCATAAACAATCACTCTAGTATTTAGTAGTAGGAATTCATACTTTGGTATTGTGGCTTGAATCAGCCATTTTATTTGATTTGAGAACTTTAGAAAGACACTGACCATGAGGAAAATACAACTTAAAAATTTAGAGCTTATTCAAATAGTTCAACCATTCCCTGACTCCTACAAAAGGAAATTATAGAAAGATGAATTCTTGAACAATTTGGTTATACTCTAGGAATTTAAACACCATTCTTTCTTTTGTTGGAGGGGTAATAGTGGTGTGCAATAAAGCATATAATATTGTTGTGTACCGTTGAATCTGCTATTCAAAAAATTAAAGTAAAAAACACTTCACAGAACCTGTTAAAACATGTTTATAGTTAAAACTCACTTTCTCTAGCATTACTTCTTCTGTAGAAAGCTGGCTTATGTGTATTGTGTATCAAGTTAACTTTGCTGTGTGTTTACATAAGCTTCTTGTTGTAGGATAAGTTACTCAGACACAGCTATGAAAACAATGTGTATAGAAAACTCCTGCATAGCGAAAGATTATTTATAATTTCCAATTTAGCTCATTAGACTCTAATTTTGGTAAGATCTAAGTTGTTTTCTTTGATTCATTAATCAAAAATTTTCATTAAAATCGCTGATATATCTGCAGTAATAAAAGTGTTACTATAAAAATTTTAGGGGGAATAATTAATGTAAAACAAAATTTTGTAAGGAAAAATTTAATTTTTATCTCAATAACATTTTAAAGTTGTATGAACCTGCATGACCACTACCCAAAACAAGATGTAGAATATTTATATAATTCTAGAAGTTCTCCTGTGTCATTCCAAACAAATCTCACTTTTGTATTTACTATCCGTATTTTTTTTAATATTTATTTTTTAGTTGTAGCTGGACACAATACATTTATTTCATTTATTTAATTTTATGTGGTGCTGAGGATCAAACCCAGGGCCTTGCCTGTTTTAGGTGAGCACTCCACCACTGAGCCACAGCCACAGCCCCCTCCATTTGTTTTGTATTCAATTTCTACCACCTAGATTAACATTACCTGGTTTTGGACACCATATTCATGTTTTAGTATTGTATGTGCCTGTGCATTTCATTCTGGAGTCATTCACTGAACTCAGTGGTGTTAGTATTCATCCTTGTTTAACATGCCATGAGCACACACCTTCTTTTTACTGTAATGATATTCCTTGTTAATATACCACAATTTGTTCTTCTGTTCTTTGGTTGACAGACACTTGAGTTGTTTTCAGTTTTGAGCTATTATGAATCATCTAAAAGTCTTATAGAAGATATTTTTTTCTTTCTTTACAGACCCATGATTTCATTTCTCATTTCTTTTGTGGGGATACTTAAGAACAAAATTGCAGAATCATTGGTAGTTTAATTTGGAGAAAATCTCAACACAACTCCAATATGATTGTATAATTTGTTCTCCATAAAATGTCTTATCCCACATCCTCACCAAAATTTGTTGCTGTCAACAAATTTCGTTGCTTTTGATTTTAGCCCTTCTAGTGGCTGTAAAATCGTATTTCACCATATTTTAAATTTGTGTTTCCTAATCACTAAGTATTTCGATCACATTGTCATTATTGGCCATTCATATGTTACCTCTTTAGTGAAGTGTCCAATATTTTTGTGTATCTAAAAATTTATATGCTGGATTCCCTACATATTTTGGATATAAGTCCATTGCTTGATACATGTTAGAAATACCTCAGTCTGTTTTATGATGTTGAATTTTTTAATACCTTTTGTTGTTGTTGTTGTTGTTACCAGAGGATTGAACTAGGGGCTCTTAACCACAGAGCTACATCCAAAACAACTTATGGCCTTGCCAAGTTGGAGAGGCTGGACTTGAACTTTCCTCAGCCTCCAGAGCCCCTGTGATTACAAGCATGAACCATCGCACTTGGCTCTTGATATCTTTTGTTGAAGGATGCTATTTTGACGAAACGTATTTTATCATCATTTTCCTTTCACGGTAACATACTCTTGGTGCCTGACAAAGTCTTCTTCTATCCCAATATTACAAATATATTTTCTCATTTTTCTTCTAGAAATCCTGAATTTCTTCTTTTTTAATTCTATAATTATTCTCAAATTAATTTTTGTATATGTCATGAAATTTAGGTTTTCTTTTTCAGAGGAAGATTTAGTTGGTCTAACCATTTTTTAAAACTTTCTTTATCCATTGAATTATTGGAATGTTGTGATGTCTTGGTTGTATATATTCTATGGCTTTAATCTGATTTCTAGCTTACACCTATAACATCCTTTGACTTTAAGTTTTCAGTGAGGTTTGAATTTAGGAAATATGGTTCCTCCAAACTTATTCTATTTTAAATCATGCATATTTTCAAAATTCCTTGGAGTCAACTTGTCAATCTCTTTTTTAATGTATTTTTAAAAATATGACATCAGAATGCATTCCAATTTTTTATTATATATAGAGCACAATTTTTCATATCTCTGGTTGTATACATAGTATATTCACACCAATTTGTGTCTTCATACATGTACTTTGGAGAGTAATGATCATCACATTCCACCATCATTGATTACCCCATGCTCTCTCCCTTCCCCTCCAACCCTTCTACCCTATCGAGAGTTCATCTATTCCTCCCATGCTCCGGCTCCCTAACCCACTATGAATCAACCTCCTTATAGCAAAGAGAACATTCAGCATTTGTTTTTTTGGGAGTGTCTTACTGTTAGAGTCTGTAAACAAGTCAAGATGGCGCCTGGCATTTTGCAGAGGGAGTGGTTTGTGAAGTAACTCCAGGGAGCCATTAAGTGTGGAGATTCCTTATTGGTTGACTGCTGTATCTAGTTTATGTTAATTAAGATAAGCTGTGTGGAATGTATATATATACCCCTCCGGTCCTACAATAAACGGCTCCCACTCCTGCTGTATCAATGTACACAAGTTGTTTGTCACCCCCCGGTTATTTTGCTGCAGCTGGACTGGTATCTGATTTCACTTAGCATTATCTTCTCTAACTCCATCCATTTACCTGCAAATGCCATGATTTTATTCTCTTTTATTGCTGAGTAATATTCCATTGTGTATATATGCCACATTTTTTTTATCCATTCATCTTTTGAAAGGTGTCTAGATTGGTTCCACAGTTTAGCTATTGTGAATTGTGCTGCTATAAACATTGATGTGGCTGTGTCCTTATAGTATGCTGTTTTTAAGTCCTTTGGGTATAGATGGAGGAGAGGGACAGCTCGGTCAAATGCTGGTTCCATTCCCAATTTTCCAAGAAATCTCCATACTGCTTTCCATATTGGTTTCACCATTTTGCAGTCCCACCTTTGTTTATTGGTGCTTGGCTTTTTGAGTTCTTTATGAGTATGAGTGTACCTTTTTCCCTCTATCCTTGCCAACACTTTTGTTGTTTGTCTGCATAATAGCTGCCATTCTGACTGGAGTGAGATGAAATCTTAGAGTAGTTTTGATTCACATTTCTGTAATTGCTAGTGATGATGAACATTTTTTCATGTATTTGTTGATTGGTTTACATGCAGTGGAGAAAAGATAGCCTTTTCAACAAATGGTGCTGTGAAAACTGGAAATCCATATGCAACAAAATGAAATTGAACCCCTATCTCTCACCATGCACAAAACTCAACTATAAATGGATCAAGAACTTATTAATACAACCAGAGACCTTGCATCTAATAGAAGGGAAAAGTAGTCTCCATCGTGTGAGAATAAGCCCCAACTTTCTTAATAAGACTCCTGTGGCACAAGAATTAAAATCAAGAATCAATAAATGGGATGGACTCAAATAAAAAGCTTCTTCTCAGCAAAAGAAACAATCTGTGATATGAATAGAGAGTTTATATCTTGGAAGCAAATCTTTACCCTTCACACATCAGATAGAGCACTTTTTACTAGGGTATATAAAGAACTCAAAAAGCCAAGCACCAAAATAATAATAATAATAATAATAATAATAATAATAATAATAATAATAACCCAGTCAATAAATGGGCCAAGGACCTGAAGAGCCACTTCTCTTGTCAATTTCTTCAAGGATTTTTTATTACAGTTGTATTAAATTTATAGATAGCTTTGATGGAAATGAATATATTATTATCTTCAAATCCACTAAGACCTGTCTGTTCATTTAAATGTGGGTATAAATTCCTATTTAAAAGTACCATTTTCATTTATTTTTTAGGATATTTTGTTTTATAGGATATAAATATTTTTACTTTGATTTTATCATTACTCATTCTTTGCCTTGTTCTGAAACAGGAATTGAGTATAAAAAAATAGAGAATTTTTAGCACTTTGGTATGTTTTACAGACGTTAGAAAAACATTTCAGATATAGTATATATTTCAAAGACAAATTGGGTTTACACAAAACCATTTTATTAGTATTTTTATAACATGAGAAACAGTGCTATTAGAATAAAATAGACAATTACATTATTGTAAATTATGCAAGTTTCCAGAAAAATAAAGATTCATAACAATCTGGTCTATTGAAACTTGAAATAACAGAACTTTAAAAAACAATGATATGCAGTAAAAGGAATTAGAAAAGTTTAGCATACTTTTGATCATTTTGCCATCCTAAAAATACAGATTACACTTAAACCATTTTGTATAGAGTTATCACTCATGTATTTATGAAATAGATAGTTACAGTATTCCTAGCTTTTTACAGAGTAATTAGCTTCATGGTGACAAGGGGATGTTGTTCATTGTTGATCTTGCTTTAAAAGCTTAAAAAATGTAGCTGGGTTCTGTGGTGCAAACCTGTAACCCAGTGACTTAGGAGGCTGATACAGGAGGATCACAAAATAAAACAATGAAAATTCTGAAAATAAATAAAAAGGGCTAAGAATGTAGTTCAGTGGTAAAGAGCTCTGGGTTCAATCCCCAGTACCAAAAAGAAAAAAAAAATCTTAAAATCTTAGAGAGGGTGGGGGAGATATGGAGGGGAAGAGAGAGAGGAAGAGAGAGAGAGACTTACATCTGAATGAACCAAGTCCAAACTAATGAGATTTTCTTTAAACAAGTTAGGTAAAAACCATTAATTGTCTGTCTTTTCTATTACTATTCATTTTGCAGTATTGACTTATAGATTTAGAACAAAGCTATATAGAGAGGCAAGATAAACACTTCGGTGCTACTCATTTTTGGCACCTTTTCAGCACATTAAAAAATATTTAATATGTGAACATGCTGCCTTGATCATTTTAAGAAAAACAGTATCTAGAAGAATCAAGTTTGTATAATTCTTAAGACATTTCTTAAGTAAATTATTTTTGCCATTTTTTAAGATAATTAAGCCCTTTCCTGAGTTATTGGGAAAGATATTCTTCTTGCTTGAGAGGCCATTGTTAGTAATATATTTAAACTAAATATTTCCACCAATTGTTTGGATATACCATATACAACTATAATGAAATTAAAAAAAATTCCTAAAAGACCCCTTGTCTCCCTATCAACCTGTGATAAGATTTCTCTGATTTATGCCAAGTTCTCCTTTGAAATTCACATAGTTCTCTTCCTTTCAGTGTTTACTGAGGTTGTCATTTAGGTAATTACCATTCTAGAGGTTAAAAACTGACACAAGTGATGGCATTACTTATTCCTTCTCTACTAATCTAATAGGAAATGACTGATAAAGGGCATTCAATTTATCTACTCAATTTATATTTAGAGATGTTTCTGGAACATGAATTTATTCCCGGGCTTCAAACACCTTGGCCTTTAATTTGTCAAACTTCAGTGTTTAAGTAAATTAACTGGTTCTGATTAAATTAATTGAACTCAGGGAAGGCTGTGCAAAAGTTATTCCTATATTTCCTCTCATATTTCTGTAAGATCCAAACTACTGAAAAGCAATTAAATTCTGAATTACTCAGTTATCCCTGTAGTACCTGTTCTTTGACCTTGTAAGTCTCTTATTTTTTTTTTCTTTTAACACACCCCCTGCATTTCCTTACTTTTCTTCTCAGAGAGCTTCATCTCGCCCCACTTTAACATTCTCTTTAACTCCCTTGATCCTTTGGGGTCCTTTGGCCTTGAACCACATCCTCTTATTTGAGGCAAGGATGATAGTAGTGGTATTCAGATGGTTTGGTCAGTGGGCTGAAAGCAATTCATTTCTTAGGTGTGAATTCAAAGGATACAGAATTTAGAAAAAATCTATCAGAATATGAACTTTTAATTCTATAATGGGAATTATGTTCACAGAGGATATGCAAAACAGATGTCACATTTGGTCGGCTCATTCGCTCCTTGATATTCATGGACTCAGAAGAGAGAATTTTAGTTGTATGAATTGAATATTTAATATTAGGAAGTTAAAGTGGTCTGACCACAGTAGGGATCCACCTGCCCCAAAGTTGGTGCTGTAGTTCCTGTTGTTCTGGTCAGTGGTTAGATAGGTTAGGTCAGCCTTTTTGCCTTCCAAACTCTGGTGCTTTGATTGCCGAACAACCTCTCTTTCTCATCTTGTTTATTCAGACAACATTTTATTCAACACATTCTTTAAATATGTTAATACATCTCTTTAGCTCCAAATCAACTCTAGATGGCCTAGAAGTCAATTTTTTTATCTATTAAAATTTTATAATTTAACCATTAAATATCAAATTTACTTTTCATATGTCCATCTTGTAAGGGGATCTACAACCTGTTTCAATTTGAAACCTCAGTATGTTTGAGCCATTGTAGAAGACTCTAATGTTGAAATTTAATGCTTGGGTTTGTTACCTATTTCAGAATAAGATTGCATTTTTTGAAATACAATTTATGCTTGTATGTTTAATGATAAGCAATGTGTTACTGCCACAGTCTGGCTGGGCACAAAATCACGAGCCACTCAAGCAGGAACAAACTTTATTTTTGAAACTGCCGCCAATGCCCCGTACGCTCCGGGGGGAAAAATTGCCAACCGACACACACAGCGTTCTCCCAGGCACACACTCCAACAGGAAGTCCCTCCTCCGGAATTCCCTCCTACCGCACTTCCCAGGAGTCCTGTAGCAGGCCAAGGTGGACAGCAGGGGTCTAATATCCATATGAATGAAGATCTTAACATAATCATATCATCTCAATGGCTTGCTGGCATCACCTTTCAACCAAAAATGCCATGCATCATACTACTTGGCTGTGGCTCTTAGCATGTTACAAAAATTATTTTCTAATTAAATGCTTATCTGCACAAATTTTGTGTTAATTTGAGCACTAGAGATGCCATTTATCCAAATTTTTGGTGTGTTGTGTATACCTAAATAATACTATAAAAGCAGAAATGCCTAGTAATGTTTTAATGAAATCAACTGGTTGATTTAAAAAAAATTGTTCCTTATATTTAAATAATCTTAAACTAAAACAATAATCTATGAAACGTTAAGCTTACATTGTGTGAAGGAGAGTGGCCATGATATTAAAATAGCATTTTGTAATAAAACATTCTAAGCTCCCTTATCTACATGACTGTTATCTTTCAAAGTAATTGTGCAGGTGTGGCTTTCTCTCTCTTTCTCTTTTTTAAGTGATATCACAATGAAATAATATTTGGTACTGCCTTTGAAAAATTAGGATAAAAATAAGTACTGTGTTTTCATGCCATAATTGACTTCAATCACAAAACATTTCTTCCACCTGCAGGTTTAGCTAGTTCAGTCAGAATGATTTTTAAAGATGTTTTAAGCATCTTATGCTAAAAAAAACTGCATGTAACCTTGAATGACAACAAATTTTCACAACTTAGATTTCAGATATTATAGCACAATATCTGAAATAAATTCCAAAGGAGATCTTCTTCCTCTTTCAGGGAAGCTTCTCTGTTAACTGGCATACATCCCCATGGTCTAGATATTTCACAATTATGAACAGTACTTTTCTCTGGCCTTGTAGTTTATATATATTTTTTACCAATAACTGCCTGATCTAGGGTGTCAGGGGAAGAATAGATGTATTGAACAGTTGGAGACAACCTTGTGCATTTCTGAATTGCAGAGTCTCCATTTGTAAGTATCCTTTAATCTCCAAATAATTAGGTTTCAAGGTATACTATAGATTATTATGGCTTGCACAGAATGTGGAGAATTCTTGTGATTATTTTTTTTTCCATGTATGTCCTCTTTCCTCATGTTTACCACCACTGACTCAGCAGCTGTGGAGGGGAAGAAATGGATGGAATACTCCACCATTGCTCCTACTGATTCACAGGAAAGTAAGAACCCAGTGGATGTCCTGAGATGAAGAGGAATTGAAAGGAGGTGCAGCTAAGATGGGAAGGGATGTTAGATTATTCTCTCAAGATCCCCAAAGCCTATAAATAGTATTGGAAAATCAAACTCTGAATCATCACTATAAAAATCATTAAAAGATAATGAGTATTATTTGTTACATCCTAAGACTATATGGGACAGGAAATAACAGCCCATTTATTTGATTGTGGCAGGCAGAAAAATGCTTCCCCAAAGATGTCCACGTCTTAATGACATGGGCTTTGTACATGAGTCTGTGTCATTATAGTTAAAGCTTTTGAGAAGAGGAAACTATCCTAGGTTATCTAGTGGGCCCAATGTCACTAAAAGGATAGCTTTAAGTGTGAAAGAGGGAGGCTGCAAATTCAAAGAAGATGTGATGACAAAGCAATTAGAAGAATCATTGTAAAAAAGATTGGTCTGGTCATTGTTGGCTTTAAAAATGGAGAGTGGGCAGGAGTGAGGAATTCAGGGAGTCCTGAGCAGCTGGGGATGTAGGACTGCAGTAGAGAATTTTCCCTGGAGCCTCTGAGAGGAATACAGTTCTGCCGACACCTTGACACCTGATTTTAAACCAGTGATGTCCATTCTCTTGGTTTCTTGAACTGTATGATAAATTCAGGCTATAAAATTTAAGCTATTGAATTTGTGGCAATTTGTTAGCAGACCTAGGAAACTAACACACTGATGGATGAGTGTCTTACCCATTCACATCATCCTGGCCATTCCCTCCTTATAACCATCTTATTTACTGAATGTTGGCAGTAAGATATCTTTACATGATTTTTTCATGTGGTTGGTTAAGGTTTTTAAAATATTTATGAATTGAGTCCATCTGAAAGAATAACTGACTTAGATAACAATGTGTTTGAGCTTGTGTTTATCAGTTCATTTAAAAGACGTACTAGTGATGGTGAACTGGGTTATAATTTTCTCCCAAGGGTTAACTCCCTTTTCATAACCTTAATGTAAAACTATACTTCCCAATACTTCTGTAACTTTTTAATAAATGAATCTTTAAATATGTATATATAAATTCACAGTACTAAACTACTGCTGTGTTTAATATTGTTATGGATAAATGGACCATCTGCTCTGATTTGGAAGCATTTTTTTTTTTTCTCACAGAGATCTATATATCCATAGTATTCATTTTAACAGCAATTTCATGGGATATTTTTAATGAGGTACTTAAAATATAAGGCAAATATTAACTAAAATGATGTGAAATATCATTTTAAATATATCTTGGATGCACCTCAGCTACACATATTTGGGATATTGTAACACATGTGTACTACAGAAAATAGAAAGTTAATTTTACTTTTAAAAATTACCTTTCAATATTGTAGTTATTTATCATCAATTGTTCAGATATTTTAAAAATTATTTGCAGCCGAGTCATGGGCATACTTTCTTCTCCTCCTATTCCCCTAAATTGTCACCAAAGAAAGCAACCAGATGGCTTCCTCCCCAATGTTACTGTGCACTCTGCCTATTCAGGTGAGCATCAACCCTTTCTGCCCAGTAAAGTTAAATCAAAGACCACACAAAGACCACAGGACATGGCTTCTATTGCATACATAGTATATTCTTGTTGACATATTGTATTTGGCCCTCCCTAGGTCATAGATGATTTATGTATAAAGTTCTTATATACAAGCATTCATTATTTTCCACATGCCCAGAACTATAAGGTTTTGACAAGAAGAAAAAATATTTTAATAGTCATATTTTTACTAGTTTTTATCTTCTTACAATGTTTTTTCGCTGTACATTAATGATTATTTTCTGGCCAACTATCAGAGATAGTAAATGTTGAAAAATATAAAATAAATACAGCAATAGAATTTCAAGCAAGAATGATAAAAATAGCAAAGAATAAAAGACTGTTCTTCGGATAACTAATAAAAAAACCTACAAAATTGTTTTTCAAAATGACCCTTATGTTTGTACTGTCACTATCATCACTGAAGTAAAGTATGTTTTATTTATTTTTTTTATAAATTAATAAAATCTTTTCTATCCTAGACTGTCAATTCTTGTTTCTTTATTTTGAGTACTAGGGCAGTTATAGTCTAATTTTGCTAGGTGTAAGAGTAAATGAAATTAGTGCTTAGTTTTTAGTTCAAGACAACTTGAAATCAGTCAAACTGATTTTACTATGTATTAAGGTTTTTGTACTATTTAGTTATATTTACTTAAAATTCCTTCATCCTGAAATTAAATTATCTTTGGAAAATATCCGTCATGTAAACACATCCTATTTTACAGATGAGAAATCTTTAACTTGGTTCATTTAAGTTGTGGACTCAAGATCACACTTTATACAAGTAGAAGTTCTTCCTTAGCACCCATCTCCCTGCTAGTGTTGAAGGCAGCAGAATACAACAGTCACTAGTATGGCACTATGTAAAAACATGAATGTGTAACCGATGTGATTCTGCAATCTGTATACGGGGTAAAAATGGGAGTTCATAACCCACTTGAGTCAAATGTATGAAATATGATATGTCAAGAGCTTTGTAATGTTTTGAACAACCAATAAAAAAAAAAAACTGCCCTTGCCTTTAGTTGGTTGCAGCAGCTATTGTGATTGATTGGTGCCCAAACTTGCCAATGGTCACATTGACTATCACCTCTGAATCTGTTGCCAATTGGAAGAATCCTACAGAAAATCTGTCTGACACAAAAGTCTACTGTTCCTGCCCTCTACTATGCTTTTGGTACAGTTCTTAGGGGAGCGAAACTACATTCCATTACCTATGATGGGAAGTGATGGAGAGGCAGCCTTCAGATTTACCTCAGTCATGCATATGATGAACGTGTGCAATGGTTCTATAAATTTAACCATATTTTTAAACATTTCAAGTGCAAGGCATCATTGCATTCCAGTTTAAACTCAATATTTATTTTGTAAATGACAGGAAATTTACTTTTGATAGTTAACATAAATAAATAATTTTTATTTACCATTTTAAATTTCTTGTTTTAATTAGTTATACATGACAGTAGCATGCATTTATGCACTTTGATATATGATACATAGATGGGATATAATTTCATGTTTTGATGAGAGTACATATTGTAGAATCTCATTGGTCATGCAGTCACTTATATACATAAAGTAATAACGCCTGTTTCGATCTACTGTCCTTCCTATCCCTACATCCTCTCCTCTACCCTCCCTTAACTCCCTATACCTATTTTAAGGTAATGCTATTCTTCTCTAGTTCCCCCACTCTTATACTGAATTAGCATCTGCATATTAGAGAAAACATTTGGCCTTTGGTTTTGAGGGATTGACTTATTTCACTTAGCATGATATTCACCAACTCCATCCATTTACTGGCAAATGACATAATTTCATTCTTCTTTAAAGTTGAGTAATATTCCATTGAAAAAAATATATATATATAATATTTTCTTTATTCATTCATTTATTGAAGGACACCAAGGTTGGTTCCATAGTTTAGCTATTGTGAATTGAGCTGCTATAAACATTGATGCGGCTGTATTTCTGTAGTATGCTGATTTTCAGTCCTTTGGGTATAAACCGAGGATTCTGAGAGCTGGGTCAAATGGTGGTTCCATTCTGAGTTTCCTGAGCAGTCTCCATACTGCTTTCCAAAGTGGTTGCAACAATTTGCAGTTCCACCAGCAATGTCTGAGTGTACCTTTATCCCCACATCCTTACCAAGATTTTTGTTGCCAGTATTTTAATGATTGCCATTCTGACAGGAGTAAGATGAAATCTTAGTGTAGTTTTGATTTGCATTTCTCTAATTGCTAGAGATGTTGAACACCTTTTCATATATTTGTTGCTCAGTTGCATTTCTTCTTCTATAAATTATCTGTTCAGTTCCTTAGCCCATTTATTGATTAGGTTATTTGTTTTTTGGCATTAAGTTTTTAAAGTTATTTTTAAACTGAGTTTTTAATATGGAGTAAACAGTGTATACCTTTGTTAGAGCAATGACTCTGCTAAGTTTGTATCATCCTCATTTGATACATGGGGAAATGAGTGCTTTATTGACTTTCCCAGGATCACCAACTCCTCATCAGCAAACTGGGTTATGAATCCTGAAAGGATTTGGGGACAGAAAACCTAATTCATTGTTTTGCCTATACTATGGCTTTCCTACAGACATGCAAACAGGTAGCCTGGGTCACTAATGTTCACATAGCTAGTAAGAAGCATACCTAGGACAATATTTGGTTTTTGTCAGCAGAAGGTCTTAAATGAATGCCAAATATTGTAGGTAGATTTCATATATTTACTTTTCTCAGTGCTTATTAATGACATAGGATGATGGGGTTCACTGTGGTATATCTGTACACCTTTTTAACATACTTGGACTCTTTCTATCCCCTGGTAACCTCCTCTCTTCCCTCCCCTGATTTCTTTCTTTTTCTCTAATAGTCTCCCTTTGTAGATAGATTTTAGATCAGATAATATTACAAAAGAAGAAAAATGTTACAAAATTATTGTCTGAAAATCCTGGGGAGAATTATAACAAATAAAAATATGCAAAAAACCCATAAAATTTTCCTGTAAACATAAAGACTCCCACAAACATCTGTTCTCGCTGACCTATCTTTTCAGTACCTTGAAGAGATAGTTTAATGGGGAAGGGATTAAATAGCTGAAAATGTCTAGAACTACAAATTCCCAAATAGTGATTGACCATACTTAGCTATTGATTGGTTGAAATGTGGCTGGGGAATTAATGTGTGTGGTGATTGTAAAATAAATAGTGGATTTCAAAGAATAATTACCAAAAAAGAAAAATATCTCAGTCGTCCAGTTTCTCTTTAGATTTTTCATGAGCATGCTATATATTCATTGGCTATAGTCATCTTTCTGTATAAGAGATCTTTTGAAATTTATCCCTTTTTACATAACTGTAATTTTGCAACCTTTGATGAACATCTCTCTAACTCCTTCCCTCCACCATCCCAGCCTCTGGTAACTACCATTCCAGTCTGCACTTCTGAAATCAACTTTTTTTTTAGAGTTTATGTTTCCTCTTTTTAATGTGGTTATTAGAAAACCTAAAGTTTCTCATGTAGCTGGCTTTATATTTCTGTTGAACAGTGTGTGTGGCTAGAGTATGAGTTAACTGGGTAAATGGTCAAATTACCCATAGGAAGAAGCTCATGTGGAGTATTAATTGTGTGCAAATTTAAAAGACAAATAATACTACTGTCTTTTAAAGACAATTCTTGCTCTCTATTTAAAAAACTACATCACAGTTTTTATAGTACTTTTAACAATATCATATTACTATAGAAATATTGATAGAAAATTAATGGTAATTTTTTGTTAATTCAGAATCAAGCTTTATTTATCTCTTATCAGAGGAATTATTGGCCTAGGGATAATTATATACGTGTTTCAGAAGTTTAGATTTAGTTATATGCAAATGCTTCCCTTAAATCTTTAAGTGCATGCAAAACCAAATTCTAGGTACTCAATTACCTCAATAAGACATCTGTCTAAAGTGACTATTAGATGCATCAGTGAATACTGGGCTTCACTCAGATAAATGAGCAATAATTAAAGTTGTTTGAAGTAGCTTTTGCCATCTGTCAGTAAGACAAAAAATAATATTTTGATAGTATCTAATGTTATTCTGGTCATGGATTTCTGGAGAGAACAGAAATTGTTTCAAATTTTCTGGTGGGAACATCTACAGTAGGCATAAGATTTAAAGAGTTTAACATAGTATCTAAATGTCAGATATAATCTGGAGACAATCATAATCCTATAATTTTGAGAGACAAATGCACTAAATAAAATGTGTGAGAGCACAAAGTCTGCAACTAGGCTCCCTGGGCTAGACAACAGATCTTTCATTTGCTAGGTGTCATTCACTGAGTTTCTTAGTCTCTTTGTGTCTCTGCTTCCCTGTTTGTAGAATGAAAGCAAGAATACCATTTAACACAAATAAATATTTTAAGGATTAAGTAGGTTATATACTGCTAAAAAAACCAATAAATACATAGAAAGAAGATCAAAAGAGTAGAAGAAGGGGACTAAGGCAGAAGGGAGTATGAGAGGGAAAGGAAACATATTTGGGATTGAGAATGAACAAACTCTTGTATTTGATGATTAAGTTTTGGTTAACAGAACCTGATACATATAGCAAATTATATAATTTTAATCAATAAAATATATCTGATATATGAACATAAAATAATTATATTTTATAAAATCAATAATATTATATGTAATAAATACATTGAAAGTATTTAAGTGAATATTGGTATACCCAGGCTATTAAATGATAAGCAGTCATTAAAATGATGTTTGCTGTATTTCCTTACATGGAATAGAGTTGATGGTATATGAAGGAAAGAAAGGAGACAATGTAAAAAGGTCAGGCGTATTGTTTTTCTGTTTTAGACATAGAAAAATGACTGGTGAAATGTGAATATGATTCCATTTAAAAACAGAATTTTGCTGAATAATAATTTGCTTGTTTTTATTTTTAAAAGTGATTCTGGATTTCTGAATTATGTTAGTCACCAAAAATGCATTTTAAAATCTGAGTTGCAAAGCATTCATTCTTTTATCCAGTAATGCATTGTGTAGATTTGATCCAGTAAATGGTTAAATAATCGCTACTGTTGGTTACCTTTGAGATTAGGGAGTTAGCTGGTTGATACTTACTAGTTCAATTCATTGTAATCCACCCTCACCTGATGCTGTGGGAAGGAGAGGCAAGTGCTACTGCAGGTTGAGCGGGGCCAAGGAACACAGGTGGATGGACTGTCACTAATTAGGCATCTTTGGACTATGATATTTCCATAACACAGGCTACAGAAGTATCTGGCACATTGTTGACTCCAGACCAGTGCTTAGGAAAGTATACTGTTATTCTTTGTAAAAAAAAGATAGTAAAACATGTTTCACAATTTGACAATAGATGTTAAGAATATTGTTCATTTATTAAAAAGGCTTCTGTATTGAAATAAAAAGATTAAAGGTGCCGCAGTCTGGCTGGGCACAAAATCACGAGCCACTCACAGCTTTGTAGATTCAAAAGCAATTCTTTATTCCCGATCTCACACTGGCCCTCTACAAACACGTTCTGGGGAAATCCACGTTCTGGGGGAAAATCCCAAATACTCTCTGAATCCCCCGAGAACTCAAGGGGAACTCCAGGAGCGGGCACACCGGAGGCAGCAGGATATGCCCTATTCCCAGCAGGGTACACCTTAAGCCTGGAACCACCCTAAACCCAAGGAGAGCCCTAAACCCTGATCCGCCCTAAACCCGGATCCACCCTGGTCCTTGAGCAAGGTCACCTTTCTCAAACATACATGCAATGTCACTGCAAATGTCCAAGGCAAGTCCATTTCCACCAGTCCTTCCTCTAAGCAACATGGGGTACGCTGGCAAGGAAATTGTCATACCTACTTGGCTAATGGCTCTCAGCATAAAGGGCTATAACTTAGTTGACATTTTGAGTTATAATGAATAAGGGACATTCTGAATTATGGACTGGTGTGGTGAGAAATCATTACTTAGAAGTTATATTTATTTGTTAAAATAATGATTGAATAGACTGTTTAAATATTCACAATATAAAAAGTAATGAAATGTAATTTTAATTTAATTAAGTATTAAAGATATTTTAAGTGTAGCATTGCTAACACTGTAAGTATGAATATGAATTTTATAGGGGTTGAAGTAGTACTTAAATATTTTAGTAACCTTATTTATGATACTTGTGCCTTTGGTAGAGATTGAGGACCTTTTCAGTGTTGGTGAGTTTTCTTATTTGGATAGTTTTTGTTATGCTATGTGTATATGTTAATGCATCACAATGAATTCCATCTTTATGTATATCTATAATGTTCCAATTAAAAAAAAATACATAGAAAGAAGATCAAAAGAGTAGAAGGGTACTAGGGCAGAAGGGAGGAGGAGAGGGAAAGGAAAAATATTTGGGATTGAGAATGAACAAACTGTTGCATTTGATGCTTATGTCAAAATAAACTACACTATTGTGTATAACTATAATATACCAGTAAAATGTAATTGAAAAATACTATTTTAATTCCTCGGGCGCATTTTGCTAGTACTCGGTGCAGGAGAAAGACAGAAAATCACTCAACCTAACTCAAAGTAAAAACAGGATTGTGTTGTGTCGTGTGTAACTGAAATGCTCCTGGTTTCACACACACAGATGGATCCAGAGGATTAAATAATGCCATCAGAACTTCATCTCACTGTCACCTTTGTTCCATACAGGATTCATTCTTATGTAAACGTCCCTCATATAGCTCTAGACATTCAGCTTATTATTTTCAAGCCTAGTAGAAAGAGGATGAACTTTGTCTCTGGAGAGTATTAGAAATGTCTTTTAGTAAGAATCATTGGTTCTAATGCCCTAGTTTTTCATCTTTTCCCCCACATTATTTAACAGGCATTAAAAATATAGCTGTTGGGCTGGGAATGTGGCTCAAGCGGTAGCACGCTGGCCTGGCATGCGTGCGGCCCGGGTTCAATCCTCAGCACCACATACAAACAAAAGATGTTGTGTCCGCTGATAACTAAAAAAATAAAATAAAATAAAATAAATATTAAAATTCTCTCTCTCTCTCTCTAAAAACAATATATATATAGCTGGGCTGGGGATATGGCTCAAGCGGTAGCAGTACTCGCCTGGCATGCGCAGGGCGCTGGGTTCAATCCTCAGCATCACATAAAAATAAAATAAAGATGTTTTTCACCGAAAAATAAAAAAATAAAAAAATAAATATTTAAAAATTCTCTCTCTCTCTCTCTCTCTATTAATAGCTATTACTGGGAGAGGGACTCCAAAAGAAAATCATGGAGCCATTAAAGGAACAAAAAAGTGGGAGTAGAGTAGGCAAAACCAAAACATCCACCATACTTAAGCAAATATCATGATAAGCAAAATTAAATTGGAAAGATCAGTTTTTTAAGAAAATAGAGCAGAAGTTAGTCAACTGTGGCCCTAAGACCAAATGAGCCTCCACAGTCTGCTTTGGTAAATAAAGTTTTATTGGAACACAGCCCAAACAATTTCTTTTATGTATTATCATTGGCTGTTTTTGCAGTACAGCAACAGAGTTGAGAAATACCAACAAAGGCATTTATAACCCTCACACTTAATATATTTATTATTTGGTCTTTACAATAATAATAAAATTTGGTGAACTCAAAAATAGATGTTTATAGGAAAATAATAGAAATAAATGGGTGCACTTTAAAAGAGTAAATGCAATTTGTGAGGGCATCAGTTTTTAAAATAAGAATAAGACAATGTTGTGTTTTGAACCTGTTCCAGAAGGTGGTTTTTTTTTTTTTTTTTTTTTTTTGAGTCACCATTTTTAATAGGATTTAAGGATTTAAATATTTATATTTTAGGATATATTGCTGCAGTTGCATAGGGATTTGTTGAGTGAGGACCTCTCATAAATATTATGTGTGTTTATGTCTGTGTGTAGATTTTTTTTTAACCAACTTTCATGAAGTTTACACCCCACTTCTTTTGTACTTGGTATTACCATTTCATTTTTTGAAACTTCTGCAAAAATATTTAATTTTGTGAATTTTTAAATATATTATCATAATGCATAAAAAGGCTTTTTCTGACAAAGAGTGGAACAAATCATCTTTTGCTGTATCACCTTGAGTCTTGTCCAATTAAGGAGCAATTCATAATATCGCTTCTAGATGGAGAGGATATCTGACTTTCCTAGTGTCTTATGTTTTAATCATTATTATTTATTTTTCTACTAAAAATTCCTCTAAGAATAATGGGTACTTTGAAAAGAATATTTGAGCAATTCTTCATTTTTTTATGTAAATAGGTGAACTCAAATGTTTCAGTTATTCCTGGTGTGTAGGATTCTTTCTATAGTAAGTATGGTGAGACAAGTAACCCAAAATTTAATTGCAGATGGATATAGGTGCAGTTCTTTTCTGTGTTCCAATAGGAGATGTTACACAATACGCATTACTGTACAGCCTGTGCCATTATAATTGTGTGACCTGTAACAGTAAGCCACAGAAAAAGATGAAAGAAATGTGGGCATTCATATGTTTATGAGAAAATATATAAACTTATTAAAATGCTTGCTAACAATTTAAAAAGAGTTTTTAGAATTGCACTTCCAATTTGTTTTAAATATAAGTGATATGACTGGTTGAAAATGATTTTATACTTTGAAGCAACATAAAATGTTTACATTAAGAACCCTACCATTTAATACAGTAATTGATTTATTATTGTCTAAGATTGATCTAATTAACAGATTATAATGCCAACTACATAGGTAATTTAAAATGTTCTAGTAGCTGTTAAAAACATAAATATAAGTATGTAAAGTTAATTTTATTGTATCTCATTTAACATACAATACCAAATATATTCACATTTATATGGTTAATAGTATTAAATTGTTAATGATATGTGTAGCATTCTTTTATTCTAGATATTTGCAATCTGATTTAATTTTCATATTACTAGTACTTTTCAATCTATATGCTATCAGAAGTACTTTGTCTACATTTAGATTTCCTTAATTTGTAGTTGAAAAAAAGAGACCACATACCATCTCGTTGCTAACGTAACTAAAACTTTTTGCATAGCTAAGTGGAATAATACATTTTTATTTAAATTTAAATTAACTAAATAAAAAAAAAACTTTAGTTCTTAAATTATAGTGATTACATTTCAGGTGTTCAATAGCCAATGTGATGACCATTGAATGATGCAGTTGGAGGACATTAATCAATCATATAAGTCATAGTATATAGTCATAAAGATCAAAGTATTCAAATTCTTTCAAACTATACTAATTTATTTAAATGTAGAATATGACTAAGTTTTTTAGTGGAAAAAAGAGCAATTCATTAATGACAAAGCATAAATGTCAAGAAACTATTTTTACTTCATGATAAAAGGACTTAAAAGATGTGGTTCATTTTTACAGCAGTTTAGGAACATAGCCAAGAATAGAAGTTATGTCAAGCACCTTTTTTTCTTCTTTTTTTTTCTTTTTTTCTTTTTTTTAGGTTCTCAGCTATTGTTAAATTTTTGAACCCAGCTATTGTTAATTTTTTTTTTAAAAAGTAGTTTATAAGTGCTGAGCTTTATTAGAAAAAGTTTTCTACTTAAAAAAAAAACTACTAGCAGATAAAGTACACATCAAAGAGCTTAAATGGCCATATTTAAATGTTTTTTCAATACTCCTTTCAATTTCTCTAAAAAACAAACAAGGACAGGCAAACATATTCTTGTTCCTTGAATTTTCGCTGGTGAAAATCTCAAAATATATATTTACTATGATTCCTTGTCTTGAAAATGTAGAATATGACTATGTATCATGAAAACTTTAAGTAACTCATGAGAACATGTGAAGAAATTTGTACAATAAATAGACCACAGTGAATCTCACCATCATGTATATCTGCAACACACTAATTAAAAAAAGAAAGAAAGAAAAAAACCTGAAAGTAATTAGCAGAAAGATCAGTAAAGTAGAGGGAAGGAATAGGGGAAGGGAGGAAGAGAGGGTAAGGAATAGTAGTAGGGACTGAATTAGAGGAAATTATATCCCATGCTTTTATAATTATGTCACAGTGAATCCTATTGTCATGTATAACTGAAAAGAACCAATAAAAAAATTGGGAAAGGAATTCACAGAAGGATTTCCACTCTGACTTTTTGAGTGCTGTTTTCAAATAGTAAGGGTTCATGATGAGGAAAGTTTTATTTAAAAAAAAAAGGAAACAAATTCTTTTGTTATAAAAAAAATAAAGGTAGTGTCAAAATTTGAAGGGGAACTTAATTACAAATCAATGGATAGATAATTTTGAGTTCACTTTCAGCTCAGGAAGTTTGAAAGAGATAAGGGGGAAACAGTGAAAATAAGGAAGAACATTCTGGAAAATAGCTTGATTCTAAATCAGTATTTGAAGTTAAAACTGGAATGCAATACTCAACAATCTTGAAGGACAGATAGTCTATCACAAAAAGATTGCCTTGTGCTGTGTTCAAAAAATAGATGAAAGATATGCTTATTTAGTTCTAGGAAACTGAGTAATGGAGGTCCATAAGTTTTATTGATAAAATTTCTTTCAAAGGGAAGAAATCAATTCACCCTTCTGGGCCAAACAGGGCACTTGGTGATTGTAAACTGTCCTCATTTCAAATTGGGGAGAAAAGCTGTTATTTTTGTAAAATACTCAAGGATGATGTGAGGATAAGCACATGCATTGATAATGCATTTAGTGTATTTTAAGATAGGGAGAAAGAAGCAATATTAAACTCTATTTGTTTTACATTTCTGGTAGATAGAGGAGCATTTTTGTAGAATGGATACTATATTCAGATGCTCAACTGAGTTTTTCATATGAAACATGACTTTTTACCAGTGACAAAAGAAAAACATTTTCCAAACTCCTTCATCCATTTAAAAGTTAAAGGTTTTTTAAAAAATCACAGTCATCTCTCAGTATCTGTGGGTAATTATTTCTAGGACCCCTGGATACTAAAATCCAAATACACTTGAGTCCTTTGTTCAAAATTGTGTGTAGTATTTGCATAAAATATACATCCTGTTTTATACTTTAAATCATCTCTAGATTACTTATAATACCTAGTATAATGTAATGTCATCCAAATAGTTGTTA
Organism: Callospermophilus lateralis; assembly: GCF_048772815.1. Taxonomy (NCBI): domain Eukaryota; kingdom Metazoa; phylum Chordata; class Mammalia; order Rodentia; family Sciuridae; genus Callospermophilus; species Callospermophilus lateralis. Next base: position 217,633 of record NW_027512918.1, read on the forward strand.
GACTGTATTTTATTAGGAAATAATAATAAGAAAAAAAAATCTGTGTGTATGCAGTACTGATCCATTTTGGTTTTTAACCCATGGTTGGTTGACTTCACATGTAACAGTGGTCCACTTTATCCTTTGAATATAGCCCTGGCTGCTCTGCTACTGCAACTGATTTTTAAAATGGACATTCTTTCTCTTCCTTTGTCTTTGCTCTTTTCTAATCTCTCCTCCTCCCTAATCTCAGGGGAAACAGGATTACCTTTCTTCCCCATTTTAGGCAGATGAATCTGTCCTTGAGCACACATCCACCTTAGGAACTAAGTAATCCAGATTTGGGGGATGGTACCAGAACATCTCAGAAATGATTATCTCTCAAATTAACAAGTAAATTACAACTCAGAGAACACCTGGAATGTGGCCTTTGAATCACCTCTTTAAGACCCCCTGTTCCTGTTGATGGGCAGAATCACAGCCTCTGGAACAGAAGTCCCCTGTTTCTCCTTTGCTAGAAAACCAATAAAACTTCTTTTTCCTTTTTCTTAAAACTGTGGAGCAGGGGTTGTGGCTCAGTGGTAGAGTGCTCTCCTAGCATGTGCAAGGCCCTGGGTTCAATCCTCAGCACCACATAAAAATAAATAAAATAAAGATATTGTGTTCAACTACAACTAAAAAAATAAATTAACAACAAAAACTGTGTCTTCATTATTGGATTGGCATCAGGGACAAGGACCAAGGTTTCAGCAACACACATAAGTGGAACTTATGGATACAAAAGGCCAACTGTAGCTGAAATGGTACAGATTTCTGAGTGACTCCATATCAGTTTAGATCAATTTGTTCTGGTCATCAATGTTTTTTTTAAAGGGACTAGTCTCAAAAGACTTTACATAAGCCTTCTGACCTACCAAAAACATGAATGATAGAAGTAGTTAAAATCTATTTTGTAAAAGTGTACAGAAAACTTAATAAAAGGTTACAGAAATATTAGAGATACTTCTGTGCCATTTTGGGAAAAATATCTTGTCTTTCCCTTTATTTCTGTAGGGCTCAGATCTTCTTTGATATTTTTTTCCCTTGTAGTCAAGCATAGTTGTCAAACAACTTTTCATTAAAATAGAATGTAAAGTCGATCAGTGCAAGAGGTTTTGTGTCATTTGTGACTGCTTTATCTCAGTTTAGAAAGTTGTACACAATAGGCTCTCATTCAGTGTTTTCTGAAAACACTGTATACTACTATATGCAAAATCTTTGAGTGAGGTAGAAAAATTAAAAATCACCGTATATAATTCCATAAATATTTGTGAAATTTATTTTTACAAAAAGATATGTTCTAGTACAAAGGTTAATGAAAGCTGTCAGGGGAGATAGATATTAATCAGACAATGAGTATATGCTGAAAAGGAAATGGAAAAGGTTCTTTGAGAGAATCAATTTATACTGGAGAAAGGATGAGGGCAACTTTCTGGTAAGTCTTTCCCAAGTGGATTTTGAGCTTAGCCTTGTAAGGTAATGACTTAGAGAGGTTAGGGAGATGAGGTGGTGGTCTGGAGGGATTTAAATGGGGAACTCGGGAGTGCCTCTGGCACATGAAGCACTTTGATGGGAAATGTTGAGCCTATGCAGCAAGCTCAGTAGCAGGAAGGAATCTGATTCCTTTCTTGCTTCTAATCATGATGATAAAGAGCATCCTGTACACTATGGGAAAGTGGGGTCTTTTCCAACATTTCCCTCTCATCATCACCGACAACCATGCCCTGTACATAAGAGAGAAAGGGAGAGCAGGAGGGAAGGAGGAGGGAGTAGTAGTCAGCTGCAGGCAGCTAGGCACTTTTCTTGGCCCAGGGCAAAATGTGGTGTTTCTTGTTCCACAGTGAAGACTCCTGAGATCACAGTAGAACACAGAGCTGAGTAAGGACACCTTTAAAACATGGCTCTCTGAGAAATTCATAGGCAATATACCTGGGTACATGCACCTGGGGATCAGCATTAGCCTTGGAAATGAGGCACAATAAACTCCCTGGTGATAAGTAGATTGAAGTATTGTTCTCATTACTTTCTCCCTCTCACCAAGAATGAATAGTACATTAAAGTGGGAAGAATTTGTATTTCCCCATCCTACTATTTTTCTGAACACATTGAAAATGCCAAAGAGTAGAATGGCAATGGGATGATTTCTAGCTAAAATCCCAAGGCAGTACTATCCTCAACTTTCTCCCTCTTGGTCCACCATAGGAAGAGCATATGCTGATGGGAGAAGGCAGGAAAGCAGGGAGTTAGTTAGCTTGGGAATTGCTGCCTTGTCTTGCACTGCATTTTTAGGGTTCTTCTGAAGCTATAGCAATGGGAAGGATAAATCAACCAACCTTACCTATCTCCCACAACTACCTCACAAGAAAAAAACCATCAGGGAACAGAAAGATATTTGGGTAAAATTAGTGCTTTTGTAATGTCAACATGGAGCAGATCTGAGTCAAGCTGCCAGCTACATGTGTATGTGAAGTAAGGTAGTTAAGGCAGTATGCTAATGATTTCCCATTTATCTTATGATTTTTAAAACAACCATTGACGATCAACAAAGATATGAAAAAATGTTCAACATTTCTACTAATTAGAGAAATACAAATCAAAACTACTCTTAAGATTTCCTCTCACTCCAGTCAGATGGCAATTATCAAGAATACAATCAGTAATAAATGTTGGTAGGATTTGGGAGAAAATAAAATTATAGGAAATTATTAATTTTTAATGATATTGAATTCATACACTGCTGGTGGGACTTCAAATTGGTGGCAACCATTATGGAGAGCAGTATGGGAATTCCTCAGAATAGTTGGAATGGAAGCACCATTTGACCCAGCTATCCCATTCCTTGGTTTATACCCAAAGGACTTAAAATTAGCATTCTATAGTGACACAGTCACTTCCATGTTTATAACAGCTCCATTCACAATAACTAAACTGCGGAACTAAGGTAGATGCCCTTCAACAGATGAATGGATAAAGAAAATGTGGTACACATACACAATAGAATATTACTCAGCCTTAAAGAAGAATGAAATTATGGCATTTGCAGGTAAATGGATGGAGTTGGAGAATAACATGTTAAGCAAAATAAGCCAGTCTCCAAAAACCAAAAGCCAAATGTTTTCTCTGATATGTGGATGCTAATTCACAATAAGAGGGGAACAGCTAGGAAAGAACAGAGGTACTTTGGATTAGGCAGAGGGGAGTGAATGGAGGGGAAGGGGTTTGGAGATAGGAACCATAGTAGAATGAATTGGACATTATTGCCCTATGTACATATATGGGTAAGACAACCCGTGTGAGTCTATGTCATGTACAACCAGAAGAATGAGAAGTTGTACTCCATTTATGTATGATGTGTCAAAATGCATTCTATTTTCATGTATAACAAATTAGAACAAGTTAAATTTTTTAAAAATACAACCGTTGATCTTAGACATTATCATCATGTGTCAAGCATTTTTTTTCCTCCAAATGAGAAAAGTGATATCTAGATAAATTAAGGATCTCATCTAAGGTTAAATGGATAGTGTCTTCTTGGTTATTGGCAAGATCATAGCGTGTGACACACACAGACTCAGAAGCATAAAACAAGAATTTGAGTTTGATGGTCACATATCCATAGATGGACTTGACTAGGCCAGCTAGGCAGCTCCTCTTCTGCTTTAGATTATAAGGACTGTATTTTGGGCTACATCTTCAATTCATATCTGCATCATGTGTTTTGCGTTCTATAGAATAGTCTTCTTATGGCACACCACAGGCCATAATGCACAAGCACATTTTAAAGTCCCTCTTCACAACACATTTACTTGCATTATATTTTGGTCAAAGAAAGTTATATGTTCAGATAAATTAATCAGAAATGACTTCTTAAGGAATAGTCTCTTTAGATCTCCTTATATTCCCAGGCATTAGTAAAACTTCCAGTGTTACTTGGTTATGGGAGACTCTAGCCTGAATAATATTATTAGTAAAGGTAACAAGAATTTAAACTAATAAAAATCTAGAGTTAGCTTTTAAAATGTGCATCTATATTTAATTACTTGACCACTATACATATATCTATGTTTAAACATCAGCATTTAATAATAGTTAAGAAACTTCAGGGCAGCCTAGAAACATGCCCTAAATAGAATGAAAATTCACAGTCTTATAAAGTAGCATGACTAATAGCCTCATATTTTATTATAGTACAAAAAAGGACAACCTCATACCTTTTGCATAGTGTTGCATATTATTATGATTTCTTATTCAGCTTGGAATTCAAGGTTATAATTCTTCAGTAACAATGAAGTTTTTGCTCCATTATAGAAGAAATCACTTCTATAATGATTTTAGAAGAGCCGTATCATAAGGATATATATATATATATATGTGTGTATATGTTTGTGCATATATATATATATATATATACATATATATATATATATACACACACACACATATACATATACATATATGACACAGTATAATAACAACAGTTTTCCCTTATTAGTTATCTATGTTCTCAAGTTTGAGGATATAACTACCATTTAAAACTTAGTACACGACAATTTCTGTTGTTCTCTGCATGGAAATTATAACTTACATTACTACTGCTTCTACTCTTTCTCTATTGCTTCTAGTTTTGGTGTAGTTTTCCTTTGTTGTTTACCAAAGCAGTTTAACCTCTATTGAAAGTCCTTAAAATATAGTGCATAAAGAAGGCTACCTCAAGACCATAAGTGGTTTTGATACCTTCCTGCAAATTCTAACAATTGATCACATGCAGAAAGACAAAGTTCTGAGGGTGCACAGCTTGGTTATTAGAACTTTTCTATGGATTGGGAAAAGGCAACTTTCCCATGTTTTATATTCAGGCATGGAGCAGTGCTCGGGATGTGACCTGTGGAGCACAGGTTAGATTTCAGTCTCCACTTAGTCAAATGGTCTTGTGCCTTTGGGCAGTGAATAACTTGTACTAGAGTCCACATCTGTTACTAGGTAAATGAATTTGAGCAGGTCTCTTAATCTTTGAACACTTTTCAATAAATTTATCTCAGATTTATGATATAAGATCTCATTTCAAGGGAGAATAAGAATGATAAGTTCTTGGCATCTTATTTTGAAGCTGTATGTTTTTACCAAAGAGAAATAAAATTATAGGAAATGGTTAATTTTTAATGATATTGAAAATTTTTTCAAATAGATATAGATATCACCCATCCTGGGGACCAAACCTGAATCCAAGAATTCATTATGGACTTCCTTCTTCGCCCTGTCCATCTGTGATTACTAAATCTTATTTATGTCCTCTCTAATACTGTCACATTTTATTGCTTTCCCATCACTACTATCACTACCTTGATCCAGATGCCCATCATTTTCCCTTGTATTATAATAATTACTTTGATTAATTCTGAACAATATCTCAGCCTTCTCCAGTCCATTCTCCATCATCCCAATGGTTCCCTTTACATGGCAGATATCCTCTGTGCCTGGCACTTGTGAGGCACTGGATTCAATTCTCAGCAAATAAATAAAATAAAGGTCCATCAACAACTAAGAAAAAAAAATTAAATGTTTTCTAAAATTTGTTTGTTGAAACTTAGTAACCAGTGTGATCCTATACAGAGATAGGAACTTTGGAAGGTGATTAAATCTTGGGCTTCATGCATACTAAGCAAGTGCCCTACCACTGAGCCACACCCTGTCCTTCATGCTTAGTATGCATGAAGCCCAAGATTCAATCTGCAACACCACAAAAACACAAAATATATATTTAAAAATTTTAAAAATCACGAGGGCAGAACAATTCCAGTGAGATTAGTGATCTATAAAGGGAATGTGAGGGAGCTGGTCATCCCTTTGACCTTCTTTCTTCTGCCATGTGAGGGCACAAAGAAAGGTGTCCTCTATAAAGAAGAGAATGGGCCCTCACTAGTCATTGAATCTGCTGTTGTCTGGATGATGTTTCCAGCGTCCAGGACTAAGAACTAAATTTTTGCTGTTGATATAGCCCTCAGTCTTGTGTTTTGTTATAGCAGCACAGGCAGACTGTCATACCGTTCTCCCAGTCCCTAGTTCCTTCCCCTTTTGTTTACTCTCTTGCTAAGGCATACACACTTTCTTACTTATAACAATTAGTGCCAATATTTTTTGTAATTATGTATTTCAAATTTGTAGTCTCCTTTTGATTGTGTATGTATTAGGATAAAAAATGGGGCCATAGTCTTTCTTAATAGACTCAGATTTTTATTTAAAGCATAACTCAAAGCCATTATTCCAGAAGTGATTTTTGGTACTGTGGCACTGCTGAACTCATCACTGCCTAGTCAGTATAAACATATAGAATAAAAGGAAAAATAACCTGGGGGTAAAAAATGAAGGGCGTGGTGATGCTGGTAAAAGGAGAATGAAAAGGAGAAAGCAAAAAGTCCAGTGATGAGAGGGCAGGGAGAACAGGTCTGCAAAGCAGGCATGAGTTAATGGATAGGTTGGCTGCAGTGTCCTTGCCAAGAATAGTGAGGGGCAAGACCTGCAATAGTTGAAAAAAATTATTGCAAAGAGGTGTAGAAGGGACAGGGAATCTCACACTACACATTTAGAATATAAGGAATGAAGACATAGAGTCACAGGCCTAAGTTCTGAGGCGACTTTTATCGATGGAGGAAATGGAATTTATCTCTGTATAAACTAAGAGCTGAAATGAACACTTAGTGTAAAGTGTTTATTGAAGTATGGTGTCACAGTCAGAATGGCGGTCATCTACAATACGAACAGTAATGAATGTGGAGAGGCTGTGGGGAAAGGAGCACTTTCACACTATTGGTGGGATTGTAAATTAGTTCAACGACTATGGAAATCAGTATAGAGGCTCCTTGAAAGAGTAGCGTGGAACCACCACATGATCCACCTGTACCACTTCTTATTGTTTGTCTTAGGAATTAAAGTCATGATACTATAGTGATACATGCATACCCATCATGTTTATAGCAGCACAATTCATGATAGCCAAGCTATAGAACTTAGTATTTTTCAACAAACAGACGAATGTATAAAAAATGCAGTATATGTATGTGCATATATATATATATATATATATATATATATATATATATATATATATATATACACACAGTGGAGTTTTATTCAGTCATAAAGAAACTATGTCATTTGCAGAAATAGAATCAGAGACTATTATGTTAAGTGAAATGAGTCAAACTCAGAAGGTTAAGGATCATGTTTTTTTCTCATATGTGGAAGCTAGAGAGGAAAAAGGAAAAGAAAGGTGGGGATGGATCTCATGAAAATCAAAAAGAGATCACTAGGGGAAAGGTACCAAGGGGTGTGAGGTGAGAAGAGAGTGGGAGAAGTGCTGGGGAGTGATATTGTCAAATCATATTGTTATATTCTTTATTGTATGCATGTATCAAATATGTAACAACCAATGCCATCAATATTCACAAGTATAGTGCACTAATAAAAAATGTGGGGAAAAAAGGAAAAAAACTCAAAAAATTAAAACAAATATGTTGTCACTACAGGCAGTTTGCAATTATAAGAAAAATGAGTTCCTTTAAAATTTAAAATTCAGGAAAGAGACTTGCTTTCTCCTAGATCTATACATAAACATATATATTTATAAATATATATATATATTTAATATATATATATATATATATATATATAAAATATATATAATATATATATTATATATATTATATATATTCTATGTATAACATGCACATATTTAATATATATAATTTATAAACATTTTTTTCATATTATTTCAATTTTTTAAATAAATGATAACAGAAGCATTACAATTCTTATTCCATGTATAGAGCACAATTTTTCATATCCCTGGATGTATATAAAGTATGGTAATACCAATTTGTGTCTTCATACATGTACTTTTGATGATGAACTCTATTACATTCCACCATCCTTGCTAATCCTTTGCCCCCTTTTTTTTTCTTCCCACCTTTCTGGTCTATCTAGAATCCATCTATTTCTCTCATGCTCCCCCTCCCTACCACATTATGAGTCAGCCTCTTTATATCAGACAAAACATTTGGCCTTTTTTTTTTAAATTGGCTAGCATCACTTAGCATTATCTGCTCCAATGCTCTCCATTTACCTGCAAATGCCAGATATGATTATACACCTAAAAAACTCAAAAAGCTCCACCAGAAAACATCTAGAACTAGTAAATAAATTTAGCAAAGTAGCAGGATATAAAATCAACACCTATAAATCAAAGGCATTTCTGTATATTAGTGAAAAATCTTCTGAGAAAGAAATGAAGATAACTACCCCATTTACAATAACTTCGAAAAAATAAGATACTTGGAAAGCAACTTAATGAAAGAGGTGAAAGATGTAAACAAGAAAAACTACAGAACCCTAAAGAAAAAAAAATAAAAAAAAAATACCATAGAAGATGGAAAGATGTACCTTGCTCACGAATAGGCAGAATTAATATAATTAATATAATCAAAATGACCATGCTACCAAAGCACTATACAGATTTACTGCAATTCTGATCAAAATCCCAATGGCATTCCTCATAGAAATAAAAAAAGCAACCATGAAATTTATCTGGAAAAATAAGAGACCAAGAATAGCTAAAGTAATCCTTAGCAGGAAGAGTGAAGCAGGTGGCATCACTATACCAGACCTTAAACTAGACTACAGAGCAATGGTAACAAAACAGCATGGCATTGGCAATAAAAAAAAAAAAGACTGGTAGACGAATGGTACAGAATAGAGGACACAGAGACTAACCCACAAAATTACAATTATAATATATTAGACAAAGGTGCCAAAAACATGCACTGGAGAAAAGATAGCCTCTTCAACAAACCATTATCTCTCACCATGCAGAAAACTCAACTCAAAGTGTATCAAGAACCTCAGAATTAAACCAGACTCTACATCTAACAGAATAAAATGCAGGCTCTAATCTTCATCATGTGGGATTAGGCCCCAAATTGATTAATAAGACACCTATAGCATAAGAATTAAAACAAATAATTAATAAATGGGATGGAATCAAACTAAAAAGTTTATTCTCAGCAAAAACAACAATTTTTGAGGTGAAGAGAGAGCCTACATCCTAGAATGATTTTTTTACCCATCACACATCAGATAGAGCACTAATCTCTAGGGTACACAAAGAACTCAAAAAGCTAAGCAAATAATGATAATAATAATAATAATAATAATAATAATAATAATAATAATAATAACAACAACAACCCAATCATGAAATGGGCCAAGAATCTGAACAGAGAATTCTTAGAAGAGAATATACAATCAATCAACATTTTTTCTATATATCTGATTGGTTATGGTGCCCCCTTCAAAAGGCCAAGCATAGTTCTGGTTCAGTTTCTAAGGAAGGGGAATACAAGAAAGAAGTATTCTCAACTCTCCTTTATAAATTATTAAATACAATTTTCTATGTCATTTTCTAAACATAGCTAAACATGGAAAATATTGGCTTGAAGCAGAGAACTTTTTTATTAGAAACACAGTGTAAAAGAAAGACAAAAAACATAATTATTTGCACCACATTGAACCATAAAAGAAATGGAACCTGGAGTTCAGAAAAGAAAGATTCAAACTTTTATACTTGGGAATGTGGATGACATGGATGCCTAAAGTGAAAAGATTAATACAAGCTTTTGAAAGAAAATTCATGTGAGTGGCAGATAATGGTTAACCAACTAGAATCTGCACAGTGTCTCCCAGGGCTTTCTCAGCTGTGCACTACAGAACACACAGGTATTCATAGCATCCATGAAGAGCATTATTCATCTGTACCCTCTAAAATTATTCACATAGTATATGAAAAAACATGTGTATGTGGATACTAAATGGCAATTCAGCAGACAAGAGAAAACTACCCAGAGACAGAATTGTAGAAATTTCTTCAAAGATCATCAATTTATATTTAGCTCCTGACACAGGGATGTCAGTCTGGGGAAATATTATTTTCTCTCCATTTTGAAGAGAGTGCATTGAGAATACATTTCAGGGGCAACACAAATACTTTTTTTCCTGTCATTTTAAGAAAATCTTCAGAAACAGAGCTCAGAAGACAGATTTCTTAGAAGGGTAAATGCCTGGAGATTACAAAATGGAAAAAAAAAAAAAAAACACATCAGTGGCCCTGAGTGACTCAGTAAGGAAATAAATCTAAAAGGCTTATTAGAAACTGAAAAGGAAAAAAGTAAGTATTTCTAAAAATAAATATGTTCATTAGTTGCTATCTCCACAACATGTCATTAAGTAAACAACAAATTATGTATAAATTTTTATAGGAGTGGCCAAATTTTATTCCATATGATTTTATATTAAACTCCAAAATCCAGATAATAGAGTTCATGATTCACTGCCAAAAATATTACAGAAAACAATTTTAATGAGTGGATGTTTAGTAAATATGTCATTTAACAATTTTATTACCATATAATTTTAAAGAAATTTAATCACTTTCATGCAGCCATAGTGTAGAGAAATTTCTTATTTATTTTTCCTGTAGTAATTAACAAAGATAAGCCCTGGAATCCACTTTAAATAACCTACCTTTACAATCATACAAAAAAATCTATAATAAAAGATGAGGAAAGAAAAATGTCAATTTAAAAAAATAATTTAAAACTTTTTCTTTTTCTTGAAATCAATCGCTAGCTGCATTTTTACATTCTTTTCTCATCTTTTAAGCCAAAAAGATATAAATGACAGAAGTTTGAACTACAAATTTATACATGAGATATGTTTATTAAGTATAAAATTCAAAAACTTTAGAAACTTAAGAAATACAAAAAAAACCATCATGGGAAAAATTAAGTACTATTGATAAACATTTAAAACAAATCAATAATCATTAACTCAAAAGGAGTTTAAATTAGTATCTATTTGTGGAAACTAGTTTGCTATTGAATATACATGATACTCCCCATCACAGAGACTTACTGAAATTAGAGCATATGTGATCATAATAACATATAAGTACTCAATGGTACTCACCCAAACACTTGAAGCCCAAGGACACGGCTCAATACAATATAGATCATGGAAGAGATAAATAATAATCTGTAGGAAAATTGGTAACTAGAGCCAGTTACATTCCATAATATATCCAGTTTACAAAAGAGCATAAAACACTATGCATAAATTTTACATAGGTGCCTTATGCAAGTGGTATTTCATATGTGTACATTTTTAGAAACTAAATATGTAAAAATTATGAGAAAATTAAAGTCACAAAAAGCACATAAAAGACTGAATTATACATCCCATGTACAGAGGATAAAACTCATCATTATAAAGATGATAATTTTCTTTCAAATTAAACAATATATCTCACCAAATTTCTATGTACAAATATGAACATATCACATGAAGTCTACTTTTATGTGTATTCTATAAAGCAATAATTTTTTAAAAAATGACAAATAAATATAAGATAGAAGAAAATAGGAGAATAGGCAAAAGGGAACTACTGGATACCTAAGGGGGGCAAATTATATTCCATGTTTTATGGTTATGTCAAAATAAACCTGACTATTAAATTCAGCAATAATGCAATAAGAATAAATTTTAAAAATTCATCTACAAAGTTATATGTAACTTTAGTCAAAAACCTTTTCAATTATAAGAGCAAAAAACGAACTTATCATGACCTACTATTCATAGATATTCTGAAATTATAATATTACAATAATCATCAAAGAATCACAATATAAATAAGATCCCCATATGAACACATATATATGTAAAAACAGTATGCTTTATTGCAATAGAAAATTCTAGATAAATCAAACCATGACAAAAATAATCTCAGCAACTTAGCTAGGGCCTTTCTCAAAATAAATTTAAACCTGTTAGGGCTGTTTATGGGTGAAGAGTCCTTGCTTCCCAAATGCTGAAGTATAACACCAGAGAACTGTGCCAAGGCAGGTTTAGAGCGAAAAGTAGAAGCTTTATTAAAGGACAGTAGAAAAGACTTCTCCCAAGAAGAAAAAGGGGGGCCAAAGAGGTAGAATCCATGAAAGGTATTTTTTTTTAAAACTAAGGTCTTTTAGCTTTTTTATAGCTAAGGTCTTCCTTCAGCTATCCCTCATTTCTATCACATTCCTGTCCTTTGTTATGTTATCTTGCAGTGTTGGAATGTAGGTGGGAAGACCCAAAGTGTGGAGGACAGGTGGGCTGAAGGAGTAATATGGTCAGGAAGGGCTTTTGGATTAGCATCCTCATGTTTGCTGTGAGCTGCTTCATTAAAATTTCCTTGCGATGGGCTCAGGGCCTTGGGGACATTTTCAATTCCCCTTATTCTTGACTCCATCCTCAATATGGTGTTCATTCTTGATCTTACTGGCTATTAGACCCAATTTACCTAAATACACTAACTACCTATCTGTAAATCTGGCTCCACTTCCAAGGATATGGCTAAGTAGTAAAGTATCCCTGAGTTCACCTAACTTTTACAAAATAATAATAATGAAGAAAGTAAAAATAAAAGAATGTCAAAATGAAAATTAGCTAGCCCAAAAGGAAATTAGGTACCATAATGACAAAATGACAGCCCCTCTCCTGCAGGAAAATTGCCCTTGGAGATTTGATTTTGCTAATTATTTCACCTGTCAATCTCCAGCATCTGGTAAGACACTGGGCTGCAGGAACACACCTGCCACATAGTATTTTATGCAGATTCTGAGGATGCCCTCTGAGCTTAAGGAAGGCAGCAAAGAGTCTCTGCCAGTGACATGTTCCCCATCTGGTTGCCCAGTAGGACTTAGGACATAGTGGCCCAGTGGAGGACTTAAGCCTGCACACTCCAGAGACTGCCCAAGGTCCCAATCTGCTAGCTCCTGTTTTCAACACAGCCAGTCTTGTGGTTCCAATAGTCTTCCTCCCCCAGCCTCCCTTACTAGGCCAATGCACACTCACCATTTCATGGTTCTCAGAAGTAGGACTATTTGGGATCCTCAGTTCCTGCATAGCAGAACAACCTGTGACTCTAAAGTATAAGACTACAGATGGCAAAAATGGAGGACTCAGGAGATAAGAAGCGAAAGCCCACCCTCCTACTCCCTTATGACACACAGGATTGGACAGTTCCCACAAAATTCTCTTGATTGGAAGGGACTTCAGATCATGAACATTGGATCTGAGAGAAGTGAGCCCTTTTTTGAGTGACAGGGGATATTATCCAATCCAGGCAAGAATAAGGGATAGAATCTCAGGTCATTGAGTGCTGTTTTTTTTTTTTTTTTTTTTTTTTTTTTTTTAATCTGAGAAATGTACCCCAGTGTCTCAGGCTGCTGTTATTTTTAAGACAAGGTTGTTTTCCCATAAGTGGAAACTAATTTAAATTTAAACTTACATATAAAGTTATTTCAGTTTATGAATTACATATGCTTGTATATTATTCAGGAATTAATATAAAATGATGACAATAATTATAAAATTTTATTGATTGATTGATTGATCTCTGTTCTTTTTAGGTGACAGATTGAAGTTTGAACTGGGAAGAAACCCCCTAAAGTAAAAATGCCCAATAAAAATAAGACATAAGGGGCTGGGACTGTGGCTCAGCAGTAGAGTGCTCACCTCCCATGTGCAAGACCCTGGGTTCAATACTCAGTACCACATAAAAATAAATAAGTGAAATAAAGGTATTGTGTCCAGCTACAGCTAAAAAAAATACATAAAAAACCCATAAGGTATAAGGTGAGAAACCAGCCTCTACCTCAGTGCAAACACTGTTGAAGGAAGGGGGCTTGACGCTTTTCCTTGGAAAGACACACAGAGCACTCCTAGGCTCATACCCAACCTGCTGAGTTGTTTATCTACAAATAACAGACGACATCTGCTGGGCCTGGTGTCTGTGACTCAGTCAGGCTAGGTGGGGATCCATAGCAACCCCTTAGCAGCCACCAATCAGCATGAAGCAGGGAAAATTCCTGGTATTCCAAATGACCCTTACAGTAGTTTATGGTGGTTGATAACATTTTGGGAAACCATACAATTCAGCATACACTCCCCTTGTGGCCTAAGCCAGTCTGTTCAAATGAATACCCATCTTGTACTAATTAATCACGCTTACCCAACTTGTTCCCACCAGTGAATGTCCTAATCATGTTTTACAGTTGTTTATGATTTTCCCAAGGTGTGTGATGATTTGCTAAGAGATGCTATGATGTATGTGGGGTTCCTGCCCTCCAAAAGAGTTATAAAACTGCTAACCCTGGGCTCAGGGCCTCTAAGCCACCAGTTGCTGTATGTGTGGAGGATTGAGCTAGATTGCAATAAACATCTCTTTGGTGCTTACATCGATCTTGGTCTCTGGTGGTCTTTTGGGGGTCCCATATGTGAGCATAACAGTCTCTCCTGGAACCCATGGTAAAAGAAGACACCATTCCAGTTTTCTAGGACTGTAGTTTTATAGCACAAAAGGTTGCAAAAGGGGGGTGTCTTGAGAACTTACACGAATAACAGGATTTTCATAAGCATAATACAAATGCAGGTAGTAGTTTAATGGTCTAAATGGTTCAGCACCTAGGGATTAAATTTAGATAACAACATCAGAATTTATGATGCACCACTAAAGTTTCAGAGTGAGTTGTTATTTGGTCAGGGAAAGCCAGAATTTATGAGTCATCACTAAAGTTTCAGCGAGGGTTGTTATCTCATCAGGGAAAACCAGACATGGATGAGTTCAAGGCACTGGAATGCATTCCAAGCAAGGTTACAAATCAAGGTAATTTATAATGAAGCAGAAATTAACTTTTCATGCCTTTGTGATGAGATGGCTTCCAGTCTTAAATGAAAATTAGGCTGGATTTTTCACTTGCTATAGTCATAGCTTTTAAAGTATATGTTTCATACTTTAAAAGAATGAGCATTAAATTATTAATATTGATTACTACTAATTTTTTAAAAGACAGAATAAAATAGGAAATTAGATATTTGTTATTAAATGCATCAAAATTTTGATGAATATATTGATAATATGAACATGGAAAATTTTGACAATGATAAGAAGACATTTAATATAAGGGCTTCAATATTATAAGTCCTCATGTTCAATGGGTCATCTTTCAATGATTTTTTCATTTTTTAGGTCATTTTGAATTACACTTCTTCAAATGTTTGTGAAGTTTATAAATTTAAGATTTTGTATTCTGTAAAGTAGAAAAATGGCAGATTTGAGCTTCTGTCAGGATTTTAAACTTCTAAGCCATGTGGGGCATCTTAGCACTTATTTTTCATATTTGCACACAGTCCAATTCTATAGAGGAATGAGTTGGAGACATAGTATACTGTCCTGAGAAAAGAGAAACAGTCTACTATCCTGAGAAAAGAGAAATTGCCTTAGGCTATTTCTAAAGCTTTCAACTTTTCTAACTTTTCAGAATTTCTGGTGATTTAAAAAAAAATATTTATTTTAACAAATGAATAGTTTGAAATTAATTATCTATCTTTCCTGCATTATTTTTCACTTTCATTGAGTTTTTTTAAAAGAAGTAACAGTACAGAATTCCAAAAGTCCTCCATGTATATTTAAAGTTATGATTCCAATGATCAAGATAGAAAGCAGGAGCAAAACATCATCTAGTTTGGTGGTTCTGTCTCAAACTAGAGAGTTACTTATTTCTGCCATTATTCACTAGGTTCCTGAGGTTCCAGAAATCACCAACCAACACAGAGAAATGTCTTTTTAGTTTGTTTCTCACAACCAATTCAAGCTAACGTACACTAGTAGCACTATAGTTTCAGATCAAAGTGTGTTTCTAAATAATAAAATATGTATAAATAAACATATAAATAAATATAAAATAAAATATAATATTAAATAGATTTTTTTTCCTCGATAATCATTTTGTAAATATTTCCCTTTAGACACAGTTCTGGAAACAAAGTGTCACAAATAAGACATAAATCCTACATTGCTACACAGAGTAATTAAGGCACACACTAAGAGCTTGGTATAAAACATAGAGACAAAAATAACTAGAGAACACCATAGAGAATTATACCTAAGTGCTAAGCAGCAAATTCATAGTCTTTAAGTACATGAAGAGACAAGTTATCATAGCAAATTTTATAACTCAGTTGCTGCTAATATACAGAGATAGAGATATTTATTAAGAGATGGTTTTATGCAGATTTTTGGTTTAAAAAGGGAAAGATCAAATAATGTAGGTGATTCAAACATGAGCAATAATATTTTTCTGCATTCAGTACCTTTTTTGAAGGTATATGAATTATAATTAGTTCCAACCAGTAAAATGCAGAAATAGTGTAAAGATAATTCACTGTGAGTAAAACTACTTAAAAAGAGAACCAAAACTTCCATTCTTATCCAAGTGTTTATTCCTGACAAAAAGACAGCTTCTTTGAACCATTTCTGTAGATATGATTTTTTGTAATAAATATTTTGGTGACTTTTTTTGCATATTACTTAATATATTCATGCTTCACATTTTCTCTTTTGTACTATTTTACTACCTATATTCTGAAAGAAATAAAATTTCTACCTCCTAAACTCTCTTGATATTTGAGAGATCTTTTATATCATTTCTATAATGAATACTGTGCTTTCAGTAAGGAATGACTATTCTTATGCACCTGGCTCATTAACAGGAGTTTTGTTGTGTTCTTTGGTTTTATTTACAGTAAACTTAAAAAAAAAGGTTAATCTTAAAATAAAACACAAAGTAAAGACCACCAACTCCAATTTTAAATCAAATTAAATCAAGATTGTATTGTGTAGACAAAAGCTGGCCAGGACTGTCTCTTACAAGACCCCATGCTAGAGATCATCCCCCTGATTTTCAGGAAAATATTTTTACAGCACAAAAAGTTACAAAGGAGGTGGGTGCTAAGGTACTTACAGCTAACAAGATTTTGAAAATCATAATATAAAGGCAGATAGCAGGTTAAGGATCTACATGGCTAACATTTCAAGGGAGGGAATAAATTCAGCTCCAGACTTAGAATTTATGAGCTGCCACTGAGATTTAGAGAGAATTGTTATTGGGTCAGTGGGAGCCAGAATTTATGAGGCACCAGTAAAGTTTTAGAGAGGGTTGCTATCTGGTAAGGCATAGCCAGGCATAGGTGAATTCAAAACACAGGTAGAAATTGCAAGCAAGTTTAAAACATCAAAATATTGTCAGGCCAAAGAGAAATTTTAGTTTTCTTATAGAAAACAGAAATAAACTTTTTACCTCTGAAAGCTCTAAGAGAAGATTTTATTTTTTGTATTTTCTCACATCTAATGGCTTTTGGCATTCCTTTGTTTGTGAGCATAAATGCTTCTCTTCTGTGTTCACGGGGCTTCCAAACCAAACAATCTAGGTAAGCCCTTCTCATAGGGAAGATGTTGCTAACATAGCAAGTAACTACCTTTTAATCCACAAGGTTTGACAACCATATTACAGGATATGAAAGATCCTCCAATATGCTTGTTCTTCCAACCATTGTTGGCAAAGACTTACAAAAGTCAATTCATTGCACAGAATGAGTGAGGTGGATCTCTGCTCTGCAGTCCAGAACAGGAGGTAAAAGATCCCCAAAGGGAGTTTAGACAGGGCTTTACATGACATATCTGACAAAATCCTAAAAACAAGAGAAAACATAAATTCAGAGAGAACCATACTCACATAATCTCATTTGACAGAATCAAATTCATTAGAGGAACAGATGACCGAGGCAAATCTAAAGGGATTTAACTATAATTTCTTTTTCTAAATTGCTATTAATGTCTCCCACAATTATAGAGTTCTGGATCTCCTCAGTTATTACTTTATCATTACCTTCAACCTACAATGCATGAGGCATACTGAATTTACCCTACTCATGTACTTATCACTTATTTTTTTCTAAAGAAATGCATATGAATATGAATATATTTTTCCCACATTTCTAAGATTCTACCCTGAAAATTTCTGTGACATCACTTTCCTGAAATGCATTTTTATTATTTCATGTCAGTTCATCTAAGTATTCCATATCATGTGTTGGAAAAGATGAGACCACCCTAAGGCCCTTCTTATTTGACTATTTATGAACTATAATTAAAGGTCAACCTCAGTACCTCCACAGAACTTATGTCTCATTCACCTTTCTCATTCATAGTGCTTTATTTTTAAGTAGGTAGCAGAAATTTTATTTTGAAGAAGAGTAGTGATTTAAAGCCATTCATTGTACTTTAGAGGATCCCAAAAACCTATGTTTGTGGTTCTTAAACAACCTTACCACTGAAAGACCTGGATTATACTCCAGGTTGGACACTTATACTATGCTTCCAATGGAAATGGTTTCTTGGTTATGAATATTGTCTTTCCCTTTCTTCTATAGTCTTGGAAATGTGTAGATTGTGGAAGTTTTAGAATCACTATTTTCAACACACTTAGCATGGACCCATTTGATAATAGAAGAAATCTATATTCTGAAAAAAAAGGCCCTTCACCAAGGCCTAAAGAAGTGATAAAATAGTCTCTGGAAAGAAATAACAGTCATCCATTAGATTATTTTTAAAAAATACTAAGAATAAGTTTAGTTAGTAATGCATTACTGTACTAGGAAAAGTGATATAAATGCAATTTCAATTTTTAAAGTTGTTTTTGATTACTACAAAGAGAGTATAAAAAGCTGGTTACATGGGCTGGAGTTGTGTCTCAGTGGTAGACTACTTTGCTAGCATGTGCAAAAGCACTGAGTTTGATTCTCAGCAATACATATAAATATTATTTGTTTTATTTTTAAATACATGACAGCAGAATGCATCGTAATTCTTATTACACATATAGAACAATTTTTCATACCTCTGTTTGTATATAAAGTATGTTCACATCAATTCCTGTCTTCATATTTGTACTTTATTTTTTTAAAGAGAGAGAGAGGGAGAGAGAGAGAGAGAGAGAGACAGAGAATTTTAATATTTTTATTTTTTAGTGCTCGGTGGACACAACACCTTTGTTTGTATGTGGTGCTGAGGATCAAACCCCGGCCGCACGCATGCCAGGTGAGCGCACTACCACTTGAGCCACATCCCCAGCCCCATACATGTACTTTAGATAATAATGTCTATCACATTCCACAATCCTTGCTAATCTTTACTCAACACTCCTACACTGGCTACTTCACATAAACTGCCTCAGGGATTTAATGCAGTAATCAAAAAATTTTCTGCAGCCTATGCAGTTCTGTTGGAATGGCTATTATAAAAAACTAAAATTGTCATGCATGGTGGCATATGCCTGAAATTCTAGAAGCTATGGAAAATGAAACAGGTGAATTGTGAGTTCAAAGACAGCCTCATTAACATAACAAGGCTACAATCAACTTAATGAGAGCATGTCTCAAAATATAACATAAAAAAGAATGTGGATGTATCTCAGTGATATGCAACTCTGGGTTCAATATTCAGCACCAAACCATACAAAACCAAGCAAATATCTCATAATTAATAGGGATTCCACAGTACACAAATATGTAAAAATGTTGGTGACATTTTTAAATACATTTAATAAATATATTTTAAATAAATTTAATAAATATCTTTTGTAAAAGGGTTAAGATTCTTTAAAAGCCCTAAACAAAAATGCACATAATCCACTAGTAATAACTTGGGGTAGAAGTGCAAGGTCGTACATGCCTGTACTCCCAGTGGCTTAGGAGAATAAGAGGTAGAAAACTAGGGGTTTATTCTCAAGTTAAAGACCAGCCTCAAGAACTTGGCAACGTCCTAAGAAACCCAGTGAAACCCTCTCTCAAAAATCAATCAATAAATAAAAGTGTTGGAGATTGGGTATGTAGCACACTGGTAAAATTCCCTGGGGTTATTCTCCATTATTTAAATAAATAAAAAAATATAAATAATAATTCTTGGTAAAAAAAAAATGCCATACAATCTGCTAATAATAACTCTGGGTATACATGTAAAAAATTTGGAATCCTTTTGCTAAATATATTGCCACACATCTATTTTTATTGTAACTTTATTCACAGTATCTAATAAAAAGAAACAAATGAAGTACCTTTTAGATTGAAAGTATATCATAAAATGCCTTCCAGTTGCAACGCATCCAATTAGTCCATCCCTTCAGAAGCTACATACTTAAAATTCAAACTGGTCCCTAGAATGCAAGACTCAGATAGTGGTGTTTTCTAAATACTCCAAAAAATTTGGAATCTCTGAGATCCTTGTTTCAGATATTCTAAAACTCAGAACTAGGTCATATGGGAAGTCAGAATGAGAACACAACACACAGTAAATTCTTTAATGGGGAATCTTAACTCAGACACTGTCATAACCAAAAGCAGTGTTGGAGATAAAAAATAGAATCTGTTTCACTATTATGTATTCAAATCAAATATATATTAGAAAAAAGTTAAGGCTACTGGTTAAAATCTACCTATAACAGGTATTAAAAATGTAGCAGGGGCTGGGTGTGTGGGTGCAAGCCTGTAATCCCAGTTGCTGAAGAGGCTGAGGAAGAGTTATCAAAAGTTCAAAACCAGCCTTAGCAGAATCGAGGTGCTAAAAAACTCAGTGAGAACCTCTCACAAAATAAAGTAAAAAACAAAACAAAACAAAAATCCTGGGGATTTGTCTTAGTAGTGAAGTGTTCGTGAGTTCAATCTCCAATATCCCCAATAAAAAATGTTCCAGGGGGCTAAGGCTGGAGCTCAGTGGAGCTCTTGTCTGACACATCTGAGACACTGGAATAAATTCTCAGCTCCAGATATAAGTAAATAAAACATAAGGTCTATCAACACCTTTATATATATATAGTACCAAGATACTGACATGGACTTTGATCTAATTTGCCTGTACTTTAGCCCTTAAGATTGAAGTTGGCAAGGCATAATGGTGCATGCCTGTAATATCAGCTGTTTACAAGACTGAGAAATAAAATTAATGAATTCAAAACCAGTCTCATCAATGGTGAGGCACTAAGCAACTCAGTGCAACCCTGTCTCTAAGTAAAATACAAAATAGGGGTAGAAATGTGGCTCAGTGGTAGAGTGCTCCTCACTTCAATCCCTGGTCTCTCCCCCCCCAAAAAAAAGGGACTGAGTAAATAATTCAGCTTGCAGAGTTCTTGCCTTCTAAGAATGAGGCCCTGGGGTCAATCCTCACTACAGAGAGTGAGTGAGAGAGAGAGAGAGAGAGAGAGAGAGAGAGAGAGAGAGAGAGGGAGAGAGGGAGAGAGAGATTGAACTTGCATGTAATTTCAATTCAAGTTAGTCCCACTTCTATTTTTTCCTGCCACACCAGAATAAAAGCGTTTCTTTAAATGTTTGGAATGTTTCTGTGGGTTATTTATTTATTTATTAATTTATTTATTATTTACTTATTTTTATTTGGTGCTGAGGATCGAACCCAGGACCTTGCATGTGATAGGTGAGTGCTCTATCACTGAGCCACAACCCCAGCCCCTTCTGTGGGTTATTTTAATGAAATGGTCTGACCATAAATAAGTAAATAAACAAATTAATTAATAAATAAATACACCCTCAATTGATGACCCATTACAGTTTTTAAAAAAAATTTTAAATGGGACATATAAACCGCATTTAGGAGAGATTCACTTTTTTAATGTCACCTGATATTATTCTGCTTTTTTCTCATGTAAAAATCTCAGAATGATAAATTAAAATCTTTTAAAAGTGCCCTCCAGTTCTTGAAGAAAAACATTATAAATGATGCATACATTTGAAATAAAACATGGGGAAATAATGATTAATAATGCTGAAAGTGGAATTTTTAGATAAACCAAAATTTCTCAGTTTTCCATGAATCTGGGTGCTTGTTTCATAAATTTTGAAGAAAAAAGATTATTTAAGCAAGAAGAAATAGAATGCCCACCATGTTGTATGAGGATTGATATCAGAAAAAAAAATCATTTTTGTGTGCCATCTTAGAAGTTTACTGATGGTTTTGGGCAGAACATGGAGCATAATTCATTTAAAATAGGCTTTGGAAAAGGCATCCTGACTACCATATGGGTTCACTTTTATTCTTTCTGTGACCCATCCTTTTTCCTTCAAATTCAATAAGGAATCACTCCTGGGACAAAGGACTTTGTAGAAGGTGTTCCCACAAGTGGGATTCAAGGTCTTTTACTTTTGAAATAGGCCTTAATGGTGCTCATTAACATCTTTCAGTTAGCCACCAGGTGTCTTTGAGTGAGGCCCATTATCTGCATTACATGGTCATTATTAAACTTATTCTCTGTGAACAGAGAACCCTAGTTTTGGATATGTCAACAGAGAGTTAGAAAACTAGGGGTTTATTCTGAGACCTATGGAGAGATAAGCTGAAGTTCTGGATTTCAGGTTTTTGTTCTGGATTTGAGATACTGCTTCTGCTACATTTAAAAATCTCAGGACTCATGAAGAGAATGAGTTAAAAGCCAGCATCATCAAATGTGTGAGGCCCTAAGAACTTCAAAGTGACCCTGTTTCTAAATAAAAATATTAAAAAAGGATGGGAATGTGAATCAGTGGATGAACACCTCTGGGTTGAATTTCTGGTACCAAAAAGAAAACAACAAACAAACACGCACACACAAAAAAAATAATAAACAAACAAATAAACAAACCCTCATGAGTAACAAGCCCTAAAATCAGCAGCCTCTCTCATGCTTGAATACAACAAATGAAGTTGTGGTTCTCTCCTGGTAATTATCTCAGTCTTCATTATGCATTCTGGAGACATGCTGGAATCATGGGACATGGAAGCCCACAAAGGGCTTTAGAAAAAAGCTGGAAACACCTTACAATTATGGAACAAAATGCCCAGGTTTTCAACTGCTGATCTAAGCCTCACTAGACTAGTCAGAGGGAGGTGAACGCTAAGTTACCACAGAGAGACCCTCTGGCCACAAGACTCTGGAGAGGACCATGAGGACTCCCTAGCCATGACTACCAGTTTCCACCATTGCCACTTCTGTCAGCTTTAAGCCACCTTCCTACCCAGTCTCAAGATAACAAGGCACACTTACCATTTCCTGGCTCTCAGGGTTCTCAGTGTTCTCCCTGTGATTTGTTTTCAGTTTCTGCATAGCACAGACACCTGGGCTTGGATCCAGGACAGAAGCCTACAAAAAGATTGAAAAAAATGGTGGGCTCCAGACACCAAGGGAACAGAAGATTGTGGACGCCCTCCCCCTCATCACTGGCTGCCTGAGGGTTGGACAGTTCTCAGCTAAGAGACTGATTGGTCAAGACTTCATGCCCTGCCTCCAACCTGAGCCAAGTGGGCGCAGAATCAAAGGCTGAATGACAGGCTGCTCCATTGTCACTGTTAAAAGACTATAGATCAGGGCTGAGGATGTAGCTTAGTCAGTAGACTGCTTGTTTTGCTGATTAAGGCCATGGATTCAATCCCTTGCACTACGCACACACACTCTCCTCCCCCCCAAAAAATAAGTAAAGGACTTTGGGGACTAGGGTTATGGATAAGAGGTAAAGCACTTTTCTAGCATGTGTGAGGTACTGGGTTGAACACCCAGCACTGCATTAAAAAGCCACCCAAGAGAGAATGTGGCTCAAATGGTACAGCACTCCCTGGCATGCGGGCAGCCCAGTTTTGATCCTCAGCACCCCATGATGTGTCCGCCAAAAGCTAAAAGTAAATATTAAAAAAAAGCCAACAAACAAACTACTAATGACATTTGCCAGAAATGAATGAGAACCAAATCTAGATGAATACTCTGACCTCTGTCTCTATATTCAGGTGTCAATAAGCAAGAAGGTAAACTTCTCTGTGTCTAATCACTAAAATAAGGGGATAGTGATTGTTTTCTTCAGTGGGAAGTGATTAAAAATCATTATTATGTATAAAGTACTTTAAATGTGAAAAATCTATTTTGGACATGTATAATGATTTTGGACATGTATAAAAATATTGTATAACTAACAATAATTTGTAATTTTATTATATAGTAGTAAATAAGAACCACAGAGATGCTATACCTATAAAGAACAGTCATTCTTTTCCTTTAATGAAAAAAAACATCACCATAGTTTGAACTTATAGTTATTATGAAGCTAGTCATACTTAAAATTCTTTCTCCATTCAGTATTACTATTTCAACAATGTTTGTTAGTTTATTTTCACAACATTATGGTGTTTCTTTTTTTTCTTTCTTTTCTTTCTCTTTATTATTGGTTGTTCAAAACAATAAAAAGTTCTTGACATATCATATTTCATACATTAGATTCAAGTGCGTTATGAACTCTAATTTTTAGCCCAAATACAGATTGCAGAATCACATCGGTTACACATCCACATTTTTACATAATGCCATTAGTAACTGTTGTATTCTGCTACCTTTCCTATCCTCTACTATCCCCAATCCCCTCTTCTCTCTCTACCCCAGCTACTGTAATTCATTTCTCTCCTTGTTTTTTTCCAATTCCCCTCACAACCTCTTATATGTAATTTTGTAAAACAATAAGGGTCTCCTTCCATTTGCATGCAATTTCCCTTTTCTCTCCCTTTCCCTCCCACCTCATGTCTGTGTTTAATATTAATCTTTTCCTCCTGCTCTTCCTCCCTGCTCTGTTCTTAGTAGCTCTCATTATATCAAAGAAGACATTTGCATTTGATTTTTAGGGATTGGCTAGCTTCACTTAGCATAATCTTCTCTAATGCCATCCATTTCCCTGCAAATTCCATGATTTTGTCACTTTTTAGTGCTGAGTAATACTCCACTGTGTATAAATGCCACATTTTTTTATCCATTTATTGAAGGGAATATGGGTTGGTTCCACAGTCCAGGTATTGTGAATTGTGCTGCTATGAACATTGATGTGGCAGTATCCCTGTAGTATGCTATTTTAAGTTCTTCAGGGAATAGTCCAAGAAGGGCAATAGCTGGGTGAAATGGTGATTTGACCCAGATTTTTTCAATCAAAAATTCTAAAGTATAAATCATCTACTATGACTGTTTAGCCTAAAGCAAGATACTCATTGAATACAGTATAAGAAGAAAGCCATAATTTTGTCAGAAAGACAACACTTGTAAATTCAGGTACTATCTATAGTTACTGGCTTGGTTAGGTATCGAATTGTTACTATCTATAGAAACCAATCAATTGAACAAAAGTTTCAGGCAATTAATACCTGAGTAAAATAGTGCTTTTGTTTATGTAGTAATACTAAGTTTATATATCTTTTTTTTCTAACAAGCTGAACATAGCATCAAAACCCCAATCTCTCAATATACAGGAATTTAACCAAGACTTTTTACTGAACAACCAATTTATTCAGTTAAGTGAGTTTAGTGATTGCTGTCTGAGCCAAAATGTTTTTTCTCTGCATGCAAATCTGGGTCAGCTTCATGTAACATAAGGTCAAATGATTATAGGAATCCTCAAAGTTCAGCACTGCAGAGAAACAGCATGAATAATTTTCTTTCAAAAATGTTAAAAACTGATGTTACCAATCTACCATTGCATTTATTGAAAATCACAATGTTTTACCCAGGAGACATCTAATTTTCTGCACCACAACTCTCTTTAAAAGGCTCCAGTGTAAATTCATTGCAGAATGTATTTCTAGGTAAATAAATAATTTGACCCATGTATGGAATTTTTGAATAGATGCCAATTAAACAGGAGAGAAGAGCTGAAAAAATAAATTGTCATTTTAATTTTAAAGTAGTTGATCTTGAGCTATTACCATTGACAGTAGTTAGAGAGTCGGGCCATTTCTCTATTGAGGGCTCTTAATTTGTGAAAATAGTATCATACTATCAGCACAGTAGAAAACACCTCTTTTGAATTCTCTAAGGCAAAAAAATGTATCATTTTCTCAAGTTTCTTTGAGTGAATAATTGTCTCAAAAAAATTTCTACTCTAAAATAGTGCTATTATATAGTCTTGCTCAATCCACTGTTTTCTCAATAGACTGAAAACCATTACACATTGTTAGCAGTCTTACTTCAAAATTCCTTTGGTGGTATTCCTGAAAAATATGAATACTGAGACCTTTTACTTCCTACAGGGAAATCCTCTTCCATCATCTTATAATCCTAATAAAGAGTGGAAAGAAGTATTTTGTTTTTCAAGTTTTTATACCTATATATGTTTGTATACAATTATATATATAATTCTTTAAAGTAATTTATATATATATATATATATATATATATATATATATATATATATATATATACCCACACATTGCCTACATAAAAATTACTTTAAGGACAATACGTTTAATATACCTGGAGAATTTAACTGCAATGTGGTCTCTTGTACATGAATTCATGTAGCTGGTTTCAGTGGTACATGCCAGAGTCTTGGGATGCTGAGGCAGGATGATTGTGAGTTTAAAGCCAGCCTCAGCAATTTAGCGAGTCCCTCAGCAACTGAACTCAGTGATATCCTGTTTCTAAATAAAATACAAAAAAAGGGCTGAGTATGTGGATCAGTGGTTAAGCATCACTGGGTCCAATCCTTGGTACCAAAATAAATAAATAAATAAATAAATAAATAAATAAGGAATGCATTTCTGCAATCATGTAGGCATGCATAATGAATAAGTACATGGATTCAAGTTTAAACAAAAATAAACATGGTAAAATTTTACTAAACTCCAATAGTTGGTAAAAAAAAATTAAAGAAACTAAGTGTTAAAATACTTACATATTTACTGGAATACCATGAACTATTATCAATTATGTTGTAAACATTGACAACATGAACATTTAATAAACTATAATGTTATCAGAATAAAATATTTTTTAAACATTACACTTAACTTTATCACTTGCTATATAATAACAGGGAGGCATCATTTAATCTTA
This sequence comes from Callospermophilus lateralis, assembly GCF_048772815.1. Lineage (NCBI taxonomy): Eukaryota > Metazoa > Chordata > Mammalia > Rodentia > Sciuridae > Callospermophilus > Callospermophilus lateralis. The sequence goes on from NW_027512918.1 coordinate 244,476, forward strand.
ATGCCTTCACATTTTAGGGTCTAAGTTTTAGATAGAAGAAGACCATCACTAGTCTTTGGCTATGTGGGCCTACAGATACCTAATGTTAAAAAATCTACAGAATTTCCAGTTATTAAATGAATTAATTTGGGAGTATTATGACTATGGGTAATTAATTTTTTCTTTGATTTAACTTTTTTTATAGACTTCACAGGATGTTCTACTTTTGTAATAAGAATATTCCCTTTCAAAAAAAAATTTTAATACAATTAAAAGTAAATTAATCCTTGGAATAGATTTAGTTTTTAGTAATCAAAAAAAAAAAAAAAACTTTGGTTCTCAGAAGGGAATATAGTACATGGGTTGAAAGTTTGCATTTTAGAGTTATGCTTTTCTGAGTCTCAATTCTATCTCTGCCTCTACTACTTAACAAGGAACACAGCTCTCTAGACAATGGTGTTGTAAACCTCAAATACAATAGTGCTTGCAAGGTACTTGGCACTCATAGTTAGTTTCAAAGGATAGTTGCCTTTATTATTACCTTAAAATCTAATTTTAATAAAATGAACAACCTATAAACTCTTAGGCATTTCACACTTTGTACTCTTTTTGACAATAAAATATTTCTAAAACTTTAACTCATACTTGGACCTGGGCAAATACTCACTCAATTTATGTTGTATTTTCCACTTAACATATTATTCTAGGGTAGTGAAAAAGGCAACCAGTTCTCATGGCAATGACAAACATGTCTACCTGGAAGTCATCTTTGATACTGGAAACTTGAAACTAATCATTCCTTTAAATAAGAAACACAACCCTTCATTTGAAATACAAGTTATATTATACTCACAAACATATAGACAAAAGTGTTAGGGAATAATTGGTTCTGGTTGTTTTTCCTTTTCTGTGAAGGTGAGGATTAAACCCAAGGCCTTACAATTGCTATGCAAGTGCTCTACCACTGAGGTATACTCCCAGTCCCAAATATATGTATTGCATACAATCTCTTTAAAAAATCTGTTATGTACGTCATTAGTAACAAAATATGCTTATTACAAGATGATTTTTTTTTCAGAGTAGAAATTAGAAATTTATAAAAGGACAGCAGAAAAGACTTCTCCCGGAGAAAGAAGGGGACCCAAAAGGTGGGAATCCGTGGAAGGGTTGTTCTTTCCACTTTTTATAGTTTTGGTGATGGAATATAGGTTGAAGGGGTTAAAACACAGGTGGGCCCAATTATCACCTTTTGGGATGGGCTTATCATTTCTCTAGGATGGGCTATCTCCTAATCTGTTGGGGGCTGTTTCCTGAGCTCCATTAACATTTCTTTGAGGTGGACTTTGGCCTAGGGCCTTTTCAGGACTTCATTAACATTCCATGAATTGTCCTGCATTTTCCCTGAGTCATTCCCAGCATGGCCTTCATTTTAGATTTCACTGGATATTAGACCCGATTTACCTAACTACACTTACTACCTAACTTTAAATCTGGCTTCATTCCCCCCTCTAATTTGGGAACTCCTTACTGGTGTAAGCAAGGGGGGCAAAGAAAATCTTTCTGGCCTCTTCAGGCTGAAAAGGGATGGTGTGGGGCAAGCAGTTTGGAATCTCCCTTTAAAAATTGGGTCTATGGAGTGGGTCCATGATAGAAGACTGATTGAGAAGTAATAGACTGGAAGGCCATTTGAGTGATGGGTGGTCTACAAGAGAAACAAGAATTCATTAGTACTGGAACCAGATTGATGCAGCAATAAATCCCATAGCACAGGAATATGCCAATGCGTATGATGGCAAAGACAAAGACTAACAATGTTTTCCACCAGGAAGTACCAAGAACCAGGAGCTAAGATATTGTTTCCATGACAAAGTTGCTGAGGACATGGCTTCTATCTGAGCAGGTAAATCTTCAAGGATATTCGTCACATTGCCAGAATTGTCAGGGGTGTAAACACAACATTTAACTTTTAGGGTTACAGATGTAATTTTCCTTAAGATACAGTTTAATATCTTAATGTCATCTGAGCTTGCAAAATCCTTTTACTAGTACGACCTCTGTGTCTAATAGAGAAATATTTAATTCTGTTACTTAGGGCTGGATAACCATACTAGCAAACATTAAGCCTACCTGCGTAGGTTAGAAATAAAGGCCTTGAACTAAAAACTACTCTGGCAGTTTCTTCTGATAGATATCAGGCATTCCTGTCTGAGAATCTCTTTTGAAGCTTCTTGTTTACTTATTTATAGAAGTAACATTTAACTATTATTTTATTTAAAATGCCCAGGAATAGCTGTGTTTTGGCTTTGACTGTCTTTGCTAAGTGTTTAAGATGAAGCAAGTCAAACTGACTTTTGTTTCTATCTATTGTTAACAGTCAGCTGAGTTTCCTTGAGAATCTTCGGGAACTTGCAGCAGCTTCTCAGATCTGCTAGTGCCATTTGTGCTAGGATGGGTCCAGGCCTTGCTTGACCATGTGGCTTCCCTCGGAAGCATGAGGGATGTCTCCATTTTCTGATGACCCTCCTTTTCACAACAAATGCACTGATTGGCTTTCTGTCCTCCACTGGTCTCATTAATCTCCCTGATCGGGAGGTTATGTGGCCTAGAGTTGCAAATCTCTCTGGAAAATTCCCCTATCCCCTGACTCAGACTGACTCAGAGGGCAAGAGCCAAATTTTTAATTTTAAAACTTAATCTTTTCTTAGTTCAATATTTATTTCCAGATAATCATATGAATAAATAAATCATGTATGCTAATTTTACGATATGCAATGTAAATAAATTGAATCATCTTCCAGAATAATTAAGATAAAATCCCTTTGCATAATAGCAATTTTTACCATCCAAATATCTAAAATAATAGCTTTCTTCATTTTCATACCTCTTAGTTTTTAAGTAAGCTCATGTGTTTTAAAATAATACTTAACCTTACTGATTGAATATAAGTCAATGAAAAGTAGAATCTTTTAATTTGGCAACAGTAAGAAAACTTTTGAAATTTAAAGGAAATTAAGCTTTTTAAAGTATTTCTTCAAAATTTCCCAAAATCAATATTACATAAGGTAAAATTTTTATCTTTCTGATTTCCAAAAAATACTAGTTCATCCTTAGTTACATTATACCCTAAAACAAAATCCTGACTCAATCAAATATATTTTTTTATCTTTAAGGGTTCTAAAATGGTAAGATATTTCTTACTGTTCATATAACTGGAAATATAATAATTATGCTTAAACATTTTCACTTTAGATTCTAGATTATAATATCTTGTATTTTCAAAAACTCTCCTAGTAATTCAATTTCTACATTTATCTCAGTTTTTAAATACACATATTAATTAGTAATTCATACTTTAATATGTAGCATGTTATAATGAATTAAATGCTTAAAAATTACAAGACAATGATAGCGAGGGTATTTTAAATGTTCTAAAGATAAGTATCTCCCATTTATATTGCTTTGCTACCTAATTTAAAAAATGGAATTGCAGACTCAATATAGCAGAGTGAATCTGTGCTACCTCATCATGCACAGATTTTTCTAGCTTCATAAATGACATTATGATCTTGGATTTGGATTTCACTTTTCTGTGCACTAAAGAACTACATCTTGGGTTAACTGAATCTATTTCACAAGACTGTTGGGAAAAAAAATTCAAAGTGGCTTTATAGAAATATACTAGACAAATTTAAGATACAGTCTATTAGAACTTAATTTTCTTTATTTCAAAATGTTACATTACTGGAACTCATATGCCAAAATGCCCCTAGACAATTGATACAAATCCACTGAGAATATGACATTCAGAGAACTGTAATTACTGGTTAGTAATTCAATTTTCCTAAGAGGCAAATACTGGATCACTTGCTCTCCCAGAAAAAAAGAAAGAAAAAAAAAGTTTTAAATGAAACTTGAATATGTAACTTGGACATTTTACAAAGTAGTTCATATTTTTTGGTTGTAATTTCTTCATGGATATGAACTTGATCTTAAGAGATAATATCCCTTATAAGCTCATCACATTTATTTCTTTCCTAAGACATACAAAAACAGAATCACTTAAATATTTAAATTCTTAATTTTTTTTTACTGTTAGAAATATGTCACTACAAAGAAGCACATATTAAGCTGCATACCCTTATGTACATATTATATCAATATGAAAAAGCATTTATTTTTCTTTTGCAAATTTATTATGTAAAGCCTAAAACAAAACAGCATTAAATATTTTTTTACAATAACTCAGGACCTTTTCTTAAGTGTATTCTTAAGTTCTTAAAAATTTCTTAAATCAATATTTATCTTTAAAGATTTGTGAATATACTTAGCTATAATTAGAGAAGAATTTAATTTTGCTATATAAAGTTTATGGAAATAATATCATCTCATGGGAAGGCTGGAATATTTCAATCTCTGTCTGACTTTTGTTGTGTGTTTTCTGCATCTGCAAAGGTAAATATAACTCAATAGTTCTTGTTTTATAAGCTAGCCATAAATTTGTAAAATTGGAGAGACCATTAAGTGTATTTCATACAAAAAAAATAGTTTTAGATCCCTACATATTCTGGACCCTTTATCATGTAGTTTTTGTACTTTGGACTTTTCAGATATTGTCTATTCCATATGATTGTTCAGTCAAGTGTGAAACTTCTTTGAAATTCAAGGTATTACATGATTTCTTCTATATAAAATATTTTCTTTAGAAAATTTTACAAACCCTTATCAAGTCTGAAACCAAGGTTGTAATTTTAAAATGGGAATGAATACTTTATGTTGAATTTATTATCCCACAAAAATAATAATGCATAAATATCATGTTTAAACAATCATGGATAAACCTTCTCTGAAGGCAAATCTTAATGTGTCTACTCATTGGGAGCACAGTCTCTCTCTTGTAAGAAACAATAGAGCAAATGCAGAGATTTTCCTATACAAATCGAGACATGCCTGATTGAACTGTGAGGAAGTCTCAGGAGATGTCTTCCTAAAATATCATCTGTCAAGAAACTTTAGTTTTAAAGACTGGAATTGAAAGATCTCAGACCCACCCGTGAGGAATTCATGTTTACATACATCTGTGCCTGACAGTTGGCTGGGTGTAAGAGCCAGAATTCAAGATAGGCCCAAAGAGGAGCAGATTCATATTTCTGAAATCTCCTCTCTCCTTGACAGAAAAATATTTAACTGTAACTTGATATTGTCTATAATGTCATTTCCATATACCTTTTGAAAAAGATACCACCAGAAAACAACTAAACATTCTATAATATATTTCTCTGTTTTTTTGCAACAAGGTGAATTCACCTTCCCATGGCTTTCTCAAGATCATAAATAAAAAGCACTGCATGAGAATACACAAAGAAAGCAAAGTAAACTAAGGACAAGATGAATTTCCTGTCTATTTTCTTCATGGTGGTAATTTCTTAAAATATAATAATGGAATTGTTTAGTTTCATCTTTAAGTATTGAAATTGATGAAAAGAATTTGACAACACATAAAAATATGTAAGCTAGTATGTGACTAGAGATTGCCATGTAAACTAAATGAAATGATTAAATGTAAAAATGAAAATGTAACAGGACTTATATAGTCTTTGTGTTTTAACAAATTACAATTTTCATTTTGGGTATATGTGGATATTATTGTACGTGTACCTTAAAAACACATTAATTTTCTGAGGGCAGACCATTAATTGGGTCCAATTCACACTTAACATGAATTGTAAACTCTCTATTATTCAATCTTCCCTCAGTCTGATAGCTGTGAACTCCCAGGTTATCATGAGTATGGCTAAGATGCACTGTGCAGTGCTCATTCAACAATTTGCTGCTGTGGTGCTTGAGTTCCTGTGGTTCTTGATGCCTGAGGTAGTTTTTATTCTTTTGCCCAGCTTACATTCCATACTTTCTTCAAAGTTTTAGAGAAGTATTTCAATGCCATCTAGAAACTATCTTTTTTCTTAGTAATGGACCCCAACAACACATTGCAGTAATACGTTAAATTTATAAATCCTTCAAAGCTTTTAGTAAGACTTTCTAAGAAGGACTGGAGATTTGTAAACTCACAGAAATGCAATAATGTATTATTGATTTTTGTTAATGATATGCTCATACTGATTACAAATTTCATAGTGTTATAATTGAATATGACATGTAGTAACAATACAGTTACATAGAAAATGACAAGTAAATCAGTACTATGTATAACTATTTCTAATATACATGGCAAGTTTGCGGCTACATTTATTTGAATTTGCATTTGTCTATCCAATAGATAACCAAATTGTTTTTTCAAGCTTTGTGTGTATGTGTGTATGTGTGATGTGTGAATGTGTGATTTGTGTATGTGTGTGTGTGTGTGTGTGTGTGTGTGTGTGTGTATATATATATATATATATATATATATATATATATATAAATATTTCTATATACTCTCACACTCTAAATAATATTACATAATATTATTGTGGTAATATTTGCTTACAAATGAATTATTAACAACACATATGATTTATATCAGAATATATTCTTGAAAATGTTCTGTAAAATATTTTAGCTGGATAATTTAAGTGTATAAGCAAAGCTGAAATTTAAAATTTAAATTCCAGGTAAGATTATGATACAGTAATTTAAAAAAAATACTATGTTAACAAAAAATATAAAATGGCCCAGGAATTTTTAATGATTTGTGTGCAGACCTTTGTAGTTAACCTCAGAAACACTAATCTGAGCTAGATGTTTTTAAATAGCAGATTATTATTAACCAACTTAAAAGTCTAATGGAAATTTGTTCATAATTGTCTATTATTTAAAAGCAGTGCTCTTCATAGTTTGAATCTGATGCTACCAGAATCATTACACTAGGAAAAATACTAACAAGCATAAGCTTCTTCTAACCTATAGATATTTTCTGACATGTTGCTCACCATCCCTAGCAGTCAGAGAAATGCAAAGCAAAACCACCCTAAGATTGGCAGCCATTAGGAAGTCAAACAACAACAGGTGCTGGGGAGGATGTGGGGAAAAGGGTACTCTTGTACATTGCTGGTGGGGCTGCAAATTGGTGCGGCCAATTTGGAAAGCAGTATGGAGATTCCTGGGAAAGCTGGGAATGGAATCACCATTTGACCCAGGTATTGCCCTTCTCGGACTATACCCTGAAGACCTTAAAAGAGCGTACTACAGGGATACTGCCACATCGATGTTCATAGCAGCACAATTCACAATAGCTAGACTGTGGAACCAACCCAGATGCCCTTCAATAGATGAATGGATAAAAAAAAAATGTGGCATTTATGCACAATGGAGTATTATGCAGCACTAAAAAATGACAAAATCATGGAATTTGCAGGGAAATGGATGGCATTAGAGCAGATTATGCTAAGTGAAACTAGCCAATCCCTAAAAAACAAATGCCAAATGTCTTCTTTGATATAATGAGAACAACTAAGAACAGAGCAGGAAGGAAGAGCAGGAGAAAAAGATTAACATTAAACAGAGACATGAGGTTGGAGGGAAAGGGAGAGAAAAGGGAAATTGCATGCAAATGCAAGGAGACCGTCATTGTTATACAAAATTACATATAAGAGGTTGTGAGGAAAATGGGGAAAAAACTTCTTCTAACCTATAGATATTTTATGACATGTTGCTAGTATTAACATGGTGGTTACTTATTGCATGAGGATCAGAAAAAATTTGCAAGCACTTTACATTAACTGTTATTATTATTTGCAAAAAGTTAAATACAAATGTCAATACACACACATATATTCTGTGATAAAATTTCTTTGATCTTACATTTATTTTTATTTTCTTTATAATGACATTTATTTTAACATCTTCTATAAATCAGGCAACAGTAAGAACCACTTACCCCCTCGCATGTATGAAAACACTTGCCTGTTAACTGCTAAATATCTGGCACTTAGAATGTACCTCATTCATTTAATGAGCTCAAAAATAACCTTTGCAAGAAATAACTGGTGGGGCTATAGTATTCAGTGATAGGGTTTTAATCCTCAGCACCACATTAAAAGAAATAAATAAAAGAAAGGTATTGTGCACATCTGTAACTAAAAATATTTTTAAAAAATAACTGATGATTACATTATAACACTACTTTTCAACTTTATTTTGTTCAACAACCTGAGTTAGCATGCCCTTATCAACCTTCCTGCCTATATCAATATAGTGTTTCACAGATAAACTTTCTTTCTCACATGAAGTTCCCTTTCAGAAGGAAAATGCATCCTATTCCCTGGTTCCTACACTCATTGACTTTTTTTTCTTCACAAAATCTAAAATTACTGCCAATATAAGTTTTGGAAAGCCACATGAACCCTGAGAACTGAAATTGTAGCAGTCTTGAACTCAGACAGTTAGCATGAAAACCAAAGAAGGCACTGACCTTCTGGTGGACTACCCAGAAGCACCCAGTTAGGAAAAATGAGCTCTGCTTTACATCACTGACCATCCAGTGTTCCTAGCTAAGTTCTTGAAACCTTCTATTCAATGCCAATAAAACTCCAGAAATTATTCCTTCTAACTATAAAACTATTCCCATTGATTACTTCCCTACCCCTTCTAAATCTTGCCTAACCACTGTTCTACTCTCAACTTTTAGGCGAACAACAGGTTTAGAGTTTATTGTTTTTCACTGAGTCTTTTTACTGAAAGTAATGCTTTTACATTTTATTTGAAATAGAGATAATAGATAATAAATCTTGAGAGCTTCTGAATTAGATCACTTAAATAAACAACTTAAATAAACAATTAAAAACCTAAAAAATGGGTAACAAACAAATAATCTTAGAGAACATATTACTTTAGATGTGGATACATATGTGCATGTCCAAGTGTGTACACATGTTCATGTACACAGTAAAAAAAAGAATTGCAGGGGCTGGGGTTGTGGCCAGTGGTAGTATGCTTGACTAGCACATATGAGGCACTGGGTTCAGACCTCAGCACCACATAAAAATACATAAAACAAAGGCATTTTGTCCAAATACAACTAAAAAATATTTAAAATAAATACATGAATAAATACATAAATAAATAAAGAGAATTGCATTTCAATAAAAAGAAGAGGATTTTTTCAATGAACAAATTTGCTTCATTTGAAAATCAAATTGGATCTTGATAAGATACCATAATTAATCCCAGATGGATTCAACATTTTTGGGGGGTCACCCCACCAGCTGTGATTACAGGTGTGTGTCACTGCATCCGGAAAACTCAAAACTTAGAAGACAAAATTAGAATGAAAGAAGTGAAATCAAAGAAAAAGATGTGGATAACTAACATTGGAATAACTAATTTTGCAATTGAAAAGAAGGTTGTAAGACTAAAATTAGAGGAGAAATTCACAAGTTTATTATATTTTGCAATATAAATAATAAAACATTAGAATCACTGAACAGACTCATATGGAATAAAAGAAATAAAATAATATATAATATCATATATATATATGAAATTATCTATAACTTTTCCATATATACAACCTATAAATAAATAAATATTTTATATAAATTTATATTTGCATGTATATGTATATATATATATATATATATATATATATATATATATATATATATCTTACTATTTTAAATTTATATATGTATGTGTGTATATATATATATATATAACTTACTAATTTGCTTAGGGCCTTACTAAGTCTCTAAGCCTGGCTTTGAACTTGTGATTTTTCTGCTTCACCCCTCCTGAGCCACTGAGTAAAACAAGTTAAACTGATATAAGAATTTTCACTTCCTAAACTTTCTGAAGAAAAATTTGCCAAAATTTTGGAGTATGTGTGTACTTTTATTAATCTGTATACTTTTGATCTAGTAATTCCAATTTCAATCATTCTTGATATTCAGGTTAAATATTTATATAAAAATGTGTTCTATAATTTAACTTGTATGAATTATAAATAATAATCTATTGGTTAATATCTTACACCTTATTGCTATGATAATATATGGCAAAATAGTTTCAAAATATATTTGAAGATTATTGATCTGGAGGGACATTTGATTACAAATGCTCAAGTTAAAAAATATAAAATATGTTCATTGGGTGTTTGGTCATATATAGACACATAAGCATATAAGTTTAAATTTACACTATTTTAGTATTTAAAAAGGAGTCTTCATAAACACACCTTACATACAGATGTATGATAAAACACTAAATTACAAGCCATGTTAAACTTAAAATACAGGTGAATTTATTATCATATTTATGGTTTTTGTTTTTCAAAATGCTAATTGAAGGATATTTAAAAACTTCTCCACTTTTAAATAAAAGTATTGTTGGAAGACTGTATGACAGAGGTTGTCTAAGTAATTCTTTCATGATGAATTGAATATACGTTGGAGGCTATGTATGAAAATGGGTTGTCTCTCTGAACTCATGAAGGAATTTAATTACAAAATTCTTATGTCAATGATATTAAAGAAGGTAGAAACTAATTGGACTATGGTGTTTAGTGGTAGGGCCCTTGAAAAATGTTTAGGTTTGATTACTTCATTAGGATGGAGCCCCTTTGATGGAGTTCTGGTGGTTTTTTAAGGAGAAAGAACTAAGATATAGATTTGAGAGATACACAACATGGCCCCTGCCATGTTGTGATGCATCCAAGAGGGACACCTCTCAGAGCCTTAAACCTGTAAAGATCTGAAATATCTGAAAGATGGGATAAATGGCCATGACCAGAATGCTGATAGAAATACAGACAGTAAGGACCATGCTGATGAGAACTCAAATGCAAATGAAGATATTCTACTGGAAACTGGAATCAACAATTGTCACACCTCTGCTGTGAATGTGGCTGAACTGTGTCCATGCTCTGAAGCTTATGGAGGGCCAAATCTAGAAGTGATGGACTATAATATCTAATGGAGAAAATATGTAGTCAAAACAGCATTCAGTCTCCTTCCTGGTTACTTTAAATTGTATTCTATAGAACTTGGAACCAATGGGATAATCTAAAGCTGAAATGTATAATGTAAAAGAAAAATATGGAGAATTCACAGCCTGTTTAGGGAAGGAGTGAGAAAAAGCACATTTGTGACAGAAGGGTAGAGTGGAAAAACCACTTTCTAAATGGAATGTGCTCATTAGTAAGACAATTGGGAAAAAGCCTAATTTCTTGACCACTGAGACACATCTGAGCCCTATTTTGTATTTTATTTAAAGACAAGGTCTCACTGAAGTCCTTAGCACATTTCTTGTAAAAAAAAATATATTCTTTAGTTTTAGGTGGACATAATATCTTTATTTTTTTATGGTGATGAGGATGGAATCCTGTTCCTCACATGTGCTAGGTGAGTGCTCTGTTACTTGAGCCACAACCCCCACTATTAGCTCCTCGCTTTTGCAGAGGCCAATTTTGAACTCACAATACTTCTGCCTCAGCCTCCCAAGCAGCTGGGATTTCAGGTGGGCATCACCGTGCCTGGCTTTATCTTATGTTTGAGGCGAGGTCTTGCTTATGTTGACCAGGTTTGCTTCCAACTCCTGGGCTCCAGTGATTCTCATTGTCACAGCCTCCTGTACAGCGGGGACAGCGGGGACTACAAGGTCATGCCACCATGACTGGCTTCTTATTTTTTAAACAAGGCTGTTCCAGAGCTGGGTCTGGGGCTCAGTGGTAGAGCTGCTTGCTTAGCTCGCATGAGGCACTGGGTTCGATCCTCAGCAGCACATAAAAATAAGTAAAATAAACATTAAAAAAATACAACAAGATGATTTAAAATAGACAAACAAGCAAGATTGTTCTGATGTCCCAATTTAACAGATGAAGCCGTGGAGGCTGGGGCTGGGTAACTTGCTGTAGCAGACGCTGTGGGTGCTCCCCATGACCCCCACCTATCCTGCTCAAGGCTCTGACGGTGCAGGGGGGATAGAGAGCCGAGCCATGTTATTGGTAGAGGCTGGGACACATACACTGGCAGAGGCTAAGCCACTTTCCTAAGTTTCCCCACTTGTCCTGGGGAGTCTGTGTCTTGCAGCATGACAGATGAGCCATGTCTTGCAGGCATGGTGGACTGTGTGTGGACAGTCAAGGGGGTGGGACTGGAATGAGGGTGAGCAGGAGAAAATAAGGTCCCTGTGGCCTCCAGTTTTCCCACTGTCATTACTGGGTTTGAGAAGCCTAAGCCATCCTGTGTTACAGAATCAGAGCCCCAAGCCTAGCACCCCAATTGCCATCCCAAGCAATCCTCCCTGGGAAATCTCCAGTGGGGTGTGCCGGCTGGGTTTTTTTGTTTTGTTTTGTTTTGGTTTGGGGTTTGGTTTGGTTTTTCAAACAAAAAGCAACTAAAAAAAAACACATAGCAATTAAAACCTCCAAGTGAGGGCAGCCACTGTCCTCGGGCAGAGGGTGGAGCACAGTCGGCCCCTGGGAAGCTTGACCTGTTGTTCCTCATTGGAACACGCTGGTGGACAGTGGACTTGTCTGTGTTTCGAGTGTCAACAAAAACAAGTTGACTTACAAAGTACTAATGTCCCAGATGTGGTGTCACACACCCGCAATCCCAGTGACTTGGAAGGCTGAAAATGGGGGATTGCAAGTTCCAGGCTGGCCTGGACAACTCAGTGAGGCCCTGTCTCAAAAACAGTAGGGGCCACACACGTGTGGGAGGCTGAGATGGGAGCATTCCAAGTTCAAAACCAGCCTCAGCCTCGAAGAGGTGCTAAGCAGTCAGTGAGTCTCTGTCTCTAAATAAAATACAAAATAGGGCTGGGGAGGTGGCTCAGTGGTTTAGTGCCCCTGAGTTTAATCCCCTCCCAAAATAACAGAAGGGGCTGAGGGTGTGGCTATGTGGTCAAGTGCTTCTCAAGTAGGTGTGGCCCTGGGTTCAAATCCAGTACCAAAACAGAAAGAGGGAAGAGAGAGAGAGAAAGGAAGGAAGGAGCCAGAGAGGAAGGGAAGGAAAGAGAAAGTCCTGAAGTGGTGCTGAATGAACGGGTTTGGAATTGTTACCAACACAGACCACAGCGTGGTGCAGTGACAGGAGGAAGATGTCTGTGTCTGTCACACATGTGGTCGAACACGCAATTGACTATTACCAGGCATCAGAAACTAGAATGGCGGTTTCCTCTGGGAAATGCAGGAGGGTGGCTGAGGGTTGTTTTTAATTTTATCCCGTAAGCACTCATGAGCAGTCAGTGTTTTTAAAAGTGTGTGTGTGTCCTCATTACAACCTCTGCCCCATCCCCAGGGTGCCCATATTCCCTTGGGGACAGGGTATTGTGGTGCTCCACCTCAACCCCCACTCTCCAACCTGTCCCTGCTGGGTGGTGGGGCCCTGGAGAAACTTTTGGCCTCTCTGGACTCCCATTTCCCTGTGGTTCAAGGTGAGACTGGGTTTTTTTGTTTTGGGGGACCAGGTTTCCCCCAAGACCCCTCCCATCCCAATGTCCCATGTGCTGTGACTTGGTAAACCCAATCCAGGGCCCAAAGCTGGTCTGATGTGCAAAAAACCTCTCAACCCAGCCCACCCCACGACCCCGACCTAGGCCACTGAAGCCTCCCAAGATGTTGGGACAGCACACCCAAACAGCAGCAGTGCTTGGGCAGGTGTCCCCGCCTCCAGGCAGCCTCTGCCCTGCCTCTGCTGCCAGCACCCTGACTGTGCCCTAAGACCCAACTATTCCCTGTGCGGACCTTGAGGGACTCTCCCTTTTAACGCAGGATAGTGCATATGCTTCCCCAAGCCCTTTTTCTGCAGCCCACGGACACAGCGACACCAGGACAAGGGCCTCTCCCCACGATGGGGTTCCCTGGAGGGTGGTCCATTCCTTAGTCCCCTAGGGTCTGGAGCCAACCAAGCCCTAGTTCTTCTCCTATTCATCCCAGCAGCTCTCCCCGGCCAGGAAATCCCTCTTGGGCCTATGTTGTCACCTCTGTCATGTGCACCCTGAACCCTGATGGACAGAAGAGCGCCCTGTTACTAAGACAGCCGCTAAGACCAAGCACATCTCCACACAAATCCCACCCAGGAGCCACCTGGGAAGGGTGATCTCAGCAGGCCCGAGAGCCTACAGCCCTCCACTCCGCCCTGGAGAGTCAGGAAGAGAGCCCCACAGCCCTCCAGGAATTGCTTTCACCTAGAGGAAGAAAGCAATCTCTTCCTTCCTGGAGGGCTGTGGGGTGCCGCAGTCTCTGGCTGGGCACAAATCACGAGTCTCCACACAGCTTGTAGATTCAAACAGCAATTCTTTATTCCCGAACTCACACCGGCCGTCTACAAACACGCTCTGGGGGAATCCACGTTCTCTCCCCAAATCCACTCCGCATGGGCTTCTGTCTCCCAAAATATACTGTCTGACCCTAAGCACTCAAGAGGAACTCAGCACCAGGATACGCCCTATTCTAAAGGGGGAACACCCTAATCTCCTATTATGCTAAACCGCCCTATTCTAAAGGGGGAACACCCTAAACACGGATCCTGCCCTGGTCCTTGAGCAAGGTCACCTTTCAGAAGTCCTTCCACTAGACAGCATGGGAGTAAGCTGGCAAGGAATTTGTCATACCTACTTGGCTGATGGCTCCCAGCATCTCCCCCCTTCTGATTAATTAAACAACAAGTAATGTGGCTTAAGGACCGTGCCTGGTAGGTTGTCCAGTTCAACATATGGCTCTTACCCGTCATTGGAAAACTGACCATTAGGCGTCAGCCTCCTGTCTTAGGTTGATACCAATGCAACTGGATCATACCCGTCACTGACTACCGGTCCAGCATACAGCCATACTTGTGGATAGGTCTATGCACCAGTGGGGGGGTGAGGTTCTTTGCCTCACCTCTGTTGGCCCCCAAATTTGGCCTTGGTGCCAGTGGGGGAGTGAGGTTAATGTGGCTTAAGGACCGCGCCTGGTAGGTTGTCCAATTCAACATATGGTCCTTACCCGTCATCGGAAAACTGACCTTTAGGCAACTGACCTTTAGGCGTCAGCCTCCTGTCTTAGGTTGATACCACTGCAATTGGATCATACCCGTCACTGACTGCCGGTCCAGCATATAGCCATTGGCCCCCAAATTTAGACCATCACTAGCAGAAGGGAGGAGGATACAGAAATGCCACGACACCAAGCCAATTGACAGTTCCTTTGGAAAAATTGCATCATTGGTGACACCATCAGCAAAGATCACTGGTGACACCATCAGCAAAGATATGCCAGCATTACCACAATTTGCTGCACTAAACGTAGTTACATAGTCCAGGCAAGTTCTGTAAGCAGTTCAAAGGGGAGGAATCTATCAATCTGTCCGTCTCCTCCCAAAGTCCGTTTCCTCCCAAAGTAAGTTGACTCCTTGATTGAGCATACTTGTTGAGTTATATTCATTGGGATGAAGATAGGAATTCTGGCAATGATGCTAAAAAGACATTATCCTGAAAAGAATTATTAAATATAATGAAAAGGAAAGGTGAAAGTAAACAAACAGATCTGTTAACCTTCTTAAAAAACAATCCTTAACAGCTGTTTACCTGATTTAAATTAGTAAACAAGCAGATCTGTTAACCACCTTTAAAAATAATCCTTAACAGCTGTTTACCTAATTTAAATTAAGCCATTTAAATCACGTGAATAAAAAAAAAAATTCGGATCCATTTTCTCATGAGCGCTCCTCATATATGAAATACGCACACACAGACATACAACACAAAACACAAATGTGCAAACAAACGTACAACACATAAGATAATAATAAAGGCTTTGTAGCTTTACCTAGGTGAAATCTCCATTGCAATGTTTAAAAACTCCACAGTCAAAAAATAAAACTGATCAAAAAAACATTAACCTAGGTTTGTATGAGCTCAAAAAATAAAAATAGAACCTTATGATGTGGAAAAATGCAATAATAAAATAGATATTGAAAAAAACATCCTGGTTAATCACAGTCGCAGACGTAAGAATGGCCAAGCTGGAGTTCTGGATATCAGCTGTTATGGATTTGAGTCAAATCATCTTCTTTTCGATCTGTAGAAATCGTTTTAGTTAGTCTTTCTGGAATCCAAATCGGCTGCTGTTCTCCCTGTGGAAACACACAGACAGAGCCCCGACTCCAGATGATTACTGGGTCAGCACCTTTCCATTGTCCTGTTAGAATATCTTTCCAAAGAACTTTAGGCTTATGCACATTTTTTGGATACATATGCCTTTCTGCAGCACTAAGTCCTGATGAATCCAAATTTAAAAAGTTTAGAGTAAAAAGTGTTATTTTAAGTTTATCTTTGGGGGATATATACCCCTTTCCAATTCCCTCTTTTTGCTTTAGTAAGTACGTTTTAATAGTTTGATGAGCTCTTTCAACTATGCCTTGTGCCTGTGGATTGTATGGAATTCCTGTTATATGAGTAATACCAAATGATGAGCAAAATTGTTTAAAAGAGGTAGAGGTATAGCCAGGACCGTTATCAGTTTTTAACTGTTTAGGAACACCCACAGTGGCAAAATTTTGTAAGCAATGAGCTATAACATCTTTAGTTTTTTCTCCGGCATGAAGGGAGCCCATCAAAAATCCAGAAGAAGTATCAATTGTAATATGTAAATATTTTAATTTTCCAAATTCTGGCAAGTGTGTGACGTCCATCTGCCAAATATGGTTAGGTATCAGTCCTCTAGGATTGACTCCAAGATTAACTTGTGGTAAAAAGGTCACACAATTTTTAAATTGTTTTATTATATGTCTGGCTTGTTCCTTAGTTATTTTAAAACGCTTTTGTAAAGTATTAGCATTAACATGGAATTTTTTATGAAAATTCGTAGCTTCTTCTAGTGTAGAGAAAATATGTATGTCATGTGTAGTTTTATCTGCTAAATCATTGCCCAAACTAAGGGCTCCAGGCAATCCTGTATGTGCTCTAATATGTCCTATAAAGAATGGATCTTTTCTGTCCCAGATTAGACTTTGTATAGTGGAAAACAAAGAGAAAACAGTAGAAGAAGGGGAAATCCTACCAGCATCTTCAAGAGATACTATAGCATTAACTACATACTGACTATCAGAAAATAAATTAAATACAGAATCTTTAAACATTAAAAAGGCTTGTAATACTGCATTAAGCTCTACCTTTTGAGCTGATTGTTTGGGTACTAAAAATGTAAAAGTTTGATCAGGGGTAACTACTGCTGCTGTACCATTATTTGACCCATCAGTGAATATATTTGGAGCATTCATGATAGGGGTTTTTCTTGTCATTTTTGGAAAAACTACAGGATGCTTAGACCAAAAAGACAACAAAGGATTAGATGGTAAGTGATTATCAAATGAAACATTAGATTTACACATGATTATTGCCCAAGTATTTAACTCATTAGCTAACTCATCAATTTGATCCATAGTATATGGAGTAATAATTTTATTGGGAGAAATTCCAAACACTCCCTTCGCTGCTTTTATTCCTTTGAGTATTAATTGTCCTACAGCCTCAGGATACCTAGTAAGAATAGTGTTAGGAGAATAAGATAAATGTATCCACAATAATGGACCTTCTTGCCAAAATACTCCTGTAGGAATATTTTTTGTTGGTAGTACAATAAATAATAAAGGCAAACTTATATCAATTCTATCCAAATGTATATTTCCCATATATGTTTCAATAATTTTCAATGCCTTTCTTGCTTCAGGCGTTAACATGCGGGGTGAGTTAGGATCTGATGGACCTTTTAGAATATCAAATAAAGGTCCCAACTCTCCTGTTGGTATGCCTAGATAAGGCCTTATCCAATTTATGTCTCCCAATAACTTTTGAAAGTCGTTAAGTGACTTGAGTTGATCTACTCGTATTTGAATTTTTGGTGGACGGACCATGGTTGAGGATAATAGAACTCCTAAATAATTAATTGGAAAATTTAATTGTACTTTATCTATTGCTATCTCTAGATTATAATTTTTTAATAAGTTTGTAAGTGTGGCATAACATTCCAGCAATATGTTTTTATCTTTATGTGCCAATAATACATCATCCATATAGTGAAATATTTGTAGTTCAGGATTTTGATTTCTAAGTGGCTGGATTGCTTTATTAACATATATTTGACACATAGTTGGACTGTTAGCCATCCCTTGAGGGAGTACTTTCCATTCATATCTCTGATCAGGACCTTCATGATTTAATGCAGGGATAGTAAATGCAAAACGTGGACTATCCTCGGGATGAATTGGAATTGAAAAAAAAAATAATCTTTAATATCTATGGCTAAAACATGCCAGGTTTTTGGCAAAGCAGACAATTGAGGAATCCCTGATTGAGCAGGTCCCATAATAACCATTTCATTATTAATGGCTCTTAAATCTTGCAATAATCTCCATTTACCAGATTTCTTTTTAATGACAAAAATGGGAGTATTATGGGGAGATATGGAAGGTTGTATATGTCCTTCCGCTAATTGTTGTTTGACCAGATCATGGGCTACTTGTATCTTTTCTTTAGTCAGGGGCCACTGAGGAACCCACACTGGTCTTTCTGATTTCCAAGTAATTTTTATTGTCTCAGTGGCCCTTTCTGAAAATCCAACCCATGTCTCTCTGTTCCTTGATCTATTTGAATTGGTGCTGCTATACCTTGTCCTTGTTTTCCTAATCTTTTTTCTTTCCTAAAACCTTGTCTAGCCCTAGTAGTGGGCGCATTAGGATTGATGTTATTTGTTAATGTCAAACCTAATTGATCTAGGACATCTCGTCCCCATAAATTTATAGGAAGATGATCCAATACATAGGGCTGTATAGTTCCCTCACAACCTTCAGGATCCTTCCAATCTAATATCATTGCACTTCTATGGGGATTAGTAGCCACAACTAGGCCTCGAAGCGTTTGAGTGGCTTGTTGTAATGGCCAATGTTTTGGCCATTCCTTACTAGATATGATGCTAAGGTCTGCACCTGTGTCCAGTAGCCCATTAAAGTCGTGTCCTTGAATATTTAGTTTTAACATTGGGCGAGAATCTAAATTTAAAGACAACATAGCCCAATCTACACCTGTGGAGCCTAATTCCCTGGAACCTCTTTTTACACTATGACTAGGAAATTTATTATGTAGGCTGGGTATTATTAACAACTGTGCTATTCTATCTCCAGGTGAAATTACTGATATACCTCTTGGAGAACTAGCTATAATTTTTATTTCACCTACATAATCGGGATCAATTACCCCAGGACTTATCATAAGTCCTTTTAATGTAGATGAACTACGTCCCAATAATAAGCCTACTGTTCCTTGGGAAAGAGGTCCTTTTATTCCTGTGGGAATGATTTGAACTCCCATCTCTGGAGTTAGTACTGCTCTGGCAGAGGCGCAGATGTCCAACCCTGCGCTCCCTCGGGTTTGTCTGATGAGGGATTTAATGGACAATGTGTCCTGCGCACTACTCTGATGGTGTTGCTGGGTTCCTCCACTGCCCCGTATATTTGTGGTTGTGGGCCCCGGAGCATTGGGCCCGGCTGTCCGTTTTTTGGCAATGGAGCCTGATGCCTTTCTCCACGATATCGTGGGTAAATACTTGGTCCTTGTCCGTTTTTTGATAAGGGAGTACCCTCTATGGTAGTTTGAGAACGGCATTCATTAGCCCAATGTCTCCCTCTACGGCATCTTGGGCAAATACCCGGTATTCTATTTCTTTGATACCTAGTTTTGTTAAATCCTCCTCCTATGGGGCAACTCCTTTTAAAATGTCCTGTTTGTTCACAATCATAGCATGTTTTTGGCCTGGTATCTAAAGCCTGTTGTACTGCAGCTGCCAAGACTTGCCCTTGTTCATTAATATCTCTACATAATTTAATATATGTGTTTAAATCTTCATGTCTCCATGGTCTAATAACCTCTCTGCAGCAACGATTTGCTTGGTCATAAGCCAGTTGTTTTATTAATGGCATTGCTTGTTCCGTATCCCCAAATATTTTGGCAGCCGTTTGAATTAGCCTATCTACAAAGTCAGCGTAAGGTTCATTAGCTCTCTGTATTACCTTAGAGAGCTGACCTTGTAAATCTCCATGTCCTTGTAAAGTCTTCCATGCCCTAACAGCGTCTGCAGCAATTTGTGCATATATAGCAGGATCATATTCAATTTGCTGCCGTTGACCCTCATAAGGTCCTTTCCCTAGCAGCATTTCTAGATTTCTTTGAGGGTAACCGGCTGCTGCATTTCGCCTAGCTGTCTCTGCGCAAAATTCCTCATTGGCAACCTTCCATAACAAATATTGTCCTCCATTTAGCACAGATTTACACATACTAGCCCAATCTGCTGGCGTCATGTCCAAGTTAGTAATGGACTCGACCATGCTCACCGTGAATGGAGCTTGGGGACCATAGGTTGTTACAGCCTCCTTTAACTGCTTCACTGTTTTAAAATCTAAAGCACGGTGAATTCACTGCCCTCCTACCTGTTCAAGTACAGGGCATGCTAATCTTTGAGGTCCTGTCTCAGGATTCCATTTATCAACTACGGGGTTTGAGGGCCACTCAGCTGTCTCTATCGGTGGGGCTGTTGGTTGAATTAAACCCTCTTGTGATAAAACGGAGTTAGTAACAGCCTCCTGTTGTGGCCTTTTTCCTAACAACCCCTTTTCCTTTAAATTTTCTTCCTCTGTCTGACTAGCTGGAGAGACCTTCTCTTTTGCTTGATCTAAAATGTCTTTCACCATGTTCTGAACCTCTAACAATTTACTTAACATCTTTTCAGTTTGTTTTAATCTACTATAAAGATAACGCAACCCAATAAGATAACACAAAACAAAACCGAAACTGAATGAAGCAAAAACAGAATAAAAAATCGTTGTATCAATTTTCTCTTCCTCAGGGCCGACAAACTTCAAACATTTAGTCAACCATTTTTTCCAGTTTGCCTGAGAAATTTCTAGGGATAGGCAGCTTGAAAGAAAAACAAAATAAATCAAAAGAAGAACACATTGTTTTCTGAAATGGTCACCCATTCTCTCGCCTTCCCTCAGGGGCGAGCAATTTCACTTACCTCCAAGTTTCAGACGTTCTGCGTACGAGCCACCAGATGCCGCAGTCTCTGGCTGGGCACAAATCACGAGTCTCCACACAGCTTGTAGATTCAAAGAGCAATTCTTTATTCCCGAACTCACACTGGCCGTCTACAAACACGCTCTGGGGGAATCCACGTTCTCTGCCCAAATCCACTCTCTCAAATCCACTCTCTGCCCAAATCCACACCGCATGGGCTTCTGTCTCCCAAAATATACTGTCTGACCCTAAGCACTCAAGAGGAACTCAGCAGAGGATACGCCCTATTCTAAAGGGGGAACACCCTACTCTCCTATTATGCTAAACTTCCCTATTCTAAAGGGGGAACACCCTAATCTCCTATTATGCTAAACCGCCCTATTCTAAAGGGGGAACACCCTAAACACTGATCCTGCCCTGGTCCTTGAGCAAGGTCACCTTTCAGAAGTCCTTCCACAGACAGCATGGAAGTAAGCTGGCAAGGAGACTGTCATACCTACTTGGCTGATGGCTCCCAGCAGTGGGGCTCACTGAGAACCCACTTTTTTTCCCTGGAGCCCAGAGCACTCAGGAAGCAGCGAGCACAGGAAGGGGAGCCTGCACCCAAGGACTGGCTAGAGACTGCCAGGAGTTCCTGACTGGTTCCAGGCTCCCCCAGCCATTGGGAACCCAGGCCTGGAATGGACGGGGCCTTGGAAAAAGTCACAAGCTGTCCTCAGCAGTTGAGGACATTGGCCAGAGCCTATAACATTAACCTTTACAGATATCACCAGTAAATGGGAGGATTCAGCCCCTTTCCTGAGAGGAGCTGCAGAAGGGATGAGCTGCAGGGGGAGCCTGGCAGAGGAGGTTACACTTGCCCTTTCCATCAAAGGGACACAGGCTGGGAGTGGGAATG
This sequence comes from Callospermophilus lateralis, assembly GCF_048772815.1. NCBI lineage: Eukaryota > Metazoa > Chordata > Mammalia > Rodentia > Sciuridae > Callospermophilus > Callospermophilus lateralis. The sequence continues at coordinate 266,335 of NW_027512918.1, forward strand.
GACAGGGGTTCTCCTTTCTCACATGGGAGAACCAAGACTCAGACAGAACACGCTGGGTCCTGAGAACTACAAGAACCACCATTCTTCAGGATTCTCGTAAAAACCATAGCAGTTGTCTGGGCTGCAAAATGTGGCTTGTGGAGCTCGGTGAGCAATTGTTACACCTGCAAAGAACCACAAGGGTCTTTTGACTCGATGGGCCTCGTGTGCATCTCCCTATCCCATCCAAGGGCAGCGCAGAGCACCACCGACCCTTGCTGTGCAAGAACTCAGTCCAGGGCTGCCAGATCTTTTGATCACCTGGAGCCTGGGAGCCCAGCCCGGGTCAGCCCTGGGGGAGGTAAGCCTGGTCCTGAGCACAGAGCCTGAGGAGGACTCCCCTGTGTGTGCCGATGGCCTTCAAGGAGGGCTAGTGCAAGAGGTGGCAGGGTCTCCCAGGGCACTGGCCTCCCCTTTGCTGCAGGACACCTCTCTACACCCACCTCCTCCCAAGCCACCTAAGGGACAGAAAAAGTAGTTAGGGCCTCATTGTCTGCAATGACACAAACATGGGCTCTTGGCCACTTGTAGCTGTGTGACCTCTGGCTAGTTACTCAGCCTCTCAAAACTTCACTTTCTGCATCTGTAAAACAGGGGAGGAGAGCCTGTCTTTGTAGGAGAATAATGCTGCTCATCAAATTCCATCATTCCTATCTATAAACACATTATGGTTCCAGAAGCCTTGGCGCATGCCTGTAATCCCAGCAGCTCAGGAAACTGAGGCAGGAAGATCACCAGTTTGAGGCCAGCCTCAGCAACTTAGAAGACCTTGTCTCAAAAATAAAGGAGGTGGAGGCTGTGGATAGAATTCAGCAGTAAAGCACCCTGGGTTCAATCCCCACTACCACAAAAGAAATCAAAATAAAAAAGGTATTGTCCCTTTTCTGTTGTAATACACCTCAAGGCCCTGGCTATGGGGTTAACACAAGTAGTTAACTGGGAGTTTTCCAACCCTGGATAAACAGGGAGTCACCTAAGCAAAATCTGATGCCCAGGCCTAATTCAGAAAGGAGAAAAGGGAGACAAGGCAGCCCACCTCTCAGCCTTGCCTTGGCTTAAAGTGGGAAACCACTGATCTAGTCTATTGGCCTCCAGACGGATAGGGAAACTGAAGCACAGAGAGGTGGTGTGACTGGAGCAATGTCACACAGCAAGCAGGAAGCAGGGCTGGACCAGAAGTTCCATGCTGACTCCTGCCTGCTGCCCCAGCTCATCTAACCCTTAGTTTGTTAGCAAAACTCAAGGCCTCCAGGGCCAGACACAAAAGGGGCAAAGAGGACTCAACTGCACTCCGGAGTCGTGGAAACTGGCAGCACAGTGCCAGCGATCCTTGCTGTGTAAGAACTCAGTCTGGGGCTGCCAGATCTCCTGGTGACTTTGAAGGACAGTTAGAAACGTGAGTTTTTGTGCAAACTTTCCTGAATCTTAAGAATTACGTTCTAGGGCTGGCGTCGGGGCTGAGTGGTAGAGGGCTCACCTAGTATGTGTGAGGCACTGGGTTAGATCCTCAGCACCACATAAATATAAAATAAAGATATTGTGTCCACCTGAAACTAAAAAATAAATATAAAAAAAGAATTGCGTTCTAATTCCAAGCAAATTTTTTAAATATTTATTTTTTAGTGGTAGTTGGACACAATACCTTTATCTTATTTATTTATTTATTTATTTATTTATTTTTAATGTGGTGCTGAAGATCAATCCCAGGGCCTTGTACGTGCTAAGCGATCGCTCTACCACGGAGTCACTGCCCCAGACCCCAAGCAAATTTTAAACCTGAACAACCAACCAACAAAAACCTGGAGCTAGGTGCGCTTCTCTGGTTACCAGTTTGGGACCTCAGTTCAGGATTTCATGGTAGAACCTGGGGATAATTTTTTGTCTACGAGTCAGGATAACATGAGAGGTTCTTGGAAAGTATCTTTCTCTATAAATCAGTGTCTGGTCCTGGTGGCTCATATTCTGCTGTTACCTATTTGCTCCTGTGAGCCAAACAGTGCTCTCCCCGGATATTCTTGCCAAAAGGTTTTGAAGAGTTTATTACAAATATCGTTGTCTAGAGAACAGATTTAGGTACTGTCCTGGACCTGGAAGAACAGAAAAAATTAATGAAAAGTGCACTGCATCCCATGAGAGGGAGGAACAAAAAAGGCTGTGCTGTGGCATCTTCAGCCTCCCTCCATTGCTTCAGTGTGTAAGAGGGTAAACTGAGCCCCCTTGTGGAGCAGACCCTGAGGTCACATATCTATCTCAGAGCCCTAAGACCCTTCTTCCCCACTGGGTCAACAGTGACTTCTGACAGAATTACTGGATGCCTCTCCTGACTCCCTTTGCTTCCTGTGGATGCACCCACCATGCCCTCTGCTCCTTCATCACTGCATGGTTCATAGGCTGTGCTCACCTAAAGGGTCCCGGGTGGGATGCTGCTTCTAACGTGCTTCCCCTGTCTTCTCACCATCCACTGTTCTTATGGGTTGGGATCCACTCACTCAGCCTGACTCTGCCTCACCAACTCTGCCAAACAACTAAGCCCCACTATGTCCTCTCCACTTTTTTTCATAGACTCCACCCAGCATATGGCTTCTTACCTGCACTGTTCTGCAGAGCCATGCCCACTCCACCCATTTGATCTTCTACATTGTGTCCATGTGGCTCATCTTCCACAGACATATTTAACACTCTGCGATTGCAGGATTTTCTCTCTAGCTCTGGAACCTTTGTAGTATGGCTTGTTTGATACAAGAATACCTCAATATTGTGATTAACAATGTTTCTCAAAAGTTAAAAAATAACATTAAAAAAATCTGAGGATGAGGCTCAGTCGTTATGTTCCCCTAGTTTGAAACCCTTGTACAAAAAAAAGAAAGAAAGAAAGAAAGAAAAAGGAAAAAAGAAAAAAAAAGAAAGAAAAAGAAAAAAAGAATAAAGAAAGAAAAATAGGCAAGTAAGAAAAAAATGTGGTTCCTTTTTCTTATGTTATGTGTTACAAATTTAGCATTCATGTTTACCTGTTGTGGAGGCTGTGAAAAGTCAGTCTTTCATACATACTTCCATGCCCACACGTGACCTTTTGCTGTAAGGCTATTGCTTTATGTCAAGGTCTATAATTTACCTGCCACCTCACTTAAATTGGACTTTTTTTTCAAATCCTAGGTTTCTCTGGTAGCAGGGTTCTTCTTCAGTCCTTGGAACCTGACTTCTTTCTTTAGAGCTCATTTAGTTTCAAGTTTTTTTTTTTTTTTTTTTTTTTTGGAGAAGACACACTTGAAAATCGGGGACAGTAAAGCTTGCTTAAACTCACTTTCCCAATGGCCCATCAGTGCAGAAATGGAGATTGGGACCAGTGTCAGCCTGTTGTGGAATAGTTCTCAGGAGAACCATGGGAGCCCTGAGATTTTGGACTTGAGTGTTGGCATCAAGAGAAAAGATACTCACTCTCTGTGAACATTCTGCAGCAGATGAGGGACCCTGGAGATGACTCAGGCCTAACTCTGTCCCAATGGCTCAGATTAGGTACTATAGAGGTTCTGTGTTGTACTTTCCTTCCATCCCCAGAGACCTGAAAAACAATTGGTGACAAAGATGGCTGGTTTTCTTGACCTACATTGTTCCTGAACCTGAAGACAATGAACAGAAATCAGAACAAGGAGGAAAATCAATGCATCTGTCTTTCCAATACTAGAAAGGTAAACCCATCAAATACTGAAAAATATTTCCTTTTACTTGAAAACCAAGAAGCCCAGTGATTGGTAGTCTGGGCTGCTATGGCTATCCAGCTATTCCATCATGCCCCAGGGCCCTTCCTGTTTTTCATTGTGCCATCCATTTAATACAGCAATCAGGGGAAAAAGAAAAAGGGGAAAAAAAAACAAAGAGCAAGAGTCCCAGTTGCTTCCAATGTTATCTCATTGGCCAGCACAAAATCACAGAGACCCCTACCTGCAAAGGATATTGGGGAATGCAGTTGTTTTTCACTGTTACTTTGGGTTTGTTTTTGTATTTGGTTGTGGGGACTGAATCTATGATTGCTTAATCACTGAATAACCATCCCCAACCCTTTTTAAATTTTAGAGACAGATTTTTAGGGCTTTACTAGATTGCTGAAACTGTCCTTATACTTGTGAGCCTCCTGCCTCAGCCTCTATAGTCACTGGGATTATAGGCATGTGCCGTTAGGCCTGCCTGTGTTTTTTTAGGTGCTGGACTTGGAACACAGAGACAGCCACATGTGAAATTTGTTTACTACTGAGCTGTAATTTCAGCCATAAACTTGTCATTTTGAATTATTAGCAACCCATTTTAAAAAAATATAAGGTCCCAGTGGAATGAATGAGGGATACCTGCCACCTGGACCTTAGCAACCAGTTGTGCTGGTGTTCCTTAGTGCAGGCCCAATGCATACTCACAGGGTGGCATAAAAAGATGGGCATCAAGTGAAGAATGGGTTCGGATGGGCTGGGAAAGTAGAACTGCTGGATAGGTGGCAGACTGAGATACTGTTCTTTCATGTGTTGTGATGGGCATCTCAGGTGGACAAGGGGTAGAGCGTGAGTGCATTTTGGTGGTTACACACTGAGATACATCCCCATTTTTTAAAATATTTTTTTCTTAAAATATTTTTCCCCTGGGATGTCAGGCCTGCACCACTGAGCCAACTCTTATACAATTTTTAAAGTTATTTATTCCATGGTAATATTGATCTGTTGAAACTTACAATATAAAAACATACTTACAATATATTCACTTATTATAAATAAAGTTATAAGAATTAGAATATGTCATCTTTATAAAAATAGATGTCACAACACTTGTTCCCAGTGACCAAATATGACCCATAAAATGTTAAACACATATGGACATTTGATTTATATATTTTATTCTTTTTTCCATATTTATTATTATAGACAAGTTCTAAACACTAAATGAGTGAATGCAGAGGTTTATGCCAATTTCCCTAATTACTAATTGAGAATAATATTTTATTTTTCCTAGTAGTGGCATTTATTTTCCCACAAATACAGCATGTGGAATTTATGTGTTGAAGCTGAAAAGTTAATTACACAGAAACTGAGAACAGAAACACTTCCCGGATTTATAATAAGAATGAGAAACTGACTGATTGTGTGTAGGGAGTGCAAAAACAATTAAGTCCAGAAAGTAACTCTTAGGTTTTAGAGTACAATAAGGTGATTACATTGTATAATAACTACTTAAATAAATCAAAATAGCCAGAACTTAGAAAGTTTCAAACACAGAATAATAATTTTAATGAGATGAAAATTACCCTGATCTGATAATTACACACTATGTACACATGCCGAGTTATAATAATGGGTCTCATATCCAAGTACAAAGAGTAGATTCCAGGTAAAAATAAAAATGAATAGAAGTAAATTCTTTGATGTTTTAGCCAAATATCTACATTACCTCAGATTTTTAAATGATATCCTATGTTCATGAATGTTTCACTGTTTTGCTTTCCCTTACTGTCATGTCTTTTAGATCTGCAAGTTCTAAAGAGTCATGGAATGATTTAGACTTATTTACATGGATTTCTCATGACTGTTATTTATTTTCAAAACTTGTTTACACTTTATTTTATTATTTTATTTTTATGTGGTGTTGAGGATTGAACACAGTTCCTCACATGTGCTAGGCAAGAATTCTACCACTGAACCACAATCTTAGCCCTGATGACTGGTATTTTTTAATATGTGGCTGGAAAAAACTAAAATACATACCTACTATTTCAGGTACTTGACATAAAATACAACATGCCTTGTATAAAAAAAAATATTCCATCAGATTAACATCATTTTTTTTGTATCAATTTTATGCATGGTTTCTTTACTGGAGAAATGCATCGCTTACTTCAAGCAGATGAATATTGGGACTCTTATGGAAGTTTGTCTTGTAGTCTTGGGTCAAATTCTTGTACTTTAATTTAAAAACCTTACAATGGAATGACTTTGAGTCTATCTGAACTGTGACTTTAATTACACCTTTATTCCAGATGACTAAGGAGAAAACAATAATAATATATTTCGACTGATATTCAATAGCTGGACTTTGGTCACTTGAGATAGTTTTTCTGGTCATGATAATAGCATATATGCAAGGTGGATAGCTACATTGGGGATTCAAAGACAGGCCTTAAATACTGTCAAAGAGCTTTCTACACATATTGCTAGAAAATTTTAATATCATGAAAATAATTTGAATCCACAACATATGTAGCCATTATGAAAAGAAAAGTTTTAAATCTATTAAATCACATAGATGATGAAGTACATAATTAAAAGATAATGGCCAGCATTTCTACTGAGTACTTTTTATTTCAGAAACACATCAATATTTGATCCTTGTTCTTCTTTCATACACAATAGCTCTAGAATATATGTAATAAGACTCCATATATGTAATACAAGATGATCAGATTTAGCACCAACATAACATTGAACTCAATAAAACATTACAAATACAAATTAAAAAATCATCTTAGAGGATATGCTTCTCAGTGTCATCTTAGATGATATATTAAAGGCATTAAGTCTGATAATAAATGGTCAAAAGATAGATCTAAAAAAATACATCTATGTGCACACCTACTACATTGAGATTCATTTTTTGAGAAGGTAGCAATTCTTTACTTTTGTACAATCATTCCATTTCAATTCATTGAAAATTGTAGAGTATTCAATATATTCCTATTGCTTAATCAAGAAGAGAAAGATGAAATCAACTTAACACTCTACCTCAGAAAATCTCAAAAGAAGATAATATCAAGAAATATTTTGAGAATATATGGTAATTCTGAATCTATAAGAAAGGCTATGTACAGTGGGAGCACAGCTACTATTACCTAATCCAGACATGATTTGGTAATAATATTCGAATGGCACCTGGAGAATAGTAGAGAGAGTTGATAATTGAAGTGGGAAAAATGTGTGTTGGGTGAATCCACATATATCCCTAATAATAGGATAGGCTGAGATTGATAAAGATGACACTATTTGAAATAAGGGCTTCTGCTTCATTTTCTCTTGAGATATATACTATTAATATGGAATTTGAAAATAAAGATCAACAAAATATATTATTTTATTAGTATAAGAAACATTTCCTCTGAAGTTCATCTTGAGATCTCAGCTAACACCATAATTTTCTTCTGCAACTTCACGTGCCTTTTCTAGCACAAGTTCTAACCCAAGAACTTTACCATTGGTATCTTGGCCGTAACATATCTAGGGATGCTGATAATGATGGGGTTTATAGTTACAGATGTTTTTGTCTCAGAATTTTGGAGATGACATCAAATATAAATTAATAATCTACTTTCACAGGTTTGGAGAGGGGGCTTCTCCATTTTTACCATCTGCCTGCTGAGTGTTCTCTATGACATACACCTCAGCCCCAGAAGCTCTTGTTTGGCAACGTTCAACCATATATTGTCACATCAGAGCCTGTGGTTCCTTGTTTCCTGTGGGTATTCTGCATGTATGTGACCTGGTGTGATCTTATATATATTACTGAATGCTGAATAATCATACAGATGCTTTACTTTCTAAGGCATTTATTTTAAATATTTGGGATGTTCCAGGAATTCTTTTTATAGGGTTCATGTCCTCAGGTCTTTCTAAAGTTCAATAAATAGAAAAACCTCTAACTAAAAAATAAATGATGTTATCACTATTAAAATGTGAACATTAAAATAAATAATCAATATTTAAATCTCAGCCCATAGGTATAAGGACTTAGATTACAAAGATCAATTTTTTGGGAGACACAAACTACCAAATTGCATTGTGTCCTTGGTGATCATTGTACTGGGAAGAAACTATTGGTTTCAGCATTGGACTCTCACCAAGCCATGGTTTTATTAAGGGTAGGACACTGATGTTTTCTTCTGTAACCATGACATGGTATCAATCATATGTAAAAAGAAAAAAAAATTACAGAAAGAGAAAATGGTTCCCACAGAAAAAGAAGGCATTACCAGCATTCTGTAATAGTGCAAAGAATATCCAAAATGTGGCCTCTGTCTACTGGGGCATCTACAGAAAGCATGAACTTGTATACTTTCTGGCAGAAAAAAAAATGTTCTAACCTTCCAAAGAATTGGGCTTTATTACTTGAAATTATAAAAAGTAGCTGTGGATAAAGCAATATTTCTTGCAGGACTGAACATTCAATGTACATTTGCAAGAATATAAAATAGATTCCCAGAGCTATTCAATACAGAAATATTGTTAATACATAAAGCTCAGGAATAGCCCAAATGTCCATCATTTGTTTAGTTCCAACTTTGGTCTATCTACACCATGGAAAGGTAAGATTTTTGCATATGTGGGTTGTTTTCCAGGTTGTTTCATTGAGTAATAAATAAGGGGCAGACAGGATATACAGGAGCACTCCCTTTTGGGTAAGAAAGAAATTTACCTAATAACTTATTATTGTTATTGACTCCTACCAGAACAATAAACAGTAAGAATATATACTAAAAACAATTAAAACAGATGTTCATGAAGGGCAATGAGAAAAGGTTAGTGGGATGGAATAGAGTTGAGTCTTTAACATGGATTTATATTTGAACCACATAAATAACAACCATGTTGAAAACATAGAATTAAATCAATAAAAAAAATCAAGCCCAAAAGGTAAGAGTCTGACAACCCAATCATGAACCACACTATTCGGTTACTAATATCTTTTTTGTTTTTCTTTTTTTTAAAAGAGAGAGAGAGAGAGAGAGAGAGAGAGAGAGAGAGAGAGAGAGAGAGAGAGAGAACTTTGAAAAAAAATATATGTATTGTTTTCAGGGGACACAACATATTTATTTTATTTTTATGTGGTTCTGAGGATAGAACCCAGTGTCCCGTGCTTCCCAGATGAGCATGATACCACTTGAGCCAGATCCCCAGCCCCTAATTAGTTTCCTAAGCTTGCCTGATTTCCAGGATCTTTTTCTCCAATGTGAACAATAGTTTACCTAAATTTTTTACCACATGCTTGTTGCAATGTAATATTTACTGATTAGTAATTAGCCAAAAAGGAGCCCAGGATTCATATGCAATGTTTAGTGTCAGTGCAGCAAGGGACAACATGGGTTTTATGCTTTCTCCATTAGACTGGAGTTTACAATGGAAGGGGCCACTTCTTATCTTGAGTGAGCAGCCTGATGAATACACAGATACGACTATTAATATGCATGAAGAATTCTTTGAAAGTTTATTGCCAGGAACACATAGAGGACTTGACAGTTACTTCCAGGTCCAGATTTCAGAAACTTGGCTATACACACTTGGGGCAAAATGACCAGTCCTACACCCTGTGTGAATATGTATTGAAATATTGTGGTAGTTTATCATAAGCCTAGGCAGAAAAAGGTTGGGTCTTGAAGGTTATACAGTCATGTGGGTAGAGCTATGGAATGGGATTAATGTCCTTTATTTAAAGAGAGCTGCAAAGAAACTTCTCAATTTATCCTGTGAGGACACACATGGTGCACTTCCTTACTCTCATCAAGCTGCTATAATAATTTATGGTAGACTGGGTGGTTTATAAGCCACAGACACTCATTTTTCACATTGTATAAGATCAAGGCACAAGGCTATTCAATGCTTGTTGAGAAAATTTATAATGGGTAGAAGCTCCTGGCTGTGTCATAATGTGGTGGAAGAAGCCAGCTAGCCTGTATCACCTGTTCATTAGAGCATTAATTCCACTGATGAAGTCTTCAGCCTCAGAAACTCAACACCTCTCCAAACACTCACCTTCTAATACCATCACCTTATTGGAGAGAAGTTCAACCAAGATACTCAAAGGGACACAAACCTTCATATTACAGCTTTCTATGAAAAATCAGGATCTCAATAGTCAATAAATCTGTTGGAAAGTTGATCTTAGAAATCTGAGCTTTCAGAAGTCCACAAATAAAATTTGTTTTTTGCTTGTAAAGTATGTAGTTTCTAGAACTCCCTTAGAGCAGTCCAATCCGACTAAAGTATATTTCAAATGATGATATTGTCTTTTCAATTGTTCCTCCATTATGAACAGTTCTCTGATTTTTACACAGGTTATCAACTCTCTGGCCATCTCTCTCTCTCTGCATGTGCCTATGTACATGCACATACAACAGAAAGGAGTTTGGGACTTTCTGCCAAGCCCAATCCTCATATTCTGCATTTCTACATGTCAAATTTGAAAACCACCCGCTTGGCCCCATCCCTGCAAGGCAGGCCCAGGCCTCCTGTGGTGTTATTCTCTGAGCTACCTCTTTATGGTTGGAGTGAAGCCTGCTTCTACCCTGTACTCTGGACTCTGCTCTCTCCTCCTCAGTCTTTGCCTATACCCTGGTTAGAGCCAGGCCTTCCATTGCACCCGTACCTCCTTTTACTGCTCTCTAACCTGATCATTATGTGCCAATGCTTTACCATGCTCATTTGTGCATTTCTTCCCCTCTGTTCCCACAGATACAATGAAGCTGCCATTTGCTAGCTGTGTGACCTAAATCAAGTTAACTTGACACAGCTGAGCATCTTTGTCCTGCAACATTAGTGTAAACATGGCTTCTGCTCATGGAGTTCTTATTGCCAGTGAAGAGGGCAGGGATAAAAGTCTCAAAAACAATGTCCAGTACATGGTCATCAAGGGCTCCTGATGTCATTAAATGTTACCACTACTAGCTGTCAATCTCATTTCACAACTTGGGAACATGAATCACTGAAAAGTAAAAAAAAAATAATAATTATACTTAACTTCACCTGGCCAGTGGGACCAGGTCTGCTCTGACTCTAGATTCTCTGTCCCAACCAGAGCTCAGGGCCAAAATGAATACAAAGGTGCCACATTAATAGAGGACTAATGTAAACCTGGTAAAAGCAGTTTCATGAATGGACAAAAGGGAAAGAATTGTGGCAAGGAACCATATCCTATATCTGACACCTGGAGAATCAGGAGATTTTTACCTTCACATTGATTCCCTTCTCTTGAGAACAAAACTGTACTGAAAACAGACCCCAGAAACAGGTTAGTCATCAATGCAGACAATAAAGGACACTCTGGAAGTTACCAGGCTGTTTGGTGCATGTACAAGCAGTAAGAGCCACAGATCAGAAGACCTCAAATGGTTCACATGAGACCTCATTATTCCTGCATCTTCATTCCCTGGCTCACACAATGGCAGGCTGAGCTTGGAAACTCAAGGTTCTGTGTGCTAGAAGGTGATATACCCAAAAAATAGCATCTACACATCTTTTCACAAGTTTACTCATTCCACTCAGCCATAAACAACAGAGGAATTATATCATTTGTGGGAGATGGAGGAACCTGGAGCACATCAAATTAAATTAAATAAATCAGCTGCAGAAAGTCAATTTTCAAGTGCATTCTCTGATATGTGAAAGGTAAAAAGAAAAATGGAGTGAAAAAAGAAGTGGATCTCGAAAAAATTGGAGAGAGAATAGTTGAGTTTAGATTGATGGAAGAGAGGATAAGAGAGATGATTCAGGCACTGAGAAATGAGACTGATCAATGACGTTATGCCCATACATGTATATATTACAAAAAAATATACTAATAAATTAATATAATGTCCTAATATAAATGACATTTTTGGCACCTGTGACTGAAATTCACCATGCTTCACAATTGAGCAACATTTCTTCACCACTCCTTTTATGTATATTTTTTTTAAATAGGTTTCTGCTAAGTTGTTCAAGGCTTTGCCAACAGACAAAAAGCTGGGTGACCACTTTTTGTCTTTGTAAAAATACAAAGGTCTGTCATCCCCCTGGCTTATGGAGCACTCACTAGGCAACAAGTGCCAACTATTTATGACTTCATTTAATTCTCATCATAGTCTTGAGAAGCAAGTGGCATCATCCCCATCTTTAACATAAATAAATAATAGTGGCGAGAAATTAAAGATCTATTCAGGCTGAGTGAGGTGGCACATGTCTGCAATACCAGCAGATTAGGAGGCTGAGGCAGAAAGATTGTGAGTTCAAAGCCAACCCCAGAAAAACTGAGGTGCTATGCAACTCAGTGAGACACTGTCTGTAAATAAAATACAAAATAGGACTGGGGATGTGACTCAGTGGTCATGAGCCCCTGAGTTCAATCCCAAGTACCAAAGGAAAAGAAATCTATTCAAGCGTTAAAAATATATAAAAGCCAGAATACAAATATACAATATGTATTCAAGACCTTGGTCCATTAACATTTATTTTATACTAATCATAACATCTAGGAACCTCCCTGAAAGCTTAATAAATCCAATACTTGAGAGTACTCCCCAGAGATTTTTGTTTCACTGTTTGGAGCTAAAGTCCAGGTATCAGGATAATTGACTCTAATGCTCACAATTAGGAATGGAATCACTTTTCTATTAAAAATCAGGGAAGCACAGACAAAGAGATTGGATTCACCTGCTCAATATTGTGTGTCAAGTCGACAGGAAAACCAGGGTATGTGTATATACTTCTGTAGCTCTCCAAAGAGCTCTCTGTGGCTCCAAAGAAAAGAAGACTCCACAAAGCTGGAGGCGGAACACAAGCCAAACCCTCTGCCACAACTCACCCCACAATACTCCAATTCTCCTAGACAATAAGTGTGCATATAGGAGACAATTCCAGATGGTACCTTGGTGATCAATGGGCGACATGCAAAGAAATAGGGCACAACCTACTTTAGAAAAGGCAGAGGTGTGGCTGGGCCAGGGTGGGTACTAGTCTAGAGGATAAACTTTTCCAGGGCACATGAAGTCCAGGGCTTCCTCCTCCCCAAATGAGCCTTGCCTTATCACACATATGCTTGTTCAACTATTTATGCCCTTCTCCTATTTTATATTTCTCTTGCACATGGCTTTGGAAGTCTTGTGCTTTGGCATTTCTTATATTTTTTAATGCATCTTTCAAACTACCACAAAATCAACCATGAGGAATATTACCTGTACAGGTTACAGTTTTATTTTATTACCATTTAGGTCAAGTTCCCAAATCTCTCTGAAATACACATTTTTTAGTTTTTATAATTTTATTATCCCTTTACATATTGACAATGCTTGTGATAAAGCAGTATTCTCTGATTTCAACACTTGGAATATCAGTGACCTGCTTAAACTGATTGTACTTTCTTTTGATTCTCCATCATAAGCCTCCTTTTTATTTTTTTACAGTATATATAACTTTATATATAGTACAGAAAAGCCCAAGCTAATATTACATGGTTTCTCTCAGAGAAAGGGCAGGTACCTCCATTAGTGAGTATGAGGGCTCATCACAGCTTCCTTAGTTTGGCCTTCCACCATGGGCTATGACTCAGCTCAATGTTCAATCTTCCTGTGATCTCCTCAGCCTGTGGCCTTCAGCTCATCTTCTTCTTTTAAAATTTTAGATTAATTTTAATATTTTACAAAGACCCTGAATGACAAAAATGCCAGTTTGAAAATGGTGGCATACATAAACAACACTACCCAGAAATCAGGTGCTTCTTGTGGGAACAAGCAAGGGAAGAGGAGCCTATCACACATGATAGACAGAGGATCCTCAGAGCTATAGTGGAACCATTGGAGGATACAGAAATCCCTCACCTCAAAGTTGAGGCATTGTAAGTTGTTTAATGGGTCTGAACTAATGTTATCATACAATCAGAACAATAGCAACTGTGATTGGTACATGATTCCAATTGAGATGCCTTTCCAAATATGTCCAGAAAAATGTTTGATTGGTGTTATCAACCAAAAAAGAAAGTAAAATTAAGAGACAGCTGACATGTTACACTGGGAAAGCCACAGTTCTGTGTTTTCCAGGGGGATGTTTGTCATCTTTCTATAGACATTAAAATTATAGGCTTGCAGGGAAAGAACTTAAAGATGTCTTTCCTTAAAACATGCAACTCTTGAGGCTATTACCTGCACCACATTCTTCCTGGCCTCATCCATCTGGGTAATTGCCTCTGCATTCTTAGATTCAGAAGTAGTGTGCAGTTGGGTCATGGAAAGGCTGTGGAAGAAGGGAATTTTAGCATATTGCTGAGGTTTCTTGTAGATGAAGAAGAGAGACTTCAGCTCCAACAGTTCAATGCAGCCCAGAAAACTTTGTTCTGTATGATACATTGAGGATATTTTCTTCTAACAATGTTTGCTTTTTAATTCATATCCTCCTAAAATGAGTCATTTTTTAAATAGGGATTGATGATTAATTTTAGTTTCTCATTTGTTCTAAGTTTAATGAGTTCTACTGATACAACTTACATATAGAATGTCATCTAGAGATTTTGAACATTACTTATTTGTATACATATTATAAAAGAAGACATGAGTTTTAACTTGATATTTTATAAACATTTATTTTATTTACATGTGGATCTGAGGATCGAACCCAGGACCTCACACATGCTAGGCTCACACCACTGAGCCATATCATCATCTGTAATTTAGCATTTTTATTTATAAACTTGCTTCTGTAATATTAATAAATAAAACAGAACAACTATTGATGTGATTTTTATAATTTGAGAAATTATAAGTTTTTAAACTTTTAGAAGAAAATGAGATTCTATGTTCAAAACTTCATTTCATAGAGGGCAATATCACAATGCCATAAACTACATATATTTCTTATAAAGTCTTTGGATCCAATTTAACTCAAAGAATTAAAAATTTCCTGACCCTGTACTCTCTCAGTTAGGAAATGTCAAATGAGAGGATCATAATAAAAGTGTTTGGAAGCACACTGAAAATTTTTGAAAATCAAATGAACATACTAGTAATTTCCTAATCCTGGATTAATAATACACAGGAATATAATTTCCAAGTTTAGAGGAGGAATATTGGTGTTGATTAGTTCTTTATGTATTAGTTTTATGTGTATATATATGTGCCTATATACACACATATGTCTTTTCCAATTTCTATTACAATGGAACTGTCTGACTCTAACTTTTCTTAAAGGAACATTTAGGTCAGTGGAATCTCATCCTACCCTGTCACTGTATTTCAATTTCTGATATTTTCACAAACTCAGGTTATTTTTTAGTTGTTTTTTTTTTACTTGTTTGCTTGATTCTTTACATGAACAAGTAATTGTGAACCTGTCTCCTTCTCTGGTCACTGAAACACAAAGAACAAGATGACACAGAAAAGCCAAAGTTGTGGGGAAGAAAAGCAGGACTTGAATTTTACATAACGACATCAATCAGAGAGACAGACTGCCCTTTAGGAATCCATGGGTTTCCCAGTAATGAAAGCTTGGCATCTGTGAAAAAGCACTCTCTGGCTTTTTATTTCTTTACTTTACAATTAAACAGATGTTAACTTTATGAACCATATAAATTTATTGACCATCAACTATGTGAAAAATTTAAGGCTAAACTCTTGGATGAAGAGTTCTTTAAGCCACTGTGCATTTTCTAGCTTTCATGGTAATTGCTCTCTAATTTAGAAACTGTGAAGAACAAGAATTTCTAGACAATTCTATAATTAGAAAGAGGCATATAATTTCAAACTACTCAAATAAGCATATATTACATTAATACATCTGAATAAATGAAGCATGTGAGATCACAAAACAAAAACATGGTCCTAAAACTCCACACACAGTTATGAAAAGTGCTGTAATGACAAAGCAAAATAATTGTCTTTTGGGTCCAAAGCATGAGGTTTCAAAGTCCTGTAGCTAATAAATATCTATACCCTCGTTATTTCAAATTTATTGCTGTGCATGCATTATCATAATTTGTTTGAAGGATCATGTGTTGATCTAGTGTTTCATTTCAAACAACTCTCTTAAAAGTACTAAGAATTTTTTTCTAATATCCATCACTAATAGTATTAGTACCATAGTTATATCGTGATTTTTGAGCCTAAAGGAGAAGTTTACTTAAAATTTAAAATTTATGTGTCACTGAAAAGGTAGAAGATATACTATATTAAAGCTGGCTTTATTGTCTAGGAAATAGAAATATCAAAGGAATTATTTCCAGGTATTTGGTCATTTTTGATGTACTGATCTGTGTATAATAAATACAATTTAATTATATTTGCAGATTTATGGAACTATGCTTCAAATTAAATGTTCCTTGAGAAAGAATATTAGTGTTTTTAGCTTCTACATCTATGTCTAGAAAATTTACACAATATCATTAAAATTATATGTTTCCTGTAGAAATGCTATTCACTGTATTGTATTTGGAGGAGATTAATGGATTTGGTATTTTTGCTTCAAATATGTTTTGTCAAAAAGAAAAACAGAACATGGTTATAAAGCTTTTTTTATATTATATTATCAATTTATGGTGACGTTTTTATTCTCTTTCAAGCACAACTATATATAAAAAAATAGTGATTCTTTTTTTTTGGTGTCATGTTATGTTCCAAAATTCTTATCTTTTGTGAAACAAAATGATAATTTTGTAGTGCAGAATTACATCCTTATAAAGCCTATTTTATTTCCTCCAATTTTAATCATGGATCTAAATTCATATTAAAATGTATTGAACATTTTTGACTGTGTATTATAAACCCATAAACTAAGCTAACTATTTTACTTAGAGACCTGGATCTTCAATTATACAATTCTATTTTACCCACAATGAATTAAACTAACAGTAAAATAGAAGCATAAAATGAGATAAACATTCACAATGAAAAGAGGAGGTGATCTCCAGTGACAAAAGACTTCAAAGAACTTCTGGAAAACAGAGAGTATGGAATCAGATGAAGGATGCATTTGAGTTCTAATTAGGGCTCCCAAGGAGGGAGATTAAGACCATGACTAGGCATTTTGGAAGTCTCTAAGATAGGGTGCTTCAGATCAGCACAATGGAAATAAACGGAAGGGAGCTTGCTTGGGTGCACAGAATCTGGGTTTGTAGTCTTATCTCAAAGGAGGATTTTGCTTACTCCAAATGAAATTTTGGAGTTGTCTTGCACTCTCATATTGTGTCCTAATTGAGACATAGAGTGTGATTTACATGAGTCTCAAACAGTCTTGAGTGTTGGAAGCCTTGAATGGTCATAGCCAGAAAAACTCTCTTCTACTGATGAAAATATTTTGAAAAGACCACTTTCAGCAATTGTCTGGGAAATGAATTCTTCTGTCCTTATGGTGCCATAAAGCACAGGTCCCTATAGTGACACCACAAAAATTCTCTTTTCAGTCAAAGTTCTGTACTTAGTTTATGGTACTGGTGACAGTCTGTTCCTGAAAGAAAAAAAAAACGTATAAAAAGGAAAACAGGGCAATTAATTACAGTTTTGACAGCTGTGTAGACTGAATGTCAAATTAATGTCATCTTGTGTTTTTTCTGCTCTTCTTTTTAGATCCCCTAAATGGACTTTTTTTGGTCTCTACAACTTAGCTGACTGAGTGAAACTCATACATATGTCCAAATCAATTGAGCCTCCTCACCATGATTTTCTCAAGACACAACTACTTCACTGGTCTTTTTACAATTCCTGTATGGAAAGTGAGTACTAAAAAGAAGAGAATTGGATCATCTGTTTTCAAATTGAATCATCTGAGTTTTTATCTCCATTGCAACATGGAATCAATGTCTTTCTGATAAGGAGAGTGAATTGACCTAGCTAGGAATGTACTTTCTCCTCTTGCTTTCTGTTTTTTTTTTTTTTTTAGTACATAGAATTTTGAGTCCTCAGGTACAGTTTAAATTTTAGTTCGAATCTTGTTAGACATCCTGGTGGAATAGTGTCCTCTTAAATAATTAGGATTTCTAAAACTAGAGGATGTGGAAGCATGGTGTAAGAAAATGTAATTGCCAAGTGGGTTAATGGGAGTGATAGAGAATGAAGAATCTTCAACTTTGACAGTCTAGCTCCTGGACCTATGTAGTCTATCTCTTGGTAGCACAAACTGATATAATGTTATGTAATTTAAGAAGTATAAGCAACATCATCACCTGTTCCAGAATTCTACCAGGCCAGTACCTTTTTATTTATTTCTTTTTTGTAGGTGAAAATACAGTGAATAACATGGTCATAGACCCATATAATATCTTTGTTTTTGTTAACTGTGGTCTCATTCACTTTTATGCATGATCCCTTGGCACTTTATTAATGGTGCGTGCTTAGGATTTATTGTCCCTAAAAGCAAAATGTAAAAAAAAAAAAAAAAAAAAAAAAAAAGTTTGGGTTTTTCTGGTTGAAATTATTTCTTCATTAAAAGAGGTCCACTTGTTGATTTATGATGAGAGAATGATGAAAAGAATGATGCTGTCACAAGTACATAGAAATAGACCTCTCTTCCTAACTGGCTGGATATTTGTAAGAAGTATTTGATAGATAAAATGCAGTGACTGGAAACCACTATGGTACTCAGTCCTCATTCATCCTGTGCATCATCAGAGGCTGGATAAATAAAACTAGCGAAGTCAAGTTGTCAAGTTGGTTGTCTTGTACAATGTCCATGATATATTTGCTTTGGTATTTGATAGCATGAAATCTCATGATATTTACACTGCATTATCTCTTTCAGAGATCCATCCTGATTACTGTACCCCCCAAATTTTATAGTCTTCAAAAGTTCCTTCTAGACTCTAGAAAAGTCTTAATTTCTTCCTATAAGTTTATGTACCTTCTTAGCTGAGGTAACATTTTTTACAGTGTAATTAAGGATGAAGTGTGCTGCCAAGTATTCTTCTCTTTAGAAAGAGCTTTTTCCACTTTTCATTTTTCAAGGCAAACCCTGAAAGATACTGTACAATGATTCTATTTTATTTCCATTTACCTCTAAATGAAGCTAACTCATATTTATTTCTAGTAACATTTTGTTAAAACTTGGCCAATTTCTTCTTCTACATGATTTATAAAGGGACGTTGTCCCAAAGAAGGGAATGAATAGGTGTTGTAGCAATTCTTTGCTCTGAAATTTATTTGGGTTTTCTGAGAAAAGTGTAACTTCGTGATTATCTTCTTGATTAGTTATTTGCCTAGTTATGGTCACACTTGTAGAGTGTGAAATGCAAAGGATGATAAAGAGTAAAATAAGTAGAAGCTATACATTTATTATGCTTTTGTAACTGAAGAAAGGTTTGTGAAGTACTTTATGACTTGCATAACTCTCTACCTTCCATTTAAAGTCATAAGATAAAATTCATCTTTATTTTTTGTGTTTCACAAATAAACTTCTAAAAATAAAATTTACCCCTATTTTTCCTAATCCTGTTCATGATTTTTCCATTTTCTTGATTATATGAAATTTTCATAACTCATACTAACTTGATAATCTGTGTCATTTCCTGGCTTACAAACAATCATTGATTTTTGTCTCTTTTTATTTATAGTTGGCCTCCAGTGACTAAGAGGAAGACTCCTTCCTGTCTGCTCCTCCCAGGCCTGCTCCAGCCTCTCAGCTTCCCAGACCCTCATGCAATTGGTTGTAAATTCTTCCAGAAGCTTTTTAACTGTCTAATTTTCAGAACTAAAAATAAAAAATAAAATAAAAATTTTAAAAAAAACGTTAAAATGCAAAATGTGGAGGGAGAAAGCAGTATATATATATATATATATATATATATATATATATATATATATATATATATATATGTATATATTTGCAATTAGGCTTTTTTAAAATTTTGAAAATATTTTTCTTTTTTTAATGTGGGTCAGCCACTGATATTTCATCAAAATATAACAGTTTCTTTGTTGAGTTAAGGTAACCAAGGAATAGCCACACCCTCAGAACAAAATAAAACACACACATACAAAAAAAAGAAAAAAAAAACAGAATCATCTTTAACCTAACGTTTTATAAAATGTCTCAGATCCTCGTAACTTGCACACCCTTCTGTGTTCAGTTGAATTGTAACTGCTTTTTGTATTTGGAGAGAGTGTGACCACTGAACTTGAAACCTTTTATTCTGAGTGTCTTGGTGGTTTTTGGTGAGATTAAGTAGGTGACAGGGTGAAGAGAAAGTGGGGAGCTCTTCGCTTTTATAACATGAATTTTTCTCCACAGTCTACTCTCAGCTGCCAGACCTCAAGTTTTTCTTACACTGGTATACTTTAACTATTCTTATTTCTCCTTTACCAATAATTTTTAACAGCAGTTTATCAAACTACACTTATTAAGAACAATTTTAAAAGTAAAGTTATAGTTCACCTCACCAGTATACACTTATTGCTTATGGTTTCACTCACCTGCTATGCCTGTTTTTAGTGTCTGAAAAACATAGATATTATTTTCCATATTTTATCCAGTTTCTTACATGTATATACTGGAAAGAAAATCTGGTCTGGAAATATTCCATTTTGATTGAATGCTATATTCAAGAAAATAATATTTAAACATGCTAAACATATCTACAGAATTTCTCAAGAAGCTATGCTTTAACCAAATAGAATATCCTTAAAAAAAAAAAACTATGGTCAGCTTCAATAAAGCAAGAATAGAACCCAAGAATTTATCATTAATGATAGATTATAGATGATACATACAGAATAACCACAAGATTTAAAGAAAAAATCGTATTCAACCTGGAATTCTAAACTGAAGCAGACAGTCAATTAATGAAAAATAATAATAGATTTTCATTAATGATAAAATTCTAAAAAAGCAATTTTCTGTGCCTCATTTCAAAGAGAGTTACTCAATATAGAAAAAAATAAAACAAAAAGAGCACAGTTTGTGGACAGAAATAGTGGTTCTAATTACAGAGCTCAAGAAAGTTATGCTTATTCTGCAGTAGACCTTGAAAATAGTTTTATTAGCTTACCTCAGTCATACCTTTAAAATGATGCTTTAATAGAAATATTAGGTAGTAAGTAATCAAATGATTGAATACCGCAAAAGTTAGAAAATTCTAGTGATCTATTTTTCATACCTCACACACAAAAAAATGAGTATTGGAAAATACAGGAAAAACAAAGTGATAAAAAAGAAAGCAAAAACCCACTAAACAAATAATGGAAAGTCAAGTTCTGCATATGAAACACAGTAAAATGTGCACTCTTTGTAACATTTGATGAGATAGAAGAAAGTAGTACTGATTGTTCTTGATGGTAAGAACATCCCTCCATGAGCAGCATTCATGTCCTGATACTGGACGTTAGAAAGGCTAATAAATTAGAGAAAGAAAGCATTCTTACTTCTTGTGTGTGTTTTGTGATGAAATCTATTTTAAAGTCAAATTTGTGGAAATGCTTACTGGTTTTTAACCTTCATAAATTTTCTGTAAACAATGAATGCAACACATAATTATTTTTAAAAGGGAATAACTAACTGACGAAGCATGAACACAGGTACTTGTAACTATTGAAAAATAGAGTGGGGTGTGGTGGTGTGTACAGATGCTGATACTCAGAAATAATAAAGTTTCCAATGTAGATTAAGCAAGAAATCACAGAATGCATATCATTCTGATTTCATAAATGATAATCAATTAAACACTAAAGCCTTTTAATATTTGATTCATTAGTCCTGAAAAGAAAGAAGTGGCCCCATAAGCTAAATTGGTTTTCTTCGCTCTCTAATTGCCATGTGAAAAAATAATGGGAACACCTAATACATTGTGAAGGGTCTTCTATGTATATATTTTAAGATTATGGTCAATATCAGACAACTAGTAGTATGTATGGGTAAATTTATTGCGTTTTAGAACTTTACAGAGTTGCAGATAGAGTGGAGGATGCTGATTTGGGTCTAAATTTTAGAAACTACTGTTTTATATGGTACTGGGGATTGAAACCAGGGGTGTTTTATCATTCATATATATTCACAATTCTTCAATATTTTATTTTGAGAACTGGTCTCTTTTAGTAACCAAGGGTGGTCTTGAAGTTGCGATCCTTCAAGGCCTCAGCCTCTATGATTTTTCAGATTACAGGTATGTACCACCACATCAGGCCAGGACACTACCTATTAATTTTTACATGCATCTAATAATCAAAACTATTTAAAATATTCCTGCCTTTTCTTTTATTTAAAATATTCAATACTAACTTTCTGACATTGTTGGAGAGCATCTTCTCCTTCCCTCCTCCCACTCTGCCTGGGGCACTCACAGAAAGAAACCAGAAAAACTGGTCTGAAAATATACTAAAATTCACTCTACAGTCATTCATTTCTAAACAGAACAAAAAACAAACAAACAATTATACTGAAGCCAGAGACAGTGGAACAGGCCTGTCATCACCAACAACTTTGGAGGCTGAGGCAGGAGGACTGTAAATTGGAGGCCAGCCTCAGAATCTCAGTGAGAGTCTGTCTCTAAATAAAATATAAAAAAGGCTGGGGATGGGGCTCAAGAGTTCAATGTCCCTGGGTTCCATTCCTGGTACCAAAAAAATAAAAAAAAATGCAGACTTCTTGTGCTCATGCTGGACATACCTGGAAATGGATGATTACAGCAAAGACAAAGATGGAGGCAATGAGATTCCTGAGATAGAGGAGATTCTGGTGCGAGAAAACCTCTCTAAGGGCTTGAACTTTGTCTGTGTTCATTGCCCAGAGATGGAA
This sequence comes from Callospermophilus lateralis, assembly GCF_048772815.1. Lineage (NCBI taxonomy): Eukaryota > Metazoa > Chordata > Mammalia > Rodentia > Sciuridae > Callospermophilus > Callospermophilus lateralis. The sequence goes on from NW_027512918.1 coordinate 288,852, forward strand.
CACTACAAGATGGCAACCTCCAATTCCATGTCTGTTGGCAGAGGAGGACACAAACGTGAAGGGAAGAACAAAGGGCTGGACTCCGCTGGGTCTTGGGCCTCCTCCTGGCCAAAGCAGAGGCAGGAGAACAGAATCAGCCAGGAGACTCAGCCAGGAGACTCACGGCACCAACAGTCACAGGGTCACAATCTGGATTTTTTTGGCTCCAAGGATGGAACCCAGGGGCCCTCAGTCACTGAGCCCCACTCCCAGCCTATTTGTATTTCATTCACTGACAGAATCTCACTGAGTTGCTGAGGCCTTGCTGTTGCTGAGGCTGGCCTCCAAGTTGATATCCTCCTACCTCAGCCTCAGCAACAGGCAGAAAGGGACCTGGCCTGAGGAAAAGGCAACAGACCAGCCAGGGACACTGCAGCACTGGGCACCAAGTTCTGAGCACTTCAGAAATGACATGAGACTGACTTTAGAACAAGAACACAGTGGGAAACACTGTCACCATGGCCCCTGTGGCCCAGATCGGTGCTTCACTAAACGTGGCATCTGTGGGCAGAGTGGCTAACAGCTGGGGACTCAGATGTCCCAGTCTCTCCCTGGGACTGCATTTTCCTGTCACCCCAGAGTTGGCACAGCAGGACTCATGTCACCTTCTGGATGGCCACTCAGATGGGCCATTTGTCCTGTAGACCACATGGACAGGATATCTGTGACAGAAACGCTGTCCTAGCTTTCCCTGGCCCCCTGGCATACCCGTGGTGGTCTTCTTACAGCCCCTCTCCCTGCCACCTGTGGCTGTGTAGGACAACCGCTGATGTTTCTATCGTAAAGAATCTGGAGACATGAAACCTTGAGCATTTTGTAAAGGAGGAAGTTCAGCAATCTCAGTAGGAGAGAGTAGGGACTTGTCCTGGCTCCTCTTGCCACCAATGACCTCTCTGAATCCCTGCACTTGCTCCGCTGAGCCATAAGTGGACCCTCAAACAGACCAACTCATCTCTGCCCCAGGGCCTTTGCACCCGCCAGGTTCTCTGGATGGACCTGTATCACTCTTCCCCAGTCACCCCATCTTCCTTCTCTGCTCTATTCTGACCCCGGGGCCCTGGGATGACACTGACGCTCACACACCTTAAGTTCTATCATTTTGTATTATTAGCACCCACAGAAGCGCCTAGTGCTTAACAGCACCTTACTGACAAATGTCTGGAATGAAAGGTGGGTGACATCAATGGCAGGGTATGGGCCTTAGAAGCTTTCTGAATGTTTAACATGGTCACTTCTTGCAAATCACTACCCTCTGATCTCTAGGAAATGGGTTGTTTCATGCACTAGTGTTATGGGGGCAAGAGCCATGTGACATCTGTACTGTCCACCTCCCTCCCAGCCTGGACTGTCCCAAACCTCAGGGAAGAAGGACCAACTGCACTCTCCACTCTAGGGGCCCTTCCACACCCCACTTTACAGGTCACAAGCTGAGCCGTGGTGGCACTCCTGCTAACAGGAAAGCCTTTCAGCTGAAAGCTACCTGAGCCTGCTCCACCATCTTCTTGCCCGTCCTGGGGCTGTCCCCGTGGCTCCACCATTTTGGCTCCTTACAGCACCACTCAAAGCCCCCCAGGTAAGTTCTCTGCCCCAACGAGGTACCAGAGGTGGCCAAGACAGCCACCTCCATGTCTCAGTTGTCTGTGGCCTTCATCTCTCCCTAAGTCCTAAGGCCCTCACTCTGATGTCACACTGGCTGACTCAGGCTGAATGGCTGTGCCACCTTGCCAGACATTTTCTCAGCCTGTCTCCAAGGGACAGCAAATCATTCCTTCAAAACTGTTCCCTCACTCACCATCCTGCTCCAGAGCAAAGTGGTCCTCTGGCTGGCTTCCACGGCCCAAGCCTTCGCTGACTGGTCCCCTATGGTCACCACTGCTTTCACTCTTTTTGAAGGCAGCCCGCCACCAAAGCCAGGAGATCTTGGCAGACTCCTTAACTCCTACCCAGTTTCATCGCTACATCCACAGCTGGGGCCCAGCTGCTTTGCTCCCAGATCCTCAATTCAACTTAGATTTTCTGAAATTCTAGGAAGAGTCTCGTGTCACCTTTGCCTACTCTTCTGTAAATGTCGCCGACACTCCTACCTGGGGTCCATTCTTTCCCATGGGATCTCTCAGGCACCCTGCAGGGACTCATCTGCAGTTTCCTCAATTTGATGTCATGGCACTGAAAGCCAAGAACCAGCTCCACAGTCAATTCCAAAAAAACACAAAAAATGCACACAAATATTTTCCATGAGAGACTTCCCAGCAAAAATCAGATTCAGGGATCAGAGGCCAAAAGAAAAAGAAAAGAAAAAAAAGTCAATTTCCCTCTTCTAAGAAGTCTCACATGTTTTTCAATTTTTATTTTAGTAAGATTTGTAAGCCAGGTGTCGTGGTGCATGCCTGCAATCCCAGTGGCTATGGAGGCTAAGGCAGGAGGATTGCAAATTGGAGGCTAACGTCAACCAAATTGGGGCTCTAAGCAACTCAGCGTGACCCTGTCTCTGAATGAAATACAAAAGAGGGTTGGGGACGGGGCTCAGGGGTTAACTGTCCATGAGTTCAATCCCCAGTGCCTTCCTCCCCAAAATGGCAATACTGTGGGTTGAACCCAGGAACAGTCATTCTACCCATGACTGTTTTGAGACAGGGTCTCACTTATTTGCTAAGGCTGTCCTTGAACTTGTAATCATCAAACTAACTGCTCCTTCCCTGAAAAAGTGGTTTGGTGTAGAAATTTCATTTTTAGAATCTTATTCGCTAAGAACAACTGCTAAAATATGTGCAGATGATTGCCCAAGGATATTAACTTCGATGCTAACTGTGACTGAGAAAGAACTGAAATGTCCACCAGAAGACAATAGACTAAAATCAACACTTCTTTATCTTTTCAGTGCAGGTTCCTGCTAAGAAATTTGAGGCAGGATTACTCTGTGGCATGCTAGCTGTCCTTGAAATATTCTTATAAGACATGAAAGTTTAGATATCATTTTGATTGTAAGTGTCGTTGTTGTTATTGTTATAATAATAATAATAATAATAATAATATTATTATTATTATTATTATTAATAATAATAATAATAATAATAATAATAATAACAATAATAATATTATTATTATTATTAATATTAATAATAATAATATTATTATTATTATTATTTGGTACTAGGGATTTAATCCAGGACCACTTAACCCCTGAGCCCTGTCCCCAGCTCCTATTATATTTTATTTAGAGACAGGGCCTCACTAAGTTGCTGAGGCTGGCCTCCAGCTTGTGATCCTCCTGCCTCGGCCTCCTGAGCTGCTGGGATGACAGGCTTGAGCTTCTGCACTCAGCTATAATTTTAAACATTTGCACACTGAAAATTCAGAAGAAATGATTCTGAAACAGTTATTTTCCCCCAGAGGAATACTCTGCATACATGAAAACTTCCTGCAGATGTGCCCAACGGGAGACAGGGCGCTTACCTTGGTCGGTGTTGATGATGGTGGGGTTGAAGGCATTCCCCAGGATGGTTTCACAAATGTTGCTTGAGATGGAGAGGGAAAAGCCAGAGCCCAGGCCGTTCCCTTTATAATGAAACTCATCCAAAAGGAGGACGATCAAGCCTGCCACAAAGAACTGTAGAATTAAAATAAATTAATTAATAAAAGTGAACTCTGTGTTACTGGCCCCAGTGCCCTGGTTCCTTCCATCTTCAATGACAGGGCTCTCTGCTATGAGGGCCAAATTAGAGACCCTTCTCAATCTGCCTCATGGGAATTCAGAAGCCAAAGCCAGGGTCTTTCAATTCTCTATTATTTTTTTTTAAATCTATTTTTTAGTTGGAGGTGGACACAACATCTTTTTTTTATTTTTATGGGGTGCTGAGGATCCAGCCCAAGGCCTTGTACATGCCAGGTGAACCTCTGCCACTGAGCCCCAGCCCCAATATTTTTTTTTGTTTCTTAATTGTTTTTGGGTTTGCAGGTGGACAGCAGGCCTTTATTGATTTCAATATTTCTCGTTGTAGATGGGCACAGTGTCTTTATTTGAATGATTTCTTTTTGGGCGGTGACCAGCCTCCAACCCGGGGCCTTACCCTGCTCAGGCCAGTGTTTAGCCTTGAGCCTAGCCCTGAGCCTGGCATGGCCCCAGGTCTGGCTGAGTACTGCTGAGGAGGAAGAGGGACAACAGGGTCACTCAGAAAGTGCGGTGAGAGTGGGGGTTCACCTGAGTGGTGATCAGAAGGCAGATCCCAGAACCCATCTTTGAGGGGGTCCCTGTCCATGGCTGTAATCACATCAATAATGGACTGGCCGATGGTGACAATCATGCCAAACACTAGGGTCCAAAGAAAATCTTGAGCAGAGTGTGGCAGGAATATAGATGACAAATACTGACACTGCCCATAGGCAAGTGCTTTACTAAACTTCAGACCAGTCATCCTAAATTCTTTTTTTAAAAAATGATCTTGAATTCTTAATATGGAAAAACATATTTAAAAAATTGTCAACGGTAAGGAGAAAACTTCTGAGGCTGTAGCTCAGTGGTAGAGGCACTGAGTTCCATTTTCAGGTTTGCAAAAAAAAATTTTAAAAACAAAGAGAGAAAGAGAAAAAAACACCCAATTTGGGCTTTAGAAAAATAATGCAAATTTTTTGTTTGTTTGTTTTGATTTTGGTACTAGGGATTGTACTCAGGGTCACTCAACCACAGAACCTCATCCCCAGCCCTATTTTGGTTTTATTTAGAGACAGCGTCTCACTGAGCTGCTTAGGGCCTCGCTGTTGCTGAGGTTGGCTTTGACTCACAATCCTCCAGAATCAACCTTCCGAACTGCTGGAATTAGAGGTGCGCACCACTGCACTAAGCCAAGTATATTATAAAATGTCAAAAATAAAAATTAAAAAACAAAACCACTTATTAGTGCTTTAGAAGGATAATGCATTAATTTAAGGCATTGAATAATAAATGCATTACTTAATATTTAATAATGCATTACTTAATTCATTAATGATTAATGCATTAATACATAAATGTATTCTACAATCTTGATTTGTGTCTGAAACTCACAATTTAAGTTAGATGGATTTCTCACTGAATTATTTAACCTACTAACTTAAGATCTCAAAGACATGCTGTATGGAAGATGGCAGAGTAGAAAATTGTAAATATTGTTTTCTAAATAGCACATTCCAGTTAACAGAGGCTAGGCTTGGCTGACTCTGAGGCTGGACCCCATTATTGGGGCTGCCTATCATTTGATACAGCCAATACTCTTAACCTAGTTTAACAGCATGTAGAAACTGAGACTCCAGAACTATTATCTAAATTTCTTCCACATCAAAAAATCTAATCAACAGCAGAGCTGGACTGAGAGGATCACCTTTTTGCTCATTAAATCCTTTTAAATACAGAAGGAAAAATAGCACTTGCTAAATAACTACCATGTGTTAGGCACTGTGAGAGTGATTATTTAATTTAATCCTCTTTTTTTTTTTATACTGAGGACTGAGCAGACGTGCTTCACCTCTGAGTCTCATCCCCAGCCATTTTTTATTTTATTTAGAAACAGGGTCTCACTGAGGTGCTTAGGGCCTCACTAAGTTGCTGAGGTTGACCTCCAAATAGTGATCCTTCTGCCTCAGCCTCCAAAGCTGCTGTAATTAGAGGCATACTCCACAGCATCTGGCTTTGATTGAATACTTATGACAGCTCTGAAGTAGATGTCACCTCCTTCGTGAGGTATGGAAATCATGGCTGGTGAAGGGGTGACCTCCATGCACTGATCCTTCAAGTCCATGCTCTGGGGCATTCCTGCCCTCCCCTGCCCTGCCTGGCCTTCCCCCATTCCCAGCACCTCCCAGAAGTGCTCTCTCACTAACAGGCCATGGAGCACCTACACGGTCGGCAGGCAAAGCACACAGGCCAAACTGGGCTGTTTTAATGCCCCCAATTTTAGAGCCAATTCAAATTCTCAACTAGACACCAGAAATTTACCCATGATCTTTCTTGAAGTTCTGGGCTCACGTTGAAGAGGGCTTGGTCTTTTGGGGTGTCACCCACTTCAATCATCTTGGTGCAAGCCAAGAGCTGCATGATGAGGCCCAAGGTGACCATTGCAGAGATACTGAGCTCCATGAGTGTGCCTAAGGAAACGGGCAGCCACAAAGCCCCTGTGAGCTCAAGAAAGCAAGACATTATTTAATAAAATGAACCTACAGAATTGAATGTGACCCCTTTTCCACATTGGATGGGCTTCAGGTTGCTGACAGCAATTATAGCATAACACCCCAAAACCAAAGATAAGAACACAACTGAGTCCCTCTGTCGAGCCCACCAGACACCATGTCATTCTGTTTGGAAACTCACGTACCCCTCAAGAGCCTGCTGCATTCCCATCCCCATGGAAAGATCCATTCTGGATGGACAGAGGACAGAGAGGCCTGTCCTTCATCAGTTCATAAAACTGGAGAACATTCCAATCATTTCCTGACTCTGCAAATGGGGCTGGCACATTTGGATCTAGTTGGGAATCAACCTTCCCTTTCCATCATGTTCAGATGAGCTCTGATTCTGAGTGACTGGAACCTTTTTGGAACCCCATTTTTAAACCGTGTCCATCAAATGCACCATCAACATACACAAGAAAATCATTTCTAGACACACAGGTGACTGGTTAGATTTGACCCTCCACTGTCACTCGTGGTTTTGATCCATATATTTCACCTGTAGATATGAAAAAGATGCAGCTGAGAAGCCACTAGAGAGTTCTAGAGAGTGTTCTATGTCTACTCACCATCTCATTTCAGGGATTTCAAACACTCTAGTTTTTTTAAGTTTTCAGAAATTCTCAAGCAGAGACTTATCTTGCTCTTCAGGTTGTGTATTGCATTCAAACCCAACTCTAAAGAAGATGGTGTTTCCCAGGCTGAATGCACCGTTGATCAGGCTATTTGACATGACACATGCAGACTTTCCAGGTCACAGAGCTGCCCATTCTCTTAGCTCCACAGAAAGGCTGTAGTTCAACTAAATGGTGCTGGTCCAGCAGAAAAGAGGCACATTGAGTCTGAGCCTCCCTCTGTTGGAGGCCAGAATCCCTCACATCAAGTAGAAAGGGTCCACAGAATCTGAGGCCATAATACCAAACAAAGGATCTGGAAACAAGTAGAAACCAAAGGAGTGGCACATGGTTCTCCCCTCTCCCCCTTTCCCCAACAACAGCACAGGAGACCGGATTGACCTGACAGCAGACTAAGAAGATGAAAAGGGGGATGGCTCGCCACAGCACCTTTGCCTTCAACTGGATCTGCAGAAGAGGTAGAATCAGAGGACATGAAGTTTCCCAGTAAGTCATTAAAAATAGAGTCCAACAGACACTTTCTCTGATCACCAAGAAAGGCCAAGGTGGGCTGGGGGCACAGCTCCATGGGGAAGCACTTGCCGAGCATACATGATGTTCTGGGTTTAGTCTCCAACAGAAAACCTCCACCAAAAAAGCGAAGAAGCCAAACCATGCACCAAGCAGAGTCCTGAAAGGTGAGTCTCATGCTTTCTGTGAACAAAGCCAATGCGAAGATGTCCGTAGGTGTCACGTCTGGGAATGCTCATATTATACAGCATCATGATCTTCCCACTGCTTAAGTGAGTTCAATGGCAAAGCTGTACTCTTAACCATTGACATGAACAGTTTAGATCCTCAAGGAGGGGCAAGAGGAAGGCAAGTTCAAAGACAGCCTCAGCAAAAGTAAGGCAGTGAGCCACTCTATGGGACCCTGTCTCTCAATAAAAAAACAAACTATGTCTGGAGACATCTCTCAGTGAGTGGTTGCTTCTGAGTTCAATCCTAGGCATAAGTAAGTAAGTAAGTAAGTAAGTAAATTCTTTCTGTTGTTGATATTTTTAAAATAATATTTAATCTTTATTTTATTTACCTCTTCTCTGATGTTTAGTATTTTTCCTTCTACTAGCTTTGGGTCAGGCATGTTCTTGATTTTCTACCTGCTTGAGGAGGAAGTCTTGGTTGTTTTCTTTTTTGATATAGGTATGTACTGCTCTAATCTTAAAATTGCCTCTGCTCTATGATATAGGGTTTTTTATTTTGTGTTTCTATCATTTTTCTCAAGAATCTTTAAAAATTTCCATTCTGTTTGTCATTGACTCTGCTATTTGAGAGCTTTTTGTTATAATCGCAGACATGCAGGATGTTTCTGAAGTTCCGCCTGTTCTAGGTTTCCAGTTTTATTACATTGGGTTCAGAAAAAAAGTTATTTCAAATGATTTTTAGCTTTTAAAATTGTTAAGGTTTTTTTATGACTTAATCTGTTGTCTATTCTGGAGAATGTTGTTGGTACTGTTGTGAAGAATTTGTCGTCTTTTGGTTTTTGTTGGACAGTTCAGTTAAGCCTATCTGCTCTGCAGTGTACTTTAAATTCTGTGTAAAGCAAGAAGAGACAGAAGCAAGGTGTTGTGTATGTTGTATTTCTGATGAGAGGCTCAAGTCTGTGAGATTTTCCAGAGTACTTATGGTTTTGTGTTTGTGACTTCTGGTAACAAATAGGGTTTATTGTGTATGTGTGTGTGTGTGTGTGTGTGTGTGTGTGTGTGTGTGTGTGTGTGTGTGTAGGGGTGTTGTATGTTGTATTTCTGTGTGCATGCATACTCAGTGTTTGGTTATAACATGTGCATGACTTCAGGAAGTGTAGAGTATATAGGAATGTATAAGCCTGCATTTGGAAAGTATACATTATAATTGCATGTCCGTCAGTACCTGGGTGATAACACGCAGGTGTATTTGTGGGTATGTATATATTTTTTAGAAAGGAAGTGGTGGTGTGTGTATTTGGGGAAAGCAGGGATAAAGGTGATTTATGCATCTGTGTTTTTGTTGGAATGGCAGTGAGTTGTGGGTCATGCACCTGTTTCTAAATGTGAGGTGTTTTAATGATATCTGTGGTGAAAGGGGTTTTAATGAGTGTGCATCTTAACATGTATGTGCCTCAGCAAGACGTGTTCACAGGTCTCTGTGGCTGGGTGGCATGTGTGCATAAAAATCTCTTTGAACTTCCCTAAGATTAAGTGGAACCAGAAATACCCTGATTACAAAAATGTAACATTCTTAACCCTAAATGACACAGGTACAACCACCCACATACACACATAAACATGAGTCCATATTCCCAGAATCACTTGATACGCAAACACCAACTCCAAAAAACTCATAAAGTTTCTCAACCCTCTCCAAATGTACACAACAATGATGTCACCTACAATCTACTCATTGTCATTTCCCAAATACATACATAACACATGTATTGCCTTAATACACATATTTTACCCTGCACTCTAATGTCACACCCTTCCCTAATCAAAAAAATGAAATTAAATTAAAAAATCAATATTTTGTGAATATCGAAAAGTATTCTCCAAAATACTCCATTCAAACACTCTTCTTAATAATTATTCACAAGTCCCACCATGTCATAATAACCCATATACACTGTCAGTACCTAATCCTCTTAACTTGTATTCCCATATAAATATAACTTCTATATTATCTCAGTGGAAACACACACTACCCATCTACTATTTGAGAATGAATACTCAGCCATCACACTTCCTAAATACTTTCACAGTCCTAGATTATACAAGTCTGGGAACACACATGTCCATCTAAATCTACAAACCCACAGTACTCCCACAGACCTAAAGTACATGCAGCCACTCTCTCACTATTAAAGGGCACAGAACTCATTATTAATGTACAAAACTGCTCATTCTTTCTGATATACTCAGTTAACAGCACACAACACTGTGGAGCTCTAAAATCCTCAATAGCATAAACTTCCTATCTTCCAGATGCCTGACTCTAAACCCAGAGTTCCTCATGCCCAAATTAATACAAATATACAGCAAAATCCAAACAATTCCAATCAATAACCTTCCTTACAAAGTCTCACACATATTCCAGTCGCCTCCATGAAACACTTAAAATATATATGAAGTAGGACTGAAGAGGCTGGATACCACAGGAATTTTCAGAAAGCAGGTTTATTGGATGTTGCCAATCAGTCCAGAGTGTGGCTCATGCCTGAAATATTCTAGGGACAGAGAATTTCAAAATATTTTGAGTTTTTTGTCCCATGGGGGAAAAGGGCTTGAAGATTCACTTGACAAGTGTTTTTCATTCCATTCTCTAGGCCAGACAGAGGTTTCACACGTATTTACCAAAAAAAAAAAAATCTGGCATTTACAAGAAAGAGGAAGCTCCCAACAACAGTAACCTTTGCATTCTTGCTGCTGATCTGACAAGAGAAGAAGCTTAATTATGGCAAGGGTCTTTTGGTTGAGAGTATCTGGTGTGCTTCAGATACACTCATCTTCAGACCACACATCAATCAGTATCACCCATAAAGCAATCACACAAACACTCCCTCAGTAACTGAATGGAGCAAACAAATTACTTATTAACATGACAACAATTTGTATTCTCAAATGAAAACATTTACAATCACCTCTATTTTGCAAACATGCACATACACAGAATGCCTCAGAATATGAAGTTCAACAACAAATCTCAGACGTACAGACACTGCTTACTCCTCCTACATACTCACAAAGGACACCCCTCCATTCCCAAAAATAGCATGATCACCTCAAAGCCCTAAACAAGAAAATACACAGCAGTCCACTTGAGACATTATCAACAGAATCTATACACATCTATGTGCCACATATACATAATTCTAAACACCCCAACATACCCCATGATTCCATTCTCTCCAAATCTCTGAACACGAAAGATTATGTCCCTAAATTCTGACCTAGACATCAACATACACATACATTCTAAAATCTGAAAATGCACAGATCCAACACATAATAGTAAGACAACATCCTAACTCCTCTCAAATGCATTCACAATAGTCATGTTCACAATAGTCCACAATGCCAACAACACCTACAGACGCACCACTAAAACCCTAAACACATGTCCTGCCAGAAAGGTACTCAGCCAACAATGACCAAAGAAATCACTCAGAAAATATTTACACACGACAACCAAACAGTCCCACACAGGAGAATTTATGGTGTCTTGTTTCATATCCTTTCCATACCTATACACATGAAACACATAAAAGCACAAAGTCCTGGTGCTAGAGAAAAAAGTTCATGTGTTTTCTCTCTCTCTCTCTGTCTCTCTCTCTCTCTGTCTCTCCTTCTCTCGCTTTCTCACACACACACACACACACACATAAACAAACACACACACACACACACACATACAGAACATTACATACATAATCTGAACACTGACATACCCAGTTCAAGGATATTATCTTGTGGGCCCTGCACACAGAGGTAGAGGGGTGAAGATGCAGATTTCAGGCACATACCTTGCTCTTGAAAATGTAAGAAAATATAAAAGTGCAAAGGAAAGAGCACATTCCCTCCCATAAAACTGAAAGGTACTTGCCAGCCACTCAATAACTCCTCAATATAGAGAAAACTCTTCAAATAATAAGAGAGTACTCTCAGATAATGCTTCTGGAGATGAAGGTACTCTGGGACATTTAAAGGGGTTTCTAAAAGAGAGAATCACCCCAAATAGATTCTTTTGAGTATCCACCATCAGCCGAGATGGATAGCTTCTAGCTAGAAAGCCAGACCATTGTGCAATGTGTGTTCCAATGCCAGGGCTTGACTTATTCACCTGGGCTCCCCCCTAAGACACATCAGATCCAATTTATGAGTGGGGTCTGCAGTGTTCTCACACAAGATGCCTTTGGCATCCTTACATGTCCAAATTATAATCTGAAGATATTACTGGCATGTTTGTTGGTCAAAAAATTAGTGAGTAAATTGTCAGCTTTTCTGTGTTACCTTCAGACAGAAGAGGTGAATCTGGTTAGAGGAAGGTCTGGGGCCTCTTATATTTTGGACAGCAGCTGTCCTAATCACTTTCCAAACCTGTGATAATATACCTGAGATCACCACATTCAAAGGAGCAGAGATTTATTTTGGCTCATGGTTTCAGAGATTAGAGTCCATGGTCACTTGGCCTTCTTACCTCTGGACCTATAGCAAAGCAGAACATCTGGCCAAGAGTGTATGGCATAGGAAAACTGACCACCTCATGGCTGCTAGGAGGCAGAGAGAGACAGAGACAGAAGTGCATTAGGGTCCCAGTACCCCATCAGTGGCACATTCTCAATGAGGTAATTTTAATCAAATGGGCCCCAATTTCCACAAGCTTCCAACACCTCTCAATAATGACTTCAGCTGGGAACCAGATGTTTAAGAGGTGAGCCTTTGAGGAACACCAAAAGTTAATGCCAGAATATCTATCCCTTGGCCCCAAAAGCTCATGTCTGTCTCACAGCAATAAATAATTAAAAATAAATAAATAAACAAGCATTTGGACTCCAAGAGTCCACAAATATCAACAGTGCATTCTCAATAGTTTTTGCCCAAAGTCTCTTCTGAGACTCAAGGGAACATAGTGACGCTGAACCCTGAATTGAACGTTTTTTTTTCTGCCATTCTCTTCTTTTTAATTTATGAGTATATCTTTCTTTTCTCCCCACACCCTCAACCCTATCTTAATGACTAACCATAGAGTCAGTAAAAAGCACGAAAGTCAGTTAAAAGGGCCCTTGCACTGGGCACTCCACCTTTCTATGTCACAGGAAATGTCCAAATTAAAAGGTATTGGCAGAAGTGTACAGAAGACACTGACTAGGAGGGAAGCCAGACACACACACCTTCAGAATTGCAAGCATATAAAAAATCACATTATCTTAGATTCACAGGTCTGGGATGTGTCAGGGTCCACTGGACCCAGATATAACCCACAGAATCCCAACTACTTTAAATAACAGTTTTTTAAAAGAGAGAGAGAGAGAGAGAGAGAGAGAGAGAGAGAGAGAGAGAGAGAGAGAGAGAGAATTTTCTAATATTTATTTATTAGTGTTGGGCAGACACAACATCTTTATTTTTATGTGGTGCTGAGGATCAAACCTAGCACTGCACACATGCCAGGCGAGTGCGCTACCACTTGAGCCACATCCCCAGCTCCTTAGTGACATCTATTTTTAGTTGTCCATCAATATTTATTGATTTATATATGGTTCTAAGAATTGACCACTGTGCCTCACACATGCCAGGCACTCTCTCTACCACTGAGCCATGACTCCAGACCCCTCTAAAGGAAGTCTGTCAACACCAGTAAACTGTGCTTGTGTCCACCTGCCCAAGACTGCGAGAACAATTCCACATAACACACTGTATACACTTTCACTCAGCAGTACTAAGCAAGATAAAACCAGGAGCTAGCCATTCATCTCTGAAATGCTGAATTGTTGCCAATGAAGCCTTTTCCTCTCCCACCTCTCTGCCTCTTCAGTTACTGACTTTCATGCGTGGAAGCAAAGCAGAAGAATCAAACCTTTTGTAGCTGCATTGGCTGCAATCCTCATTAATAATCAAAAAAAAAAAATGTTAACACATTTCAAAGATACATCTACGCAGGGGAAACACAACTAACCCAAAGGGAAGAAGAGGACAGTAGTAAGGAGGAAACTGAAAAAGCACAGCAGGCACACGTTAAGTCTAGTGCTCCATTAAGTCTAGTGCTCCAGGTGTAAAACTAGGGCACCTGATGGTGTAATATGGGTGCCCTAGAACTTGAGCATCCTAAACCCTCCAGCTTGGTCTGATGTGGGACCACTCCCTAGAGCTTCTGTGCTCACTGACTTTCACTTACCTGAGCAGGTGTTCATAGGCCTGCCACTGCTAACCTCCACCACAACACTGGCTCCACTCTCATAGTTTGATAAATCACTGTTTCTGGGGTTACTGGGTTGCACTCTGAATGTGATATGCACATCCTGGTCACCAGTGTTTCCTCTGAAGTATGAATGCAAACCTTCACAACCCCTCAGCTCTTCACTCTGTAAGCCTGATAACCAGCATCACATGGACAATAACAAGGTCAGCTTAGAATGAGGACAGTAGGCAGACCCACCTAGACCATGGCCTCTGTGAGCCCATATGATGTTAGTTACACAGCAAAATGAATCTGGACATAGGATTCTGAGGCTGCCTTTTGTACGCAGGGCACCCTGATAATCTCTCCTCAAGTCATTGAGCCTGCTAAGGGTGGTGTCCTTCCCATTCCTGAGATGCCTAAAGGTGGCTTCTGTGTAATGGAACTAATCTCTTTACCAACCACACCATTTTTGGCCCCAACATTACAAAGTTTTCTTTTCTGGAAAACCTGCAAGTATTTTAAATCTTTCTACCCTGGCTTTTGCTCCTGATCCCCATGGTATATAAGGCTGAAAGCAGCTAGAAATACCCAGGTCATATCTCAAAGGCTGTACTGCCTTTAATATTCCCTGCTGGATAAATTAGTCTGTGTTTTTAGTTGCCTTTTACATCACTGTGACCAAAAAAATCTAACAACAACAATTAGAGAAGGACAAGTTTATGTAGCTCATAGTTTCAGGTCTCACTCCACTGACCACCAACTGCATAGCTCTGGGGCCAACGTGAGGCAGAACATAGTCGGGGAAGTGTAGGGAGTCGGAAAGCAGCTCAGCATATGGCAATGAGGAAGCAGAGAGAGAGAAATCTGCTCACCAGGGACAAACTATGAACCCTAGATCCGTTTCCTCCACTTGATCCTCCTCTTTGTCCTCAGCCTGGGTGGGCTTATCTATCTGACTGTGGGTGACTGGGAAGGCGAGAATAGGCCGATGGCGTGGCTTAACCTTTTTATTAGACCGCCTTGGGCCAGCTCGGGTTGACTCTGTGCCTAAGGCTAATGAGCGGAGCTCAGAGTCAAGAGATCTTGATTCTTTTAGAAGTTGGATGTGTTCCCGTCTCTGTTGGAGAGACTTGCGCAAGGGAGCCAGGTTAGGCAAGGTAAGTGGAGAAAAAATATCTGATGGGGCAGTTGGCCCCTAAAGGGCCAGAGCACAAAAGGCAGGAAGGATATAGGAGGGAGGTGGATGTGTAAGTCCTATAGGCTGTGGCAGGGTCCTGAGAGGTGGTGGGTCTTCTGAATGGTAGCGAGCTGCTTCCTTCTCCAAGGTAGCCTCCTCCCCAGGGGTCAATATGTCTCTGGGATTTAAAACTGGATAAAGGCGGTTGGTAGCTGTTGGAGCCTTATTCATTAGGGTGGGATTTTGAGGGGGTTCAGGAAGGTTCCCAGGGTCCTAGGGTGACTGAGAAGGATCTATGTCTATACTAACTGAAGGGCATGCTGAGGGGGGACAAGAGAGATGAGAGGTCTTTTGCATAGCCTCTTCCCCAATCCTGACAAGTTTTAAGGTACCATTGTCAAAGGGTAAACTTTTAAGAATTTCATTAATTAAGTTCCAGTAAGTAAAGGTGGCAACAGGCACCTTTTCTGGGCCAAAGGATTCATAATAATCTTTTAAACAGTCTCCTACTCTAAGCCATCTTTTACCATCAATGGTCGCTTCAAGGGAAAACCATGGACACAATTCTCCTATGTATGAAAAGAATAATTTTAAGTCCTTTTTCTTAACACATGCCACCCGTGTCTTGAAGGCCTCCTTGAGGCCTGACAAAAACAAATCATGTGACAAAACTGCTTGTCCCATGGTGGGTCACTCACTGTGCGTCGTCCCCACTTTCCTCCTGGATCTGTCTCTCGGTCGTGTCTGCCAAGGCGATTGCAAGCTCCGCTTGGTCATGTGTCCCTGGAGGATGGTGTTCCTTCTCAGTCAAAGGCTCCAGCCACAATCTTTGTGCACCAAATGTTCTGACCCACAGGACACATCAATGTGGGTGGTGAACCTAGGTGGGGAGGAATGAAGGGACAAGAGACACGAAGGATGAAAGCAAGACAGGAGTTCTGATCAAGCTGCAAACTTTTATTGTTCACACAGGGGTATTTATATACTGGGGATGGGGAAGCTCTCTAATCAGAAATTGCTGGATGTAGGTGGTAAAACTGGCAGCTGCAAGATGTCTGATGTTCCTGATAGCCACAGGATGTTTCAGGGAGATAAGTAGCTGCAGGATGTCTCCCAGGCAGGATGTCACCCAGGGGGCTGTTTCTTGTAAATGTCAGGCTATTCTTTGAAGGAGAATTTCCTTCTAGCCCCTGACACCGTACCTCCCAGAAAAAGAAAATGAATTAACAGAGAAGAGTTCACACTGATCCTCACTGAAGTTCCCCACCCCACTCCACCCACAACATCCAAAAATGGCCTTAATAGTCATTGCAGCCACGTTGATGCAGCACCTCGTATGTGCTAGGGACTGCTCTGCATTAAAAAACTCCAGGATACACACCAGTATCTCCATTTAAGAAAGAAACTGAGGCACAGAGAGATTTATTAACTTACCCATGATCACACAGCTCAAGAGAGGCCCAGAGGGGTTTTAAACCCGGGACATTTGGTTTTACTCCAGACCCCTCAAACCAAAGATGCAGTAAGTGGGAGGAGAACATCAGACATATGATCTACCTATGGCAGGAGGTGACTTGGGTGAGTGGAGCCTTCTGTGACACAGACAGTGTACCCCCTCGGGGGCTGCCTCACCTGGTCCTGAGAGGCCCACTCAGCCTGGGGGAGAAGAGAGCCCCCTCCCAGCCTTTTGGTTTAAGAGAATGTTCACTTACCTGAGCTGCAACGTCCCCACTGCTCTGAGGAGGCGGGGCCACGTCATGTCAGAGATCCTTAGAGGTGACCTCATTTAAAGAAATAAGCCTGTGGCCAATTGTCCGAGATTGATTAAGTCAGGGGCCACCACAGGGAGCCAGCAGAGGGGACCCCATTGTAGAGATGACCCAGAGCAGGGTCCAAGGGCCTGAGGCATGGCCTGATCATGGCCCGGTGGCTCCCAGCTGACATGCTTCCTGCGCGGGAGATCCTGGAGACTGCCTTCATGGTGATTTTCAGGTGCATGCGTGGGAGGCCCTGCTTGCTCCAGCCTCAGGGTAGGACAGAAAAGATTTCAGGCCTCATCAGACTATGGGCATGAGCTGGATGGTGGCCAGCAGAAGAAGACATCAAGGGCCTCCGTCTCACAGCAGTTTATGCATTGTTTGTTGAGCCCCTACCATGCATCATATGGATGTAGCTGGAAAGTGGATTTTTAGCATGTGTAAAGGACCTGAGGCAGCAGTGGGCTTGGTACATTTGAGGCTGTGTGGGGAGTTGAGGATAGCCTGAGCCAGGATATGCCTGGGGATAGCTGCACCAGATGAGGCAGTTTGGGAACTGATTGACTTCTTTCCCTTGTGCTCCACCTGTCGAACAAGCAAGGCATAGAGATGAAGATCTTTCACATGACAGATGAAGAGTCTGAAGGTCAGAGTGGTAAAGGCATTTCCAGGTCCCGAAGGTAATACATGGCAGAGTTGGAATTCTCACCGAGGTCTGCTTCTAGAGCAGTTTACGTGTCCCTTCTAGCATGACTTTCTGACAAGTCCAGACGCACCCAAACTCAACCTCCTGTATCTGGTTTGGAGAGTCTCAGGTACATGAGTCATATAAGGCCCTGATAAGTCCTTCTGCAAAAGAAGTTTCTAGTATTTCTTTAACCCAGCACTTGCAACGTTCATTTGAACATAAGATCCTTATAAGTGTGACTAGAATGAAGACATTTCAGAAGTGACCTTGGGAGACACTGGTCTTGGTAACCCACAGAAGTCTCAATTAGTCTTTCTGATCTTGGGGAAGAGAATTCTGGGTATATTTTCTAGACTCAGTAAGATGGTGAAGGGATGGAGAGAGATTCAAAGGACTAAGGGGGGTACTTCAGAGCGGGAAGGAATCCCTAGGAGGACCCTAAGGGGGACTCTGAAGAGATTTCCTCCCTCACTTCAGAGAACAGAACCAGGGCCCGTGAGGGTAGGAAAGGGGTTGGAGACTGTACCTGAGGTGGGCCATCTTGGTCGGGAGTGAGCTCCCCACCACCAGCAGTGTGCAATTAGAAACTGTTGCATTAACCTACCAGCAGAACAGGCCCAGTGGCCCGCCATCCTCCCGATTGGGGAATGGGCAGAGTCACCTCCAGCGCCTGCTAGGTAGACAGACCTGTAACCAACAGACAGAACAGGCCTAACGGCCCACGGAGGACAGAGCCGCTGCTCGCGCCTGCAAGGTAGGAGGACCTGTGACCACCGAAAGAACAGGCCCACCGAAAGTACAGGCCCAGCGGCCTGCTGGTGTGGTAGGCATATTGCCCCAATTGGAGGAGGGGCAGAACAACCGCCAAAGCCTGCGAGGGAGACTTTGCAACTATACAGAGCAATATAAATATATAGGGGAAAAAATCAATAACACAACAGTTTCACCAAGCAGAAAGAAACACGATCAGTATGAAAAGACAAAGAAAGAAAGGACCACAAGCAATGCAGGTCAACTCAACTTTAGAAGAGGTAATATCTGCAGCAGATGGAATGTCAGATAAAGAATTCAGTATATACATGCTTCAGATGATCTGGAGTCTCAAGGAAGACATTAGACAGCAAAATCAGACAATGAAAGACCACTTCGACCACTTCGACGGTGAATTACATAAACAAATCCAAGAAGCAAAAGATCAATTATACAGGGAGATAGAGGTTATAAAAAACAAACAAACAGAAATCTTAGAAATGCAGGAAGCAATAAACCAACTTAAAAACTCAATTGAGAATACTACCAGCAGAGTAGAACACTTAGAAGATAGAACATCAGACAATGAAGACAAAGTATTTCAATTGGAGAAGAACATTGACAGCTCAGCAAAACTGTTAAGAAACCATGAGCAGATCATTCAAGAAATATGGGATAACATAAAAAGACCAAACGTAAGAGTCATTGGGATACAGGAAGGTATAGAGGTCCAAACCAAAGGAATGTGCAATCTATTCAATGAAATAATACTAGAAAACTTCCCAGACTTGAAGAATGAGACAGAATCCCAAATCCTAGAAGCCTACAGGACGCCGAATGTGCAAAATCATGAGAGATCCACACTTAGACACATTATAATTAAGATGCCCAACATACAGAATGAGGAGAGAATTTCAAAAGCTACAAGAGAAAGGAAGCAGATTACATTTAGGGTTAAACCAATCAGGATAACAGCTGACCTTTCAACACAGACTCTGAAAGATAGAAGATCCTGGAATAACATATTTCAAACACTGAAAGAAAATGGGTTCCAACCAAGAATTGTGCATCCAGCAAAATTAAGCTTCAGGATGGAAGATGAAATTAAAACCTTCCATGATAAACAAAAGTTAAAAGAATTTGCAGCTAGAAAACCATCTCTTCAAAACATCCTCAGCAAAATATTACAGGAAGAGGAAATGGAAAATATCAATGAAAACCAACAGCGGGAGGTAGTACAGTAAAGGGGGGTGGGATAATCAAAGAGGAAAACAAACCATGTTTAGTAACATAAATAAACAAATATGGCTGGAAGAACAACTCATATCTCAAAAATAACCCTAAATGTTAATGGCTTAAACTCACCAATAAAGAGACACAGGCTAGTCGAATGAATCACAAAACAAGATGCAACAATATGCTGCCTTCAGGAGACGCATTTGATAGGAAAAGACATAAATAGACTGAAGGTGAAAGGTTGGTAAAAATCATATCACTCATATGGACTTCGGAAACAAGCAGGAGTGTCCATACTCATATCAAATAAATTAGATTTCAAGCCAAAGTTAATCAAAAGGGATAAAGAGGGACACTACATACTGCTCAAGGGAACCATACACCAACAAGACATGACAATCATAAATATATATGCCCCAAACAATGGTGCAGCTATGTTCATCAAACAAACTCTTCTCAAGTTCAAGAGTCAAATAGACCACCATACAATAATCATGGGAGACTTCAACACACCTCTCTCACCACTGGACAGGTCTTCCAAACAACAGTTGAATAAGGAAACTATAGAACTCAATAATATAATTAATAACCTAGACTTAATTGACATATATAGAATATAGCACCCAACATCAAGCAGTTACACTTTTTTTCTCAGCAGCACATGGATCCTTCTCAAAAATAGATCATATATTATGTCACAGGGCAACTCTTAGACAATATAAAGGTGTAGAGATAATACCATGCATCTTATCTGATCATAATGGAATGAAATTGAAAATCAATGATAAAATAAGAAGGGAAAAATCATGCATCACTTGGAGAATGAACAATAGGTTACTGAATGATCAATAGGTTACAGAAGACATCAAGGAGGAAATTAAAAAATTCTTAGAGATAAATGAAAACACAGACACAACATAACGGAATCTATGGGACACATTGAAAGCAGTTCTAAGAGGAAAATTTATTGCTTGGAGTTCATTTCTTAAAAAAAGAAAAAACCAACAAATAAATGATCTAATACTTCATCTCAAAATCCTAGAAAAAGAAGAGCAAAACAACAGCAAAAGAAGTAGAAGGCAAGAAATAATTAAAATCAGAGCTGAAATTAATGAAATCAAAACAAAAGATACAATTGAAAAAATTGACAAAACTAAAAGTTGGTTCTTTGAAAAAATAAATAGAATCGACAGACACTTAGCCACGCTAACGAAGAGCAGAAGAGAGAGAACTCAAATTACTAGCATACGGGATGAAAAAGGCAATATCACAACAGACACCTCAGAAATACAAACGATTATCAGAAATTATTTTGAATCCTTATACTCCAATAAAATAGAAGATAGTGAAGGCATCCATAAATTTCTTAAGTCATATGATCTGCCCAGATCGAGTCAGGAGGATATTGACAACCTAAACAGACCAATATCAATGGAGGAAATAGAAGAAACCATCAAAAGACTACCAACTAAAAAAAGCCCAGGACCGGATGGGTATACAGCAGAGTTTTACAAAACCTTTAAAGAGGAACTAATACCAATACTTTTCAAGCTATTTCAGGAAATAGAAAAAGAGGGAGAACTTCCAAATTCATTCTACGAGGCCAACATCACCCTGATTCCTAAACCAGACAAAGACACTTCAAAGAAAGAAAACTACTGACCAATATCTCTAATGAACCTAGATGCAAAAATCCTCAATAAAATTTTGGTGAATCGGATAAAAAAACATATCAAAAAAAATTGTGCACCCTGTTCAGGTAGGATTTATCCCTGGGATGCAAGGTTGGTTCAATATATGGAAATCAATAAATGTTATTCACCACATCAATAGGCTTAAAAATAAGAACCATATGAGCATCTCGATAGATGCGGAAAAAGCATTCGACAAAGTACAGCATTCCTTTATGTTCAAAACTCTAGAAAAACTAGGGATAACAGGAACTTACCTCAATATTGTAAAAGAAATATATGCTAAGCCTCAGGCTAGCATCATTCTGAATGGAGAAAAACTGAAGGCATTCCCTCTAAAATTTGGAACAAGACAGGGATGCCCTCTCTCACCACTTCTGTTCAACATATTTCTCGAATCACCAGCCATAGCAATTAGACAGACGAAAGAAATTAAAGGCATGAAAATAGGAAAAGAAGAACTTAAATTATCACTATTTACAGATGACATGATTCTTTACCTAGCAGACCCAAAAGGGTCGAAAAAGAAACTATTAGAGCTAATCAATGAATTCAACAAAGTGGCAGGATATAAAATCAATACACATAAATCAAAGACACTCCTGTATATCAATGACAAATCATCTGAAATGGAAATGAGGACAACCACTCAATTCAGAATATCCTCAAAAAAAAAATACTTGGGAATTAACCTAACAAAAGAGGTGAAAGACTTATACAATGAAAACTACAGAACCCTAAAGAGAGAAATAGAAGAAGATCTTAGAAGATGGAATAATATACCCTGTTCATGGATAGGTAAAACTAACATCATCAAAATGGTGATATTACCAAAAGTTCTCTATAGGTTTAATGCAATGCCTATCAAAATCCCCACGGCATTTCTGGTAGAAATAGAGAAACAAATCATGAAACTCATATTGAAAAATAAAACACCCAGAATAGCAAAAACAATGCTAAGCAGGAAGTGTGAATCAGGCAGTACAGCTATACCAGACTTCAAAGTATACTACGAAGCAATAGTAACAAAAACAGCATGGTACTGGTACCAAAACAGGCGGGTGGACCAATGGTACAGAATAGAGGACACAGAAACCAATCCACAAAATTACAACTATCTTTTATTTGATAAAGGGGCTAAAAGCATGCAATGGAGGAAGGATAGCATCTTCAACAAATGGTGCTGGGAAAACTGGAAATCCATATACAACAAAATGAAACTGAATCCCTTTCTCTCACCATGCACAAAAGATAACTTAAAGTGGATCAAGGAACTTGATATCAAATCAGAGACATGGCGTCTGAAAGAAGAAAAAGTTGGCTATGATCTACATACTATGGGGTCCGGCTCCAAATTCCTCAATAGGGCACCCATAGCACAAGAGTTAATAACTAGAATCAACAAATGGGACTTACTCAAACTAAAAAGTTTTTTTCTCAGCAAAAGAAACAATAAGAGAGTTAAATAGGGAGCCTACGTCCTGGTAACAAATTTTTACTCCTCACACTTCAGACAGAGACCTAATATCCAGAATATACAAATAACTTAAAAAATTAGACTATAAGATAACAAATAACCCAATCAACAAATGGGCCGAGGACCTGAACAGACATTTCTCAGATGAGGACATACAATCAATCAACAAGTACATGAAAAAATGCTCACAATCTCTATCAGTCAGAGAAATGCGAATCAAAACCACCCTAAGATACCATCTCACTCCAGTAAGATTGGCAGTCATTAGGAAGTCAAACAACAACAAATGCTGGCGAGGATGTGGGGAAAAGGGTTCACTTGTACATTGCTGGTGGGACTGCAAATTGGTGCGGCCAATTTGGAAAGCAGTATGGAGATTTCTAGGAAAGCTCGGAATGGAACCACCATTTGACCCAGCTATTCCCCTACTGGGTCTATTTCCTAAAGACCTAAAAAGAGCACACTATAGGAACACTGCTACATCCATGTTCATAGCAGCACAATTCACAATAGAAAGACTGTGGAACCAACATATATGTCCTTCAATAGACGAATGGATAAAAAAAAATGTGGCATTTATACACAATGGAGTATTACTCTGCATTAAAAAATGACAAAATGATAGAATTTGCAGGGAAATGGATGGCATTAGAGCAGATTATGCTAAGTAAAGCTAGCCAATCCCTTAATAACAAATGCCAAATGTCTTCGTTGATATAAGGAGAGTAACTAACAACAGAGTAGAAACGAAGAGCATGAGAAGAAGATTAACATTAAAAAGGGATGAGAGGTGAGAGGGAAAGGGAGAGAGAAGGGTAATTGCATGGAAATGGAAGAAGACCCTCAGGGTTATACAAAATTACATACAAGAGGAAGTTAGGGGAAAGGTGACAAAAATATAAGGAGGAGAAATGAATTACACTAGAGGGGGTAGAGAGAGAAGAGGGGAGGGGAGGAGGGAGGGGGGATAGTAGAGGATAGGAAAGGCAGCAGAATAAAACAGACACTAGTATGGCAATATGTAAATCAATGGATGTGCAACTGATGTGATTCTGCAATCTGTATACAGGGTAAAAATGGGAGTTCATAACCTACTTGAATCAAACTGTGAAATATGATATATCAAGAACTATGTAATGTTTTGAACACCCAACAATAAAAATTAATTAAAAAAAAAGAAACTGTTGCATTACACTGCTGAAGGTCACTTCCTCTAGGATTCTGGGATTCAGGGTAAAGAAAGCCACCCCACCTGGGCCATGCTCAGTCCCCCCTTCTCTCCAGAGTGGGCACAAAGAAGCCAGGCATGGCACATTCATGACATTAGGAAAATCCTTATAAATAAAATAGTTCCTTTGAAAGCTGAGCTCTCCACAGTCCATCTCCTCTGGACAGGAATAAAGCCAAGCCCGTGACTCCAGTGTCACCTCCCTCCATCGACTAGAGGAAACGTTCATTTTAAGAAGTATAACAAGAAAAGTGAGTGACAGTCTATTGACATTTTAAAAAGTGTGTGAGCAGTGGGGGCACGACTTGCTGGAGAGACCCAGAGAGAGGAGGAGAGAGAAGCCACACCAGTCCCTTAAATCTCCGCTCAACCTGGAGGGCTCAGGCTCCTCTGTCGCCCAAGGGCTGCAGCTCGGTGTCCCCTTCACCAAACAGGAGGTCGAGGTGGCAAGGGGCGGGTGGGGGGCAGGGCCATGAGCCTGGAGTTCCCTGACTCCTAAATCAGGTTCCCAACTGGCGGGCCTCTGGTGGCTCTGGGGGACTGTCCTGGGAGGGCAGGCATGATATCTGGCCAAAGGAGATCAGGGATCAGGTCCCCTCAGCTTTCCAGCCAAGCTGTGGCTCAGGGACACACACGGACCTGCCTCGTGCCAGCACCACTGCCACCTGCCCCCACCATCACCTGCACCTCTGGAGTGAGCGCAGCCCGGGATGGGGAGCAGAGGCATGGGACGGATGTCCACGGAGACCATTCTAGGGAGGACCTGGGGCCACCTCTACGCCCTCTCCAAGGTGAGGGGCGAAGGCGCTGGGCCTGGGGACTCGCTGGGCACTGAAAGGGACAATGCCCTGGGGATTCGTGGGCTCCAGGACTGAAGCCAGCCTCGGGCCTCCACCGTGTCGGCCTCTCACACTGTCCTCCTAGTGCAGCATGCACACACACATGCATGTGTGTGGGACAGCGCACGCTCACTAGCGTGAATGTCACACCCCTGCACCAGCATTACTGCCCGAGCAGAAGGGACTGGCAGGGTCAGTTCACCTGCACATGCACAGACCATGTGCACCCGCCCCATGAGGCATGCACCGCCCCCCCACACCCGTTCTGTCTTACTCAGGAGCCCACTTATGTGCACACAGGTGGAAAGACCCTCGTTCTGCCCCACGTCCCACACTCCCAGCAGGTGCCCATCCAGCACAGGCCAAACCCACGGGGCGTAGCGCACCCAGTGACGGTGGCCTCCCCACCTCCCAGCACCCCACCTCATGGAGCCCCACTCCCTGATCAGTGTTTGAACAGCTGTCCTTTGTCCCCTGAGCGCTGGGGGAGCAGGCCATGGGCGGCCTCGAGGGAGAATGTCACCCTCTCCAGTCCCTCCTGCCCCCAGCCTGCCTTTGTCAACCAGGACAGTGCTCGGGGGGAACCTGCTGTCCTGCCCTCCTAGCTGGTTTCCCAGCCAGGGCCCTGGGCAATGAGTGAGCCTCGGGCATTTCTCCTCACCCTGTCGCCCTTGCCCAGGACTTATCAGTGGGCATGAGTAGAGAGGACAGGGGCTGACACTCGGGGAGGCCTGTTCTAGAAGCATCCACCCGTCCCTCCCCTTCCTCTCCACCTGCCCAGCCCCTCACATCTGCTGGTGGCCCCACCTCTCAGCCTTTGTCCAGGCTGTTCCCCGCCCCCAACTCGCCCCTTGGCAAAGACCCCTAGCCTCCCTCTCCAGGAAGCCCTCTGGGTTCTCTTCCCTCTTGGCTTAGAGGTGCCTGCACCTCACCCCTACCACACCAAGATGTCCATTTCTTGCTCCCTGAACATGACCATGAGATGGGGAAGTGTGGAGTCATGGGGAAGGTAGACAGCTGGGTTCCCATCATCCTGGCACCCCCAGAAGTGGGGGGGAAGCCCTGGCCAAGGGCAAGACCTCTGCAGGAGGAGAGTGGATGGGAGGGAGAGACCCAGGGAGTGCGGTGCCTCTATTCTCAGGCCTCCAGGAGTGAATCAGGTCCCTGGCCTTCATTCAAGAGTAAAGGATGCCACCACACACATGAGGAAGTTAGTAAATTCCCTCCCCTCCCCTTCTCACCCAGAAGGCTGCCAAATTCTAGATGGTAATGGTTTGCGCGATAGTAAAATCAGCATATCCATCAACACACTCCCTGCTCATCATGTACAGGGAAGGGCCAGTGGCTCCAGTTCCACATCATCATCCTCTGGAGGCTTCCTGGGCACCGGCTCCCAAATACCCAGAGGGAGGGACAGCCCCCCAGCCCCCTCCTAGGTGCCACCAGGCAGCCCCTGGGAGCTCTGAGGGACCATCATGAAGGGAATCCTTTCTACACAGACTGCCTTTGCTTTGGAGGACAGTGAGTGGGACCTGTTGGTTGAACTTGGTGTGACAAGGGTGGGCATCCTGGGTCCATCACCATAGCCGGAGGTCTGCTTAGGAGCCTTCCCAGGGTTCCTCCCACTTTTCAAGTGAGCATGTCCAGACATGGGGAAGTAGGATGTGCTCCTAAAAGCATGTCTGAGGAGGTGAGGCTGAAGTGCAGGGCCCTCTGCTCATAGGAAGGGACAGACAGCACATGGCTTAAGAACTGGGGATTAGACTCAGGGGCACTCAATTATTGAGCCACATTCCTAGCTCTTCTTATATTTTATTTAGAGATAGGGTCTTGCTAATTTGCTTAGCATCTTGCTAAGTTGCTGATGCTGGCTTTGAACTTGCAATCGTGCTGCCTTAGCCTCCAAAGCTGCTGGGATTATAGGCCTGAAGGACATAGCCTTTTTGTTGGGAAAACCTGGGTTCTATTCCCTGCCCTGCCACTTGCTACCTTGGAGATCCTGGACATGTGGCTTGGCTCTTCTGAGTCTCACTCTACCTATTTGCAAAATGGGGGTGATATCTGTAGCCCCTCTTGCAAGACTCTATAAAGATTCCCATGGATTGTATGCGGTGACTATATCCCACATAGCAAGCACTGGACTAATTCATGTCTTTTCATAAACGTATTTCATATTCAAAAAAACACATTCCTGGTAATCCCAGTGAATCAAGAGGCTGAGGTAGGAGGATCAAAAGCTTCAGGTGAGCTTGGGCAACTTACTGAGATCCTCAAAATAAAAAATAAAAATAAAAAATTATAAAGGGCCAGGGTTATAAGGCTCAGTGATAAAGGCACCTGTGGGTTTGATCCCCAATTCCACAAAATAACAAAAGAAAATCATTTCATGGAATGTCAGGCATATTGCAGAGATGCAGTAAATATTCTTTGGGTTGATTCTTGGCTTTCAGCAAGAGTCAAGTTGCAGCTGCCTTGAGTCTGAGTATTTTGTAGGTGCTCCGTAGTAGCCTAAGGTTTACCTTGTTTCCTGGGCCCTGGCAGACTGGACACCCTTTGCCTCTTCACTGAAGGCCAACAGGGGTTTTTGAAATGACGCTATGGATGGGGTAAATGGAGCAGGTTCTGTCCAGGGTGAGGTCCCTGGGAAGCTTCTAGCACGGTGTGTTAATGCAGGCTGGGAGGTCAGGAGCCCCGTGTCAGCCAATGAGACCTGAAAGCTTAGTCCCAGCCTGGAAGAAGGTTAAGGGCAATGTGCCAACATGAGGCTGACCTGAGCTTAGTTCAGATGTTGCCATTTACTGGCTGTGTGACTACAGGCTCCTCTCTGGTCTGTGAAATCAGGCTCATGTTGTCTTCTGTGCTCATCAACAAGGTTGGGGTTGAGGATGCAATGATATAGAAAGAATGTATAGATACAATGGAGTGTGGGACACAAGTGTCCTGGGAAATTAAATGAGAACTTTTAACATCTTTTACAGAAGACAGCAGAGTAAAGAGAAAACCTTGAACCAGCGCTAATATCTTGGTTCTGTAACTTTGGGGCTGTGTGACCTTAGGTAAGTTAGTGAACATCTCTGAATCTCGTTCCTCATGTGAATGCATACTCTATTATCATGAAGGCATAATAGTCTTTCCCACCCTAGTGCCCACCTGGGACTCGCTGTGCTCCAGGAGAAAACTCCTCTGGCCAGAGCCTGCCACCACAGAACATGGTCTGTCCTTCTCTGACCCCAATCCACAATGTCACTTGAAGCAGATGGAATGAGAGGGGCAAGCTAGGGAAGAGCTGTGGAAGATTGGTTGGATGCCAGGGAGCAGTGACAGTAAAGTGAGGTCCTGCCTGCCCTCCTGGTCGTCGTGCTCCAGCAGAGGGGTGCATGTTGGAACATATGCTACAAAGGGCAAACAGGCACGGGAGGGGATAGGTGTGGCAGGAGGCTGTTCTGGTTTGGATGTGAGGGGTCCCCAAAAAACTTAGCTGTGAGACAATGCAAGAGGGTTCGGAGGACAAATGATGGGGTTGTGAGAGTCTTAACCCCTCAGTGAATTAATCCCCTGATAGTGATTGACTGAGTGGTGACTGAAGTGGTGGGGTGTGGCTGGGGAGGAGGGTCATGGGCCAATTATTTGGGATATATATTTGTATTTGGCAAGTGGAGCCTCCCTCTGCTTCCTGATCATCATGTGAGCCCCTTCCCTCCACCACACTCTTCCGCCATGAGGTTCAGCTCACCTCAAACCTTGAGGAATGGAGCCTGCTGTCTGTGCATTGAGACCTCTAAAACCCTGAGCCCCCAAGGCAACTTTTCCCTCTCTACAATTGTTCTGGTTGGGTCCTTCCATCGTGCAGCAAAAAAGCTGACTAAAACAGAGACTATTTTCAATCAGATGGCAAGGAAATATTCCCATATGGTGGCACATGATACAGAGGAACAGACTGACCCAAGGTCAGCCAGCAAAGTTCTGGAACATTCCAGGGGTCTGCCCCTTCTCTCTGCACCACGCTGTGTCCAGGGTCCACTCACACTTTCTCCATGGCCTTGTCCTACTTGTGCCCACACCTCGGCACTGACAGCCCAGCTGGCTAGCCCTTTCTTCTCTCAGGCAGCTGAAGCTGCTGGGAGGATCTGAACTCCAGCCAGCCACGGCACTCTCGGGTCCGTCCCTGCCCAGTCGTGGGGAGGAGGCTCAGGACCCTCTCCTCGGGGGGGGGGCATGTTGGGGGCCAGGAACTTACAAAGGCAAATAATGTCTGGGTAAACATTGGCTGCTGATAGCTCCAGCTGTGAGGGCCAACGATGTCCCCTTGGTCCAGATGTTGGCCTCACCCACCTCCCTCCTGTGGCAGTACATTTGAAGAGGACCTTGGGGGCCAGCGGAGAGCAACACAGAATGCGGGGTGGGGAGGGGGCTGGTAGGCCACCCAGCACAATCTGTGCACAGCTAGCCAGCATGGTCCTCTGCCTCCAGGTTGTCCGGACAGCAGGGGTCACTCCTGGGCTGAGAGTGTACCAGGGAAGATGTGGTCACAGACTCCCCTGTCCAATGTCTCAGATTTCCTGGCAGGGAATAAAAACTGAATCCAGAGGTGGAATCAATGCCTGGACCCTACGCTCTCCCAGGATAGAGTGAGCTCCTTGTCCCCGGAGGTTTGTCAGCAGGGTCTGCACCTTCAGAGCTGGCGAGAAGCAGGCTACTCAGGGTATTGGAGAGGGTTGGGACCAGAGCCTTCTCTTGGATTCTCGCCAATTGCCCAACCCTTGATCCTGAAGCCCACAGGGTACCCACTCCACCCTCCCCTCCAGCACCAGGAGAGTCTAGAATTTCCTTCCTCAAATCTCCCTTCTCTGAGTGGGTCAACGTCTTGATGGGACCCTCCCCCGCCCCAGGTGCACACCGACACTTCTCCTAATGCATCCTGGCTGGCCGGCTGAGAGCCACAGACGGCACTGTCACATGAGGGGACATAAGGGGGCTCTCAAATTTCCCACGCCTGGGCTCCTGGGCCCCCAGCATTCATGATGGCTGATTTCAACATGAAAGGGCCCCTTGGGAAGGAGAGCCCCCCTCCCTTTTCCCCTCGCCTCTGCTAAGCCCCACTCTGCAGCTAACCACTGTCTGAGCCTCCCTCCCTCTGGAGCACCCTCTCACTCACCTGCCAAGCCTTCCCCAGACTCCTGCAGCCTCACCTCGAAGCCTCCGCCAGCCAGAATGAGAATCCCAAGGTGGGGTGGGGGGCTCAGGGCTCCATACTGCAGAGGAGGTGGGGGGGGCCTGTCTGTTTTAAAGGTATAAGCCATTTGGCCAACCATAGGCCAGAATGACTGAATTAATCTTTGTGGGTGCTTTAATGCTCTGAGGACAGGAGGTCTCCCAATCTCAAATCCAAAGACAGGCAGAGCAGTGAAATTTCCCATGAGGCCTTCCAGGCATCTGCCCTAAATTTTCAATGTGGCAACTTTTTAAAACTTTTATTTTGATCTAATTTTAGATTTACAGAAAAGTTGCCAAAAATAGAACAGATAGCTTCAGTACACCCCTCACCTAGCCTTCCCTAATATTCAGATCTTACATAACCCTAGTAAATGATCAACCCTGAGAACTTATCCTTAGTTCAGTACTATCACCTGAACTTCACATCTTATTGGATGCTGGGTACAGTGGTGCATGTCCGTAATCCCAGCAGCTCAGGAGGCTGAGACAGGAGGATAGGGAATTCGAAGCCTGCCTCAGCAAATTAACAAGGCCCTAAGCAATTTAATGAGACGCAGTCTCAAAATTTAAAAAAAAAATGAAAATAAAAAAGGGCTGGGGATGTAGCTCAATGGTAAAGCAGTCCTGAGTTAGATCCCCAGTACCTAAAACAAAACAAAACAGCTCTTATTGGAATTTCCCATTTTTCTACCAAGATCCTTTCTTTATTCCATCACCCCATTCTGGACCCCACACTGCATTTAGTTGTTATTTCTCTTTTTTGTCCCTGATCGATTGGTTGCCACAGTCCGGCTGCAGCAAAATAACCAGGGGGTGACGAACAACTTGTGTAGATTGATACAGCAGTAGTCGGAGCCATTTATTGTAGGACAGGAGGGGTATATATACATTCCACACAGCTTATCTTAATTAACATAAACTAGATACAGTAGTCAACCAATAAGAAATCTCCACAGTTAATGTCTCACTGGCGCCACCTCACAAATCACTCCCTCTGGCAAAATGCCAGGCGCCATCCCGACTTGTTTACAGACCTTAACATTGGTGACATTCCCTCAGCCTATACTCATCTTTCATGATCTTGACAGCACTGAGGAACAAGTGTTTTGTAGAACTGTGGGTTTCCTTGTGTTTTCTCAAGATCAGAGGGAGGCTCTGCAGTTTTGGCAATACCACAGAAATGGTGGTGGCTCCTTCTCAGCTCACCATATCAAGAGGCTCATGTCTTCAACATGTTTGATTACTGGTGGTGATGACCTTGATCACTTAGTTAAGTTGATGTCTAAAGGGTCTATCCACTATAAAGTTACTATATTTTTCTTTTGAATTAATACATATCTTGGGGAAAATACTTTGATATATATGTGCAACTATTCATAACTTTACAATTTAATTTACACATATATCTTTTTTAATTTCTTTGTTTAGTTGTAGAAAATTGTTATATCCTTATTTATTTTATGTCATGTTGAGGATTGCACACAGTGCCTTACACATGCAAGGAAAGTGCTTATCACTGAGCCACCACTCCAGTCTGACACAAGTATATCTTTATCATACAATATAGTAATTTGACACATATATTGATAATAATGGTGTAATTATCATTTTGCCTCCTCAAATACTTATCATTTCTCATTTTGTTTATCACATTGACTTTCTTCTAGTAATTTTGAATCATATCATATATTGTTGTATATAGAGAATAGAACACAAGAACAAGTTAATCCTACCGGTGTTTGTGCCCATTTAAAAATGTGCCTACAACTAAAGATTCCAAATGTTCAGCACGTTTTTTTAAATATTCATAAAATGTCAAATTATTTAAACATAATGAAAATAATGCCTGTAATCCCAGAAGCTTGGGAAGCTCAGGCAGGAGGATCATAATTCAAATCCAGCCTCAGCCACTCAGAAATGTCCTAAGAAATTTAGGGAGATTCTGTCTCAAAATAAAAAAAAAAGATAAAAGGGCTAGGGATGTGGCTCAGTGATTAAGTGCCCCTGGGTTTCATTGCAGGTGCAAAGGAAATAAATAAATAGAATAAATAAAATAAGTAAACTGCTTATCCACAGAAAAACATGGAAGAATCAAAACACTCTTTTAAACAAAAACGTAGACATCAAAGTGAATATCATGAGAGACTGGGATTTTTCCTCAGAGGTAGAGTGATCAACTAGCACATGTGAGGCACTGGGTTAAAACCTCAGTGTCACATATAAATTAAATAAAGATATTGTGTCCACCTACATCTAGAAAATAAACATTTAGAAAATAAATATTTTTAAAAGTGTATATCATGATTTTTTTCTAGTTAAAATGTTTCATTAGTGATTATATTAATACTTTGATCAAAATCAAAGCAAAGTTGCATATGGTCAATGCATTTGAAAATTGTACTAGATTTTTTTTTCATTAGTGAATATGACTCTCATGATGAGGGTGTTGAATCCTGCAGAAGAGAAACAGTTACTGGTTTGGTTTGGTCCCAGATAAATTTTGGGATGATCCCCTGGTTTATGTTGTAGCTAGTGGATCCATGGTTACTTTGCAGAATCCTGTGGTAAATAGATGCCTTGGAGGACCTAAAATTCTCTGTGGAGATTGAATTTAGGCTAAAGTATTACAAGCTTAGTGAGTTTACACTGAATTTATTTTCTCCCAATAATCTGAGGCAACAACTCAGTTGTTACAACCTCCATAGAAGATGTAAGTAGGCCTACATATCATCAATTTATTGGTATTTTTTTCTTACTCAGCATAGCTCCATCAGTTGACTTGTAGGTATGATGTGAAAAGCAGTGTGAAGAAAAGTAAAACCTTCTGCATAGATTAAAAGAAAAAAAGGAACTCATGTACAAGCTGAATCCTGCTTAAAATAGTATGAAGGAACTGTCATTCTTAGAAAATGGCAGGATACAGAAAGTTCTTTTCATTATCTCCACCCTAATAAATGCTTAAAGAAAAGCAAAAATTACCCAGTCATTTCTAATGGAAGAATAACCTTCTCTGGTACAAAGAGAAAGTGAGTAAATATCCAAATATTGAACCTGTGGTGATGGAAATGCTAAACATACTGACATTCATTAGAGGTCAGGAGAGTCACATTACAAGAATTTTTTTTGAACCTTCAAAAAAAAAAGACAAATGCTATGTACTGATGTTTATGTGGGCTCTTTCTGGTCCAGCAAGGGGTTTCACAAAAAATTGTAGAAGAGGCTGTGTCTGTGAAGTCACTAATCAAGACCTCTGGACATCAAGCAGGAAGCAGGTCTCATTTTATTGTGAAGTTACCATGTATATATACTCAGGCAGTAGCTTATCAGATTACAGGCAGCCACCAATGCAATTTCTGCAGTGACCAATCAAGGAGTGAGCAATGGAGTAAGAGCAGGGAATTAAACACATAGCCTCATGCCCAGGGTTGTGCCTAAAAGGTAAGTAGTTTGCTGTTCACACAACCTAGCATGGGATAGTGTGTTGCCACTCAGGCACTCTTAATGTATGCTATGAAGGCAGTATTCCATGAACTTGACTCTAAGACATTATTGTGGCCTTACCTCTCTAAGATTTCTTGAGGTTCAAGGTTGTGCCATACTTCTGGTCTCTTTCAGATGAGATCATTGTGGTCAGGTGATGCAGGGGTGCATCAACCTCATGACAGGAGTTTTGCTACCTTTACATGGGGACACAGCAGCATGTCTGCTTATAAATAATTGATGCTTGAAGTCTCCTTGGACTTGCATTCTTTAACAGCGATCATTAAGTTATCACTTTCTGGTAGTAAAATGTCATCTATCAGCAATAAGATAAATATGGTGTATTAAAGATTAAACACTTTCATTCAAAATTAAATTTAATTAAACTATGTCAAAGATAGCATTTTGTAATTATTAGTTTTATTAGATGTATTATTTGGTAATTTATGATATATATTCCCCCCTTGTGACAGAACAGCTAGTTCAATGACCTTGTGGGCCTTCTTTGCCTCAGGAGAATCCAAGTTGGGTGCAGCTCTGACTTGAGACCATGTCAGCAGGAGGAAATCTCCTGTCTGTTCTTGAAGTCTGTGAAGGGTCTTCGCCTTTGCCACAGCTTCATTAGAATTTTATGTTATAATCTAGCAAAAAAGTGCTCACATTCTGTACTGTTCCCAACTGGGTTGCTCTTTACTTCCTCAAAAAATATTTCAGAAAATATTCTTTGAAAAAACTGTTTATCATTGAGGGGTTTATTGGGCAGAAGCTATATGGAGATGTGATAATTATTAAAAATTCAAGGTCTTTTTTAGAGAAAAATCCCCACATAAATGTAGAGGGCTTTATGTTATTGTTATTGTTGTTGGTGGTGGTTGCTTTTGTCTTATTTCAGCAGCATTCCCAGCTTATAACTAAGTGGGCTTGAGTCATGTTCTACTAGGACCTGTTATAAAAACAGAAAATTACTAATTTTCTAAGTGTGGTACCAATGCCAGCAGCTTCATACTCCTAGGATGGCTATGAATTCCCATGCACAATAATTATCTGGAGTGGCGGGGGTAGTGGTTTATTGATTGGCTAGTTTCCTCATTAGCCTAGAAAGTAAGAGGGATTCTGTCAAAGGACACCATAAGAGTCAATGGCCTTTACCAGAATGGGAGGGGGCCTTCAAGAGAGGTGCTTGAAATCCTGTGATTGGAAGAGGCCAGGTAAAACCTGGTGGATGCTCGAGAACAGAATTCATAAATGTAGCTCCTGATAGCTGTATCCACACCATTCTATTTTATTTATTTATTTATTCTTTTTAACAAAAAATTTATATTGAAACACAGTTAGCAAGGTATTTGTTGAAAGGTACTAGATTTGAACTCCAAATAGGTCATATTATCCATAATATTTGCTCCTGGTGATTTATAGAGCATCATCATTCAATAATTTTTGCAATTATGGAAATGTTCCATGTCTATCCTGCCTAATTCAGTAGCTTCAAGCACATGATATTTTGGCATATAGATCCTGTGACAGAAAAAGCTGAGTTTGTCAATTTGATGAATTACATGGCCAATGGCCACAAGATTGGGGAGCACCATTCTAGGACACCAAGGCAGAAAATGGAAGCATTTCCTCTAAAAACTGGAAAAAGACAGGGGTGCCTGTTTCCACAACTTCTATTTAACATATTTCTTGAAACACTGGCCAGACCAATTTGACAAATAAAATAAATTAAAGGGATATGGATAAGTAAGGAAGAACTCAAATTAGCACTATTTGCAGACAATATAATTCTATACCTAAAAGACTCGACATATTCCATCAGGAAACTGTTAGAACTAGTAAATGAAGTCAGTAAAGTAGCAGGATACAAAATCAACACCCATAAATCAAAGGCATTTCTGAATATCAATAAAAAATCTTCTGCAAAGGAAATGAGAAAAACTACTAACTTTGAATAGTATAAAAATTATAAAATCCTGGGGAATCAACCTAACAATAGCTGAAAGATCTCTCCAATGAAATCTACAGAACCCTATGGAAAAAAGATAAAAGATGACATGAGAATATGGAAAGATCTATTTTTTTTTCTTAAGTAGGCAGAATTAATATTGTCAAAATGACCACACTACCAAAAGCACTATACAGATTTAATGTAATCTCAATCAAAATCCCAATGACATTTCTCAGAGAAATAGAAAAAGTAGTCATGAAATTTATCTGACAAAATAAGAGACCCAGGATAGCTAAAGCAATTTTTAGCAAGAAGAGTGAATTAGGTGGCATCTCTATACTAGACCTTAAACTATGCTACAGATCAATAATAACAAAAAACAGTATGGTATTGGCAACAAAATAGACTTGTAGAGTCATGGTATAGAATAGATAACACAGAGAACAATGCCCATAATTAGAGCTCTCTTATATTTGACAAAAAGCATAAAAAATGTACATTGGAGAAAACGATATCCTCTTCAAAAAATAATGATGGGAAAATTGGAAATTTATATACATTAAAATAAAATTAAACCCCTCTCTCTCACCATGCAAAAAACTCAACCCAAATTGAATCAAGGACCTAAAAATTGAACCAGAGACACTGTGTATATTAAAAGAAAAATAGGCCCAAATCTATCTGGTTAGTGGCTTACTTTCTTAATAAGACTTCAGAGCACTATGATTTATATTAAGCAA
The DNA here is from genome assembly GCF_048772815.1 of Callospermophilus lateralis. Lineage (NCBI taxonomy): Eukaryota > Metazoa > Chordata > Mammalia > Rodentia > Sciuridae > Callospermophilus > Callospermophilus lateralis. The sequence continues at coordinate 324,855 of NW_027512918.1, forward strand.
CAATAAATACTATGGATCTAAATTAAAAAGGTTCTTTTCATCAAAAATCCTGGATTCTAAGGGTGGTGATTCTCCACCCATGGCCCAAGTGAATAGGTCAGAGGACATAACTTATTAAGGCTGTGTTAACCATGTTTATACTTACTGCATAGGTAAGTTTCTCCTCCCAGAATCTGGATGTCACACCAGCCTCAAGTCTAGTGAGGCAACTAGAGAAATTACACACTCATCACAGAGTGGACAAGACAAAGAAGTTGGCTATAGGTCTTCTTGTACACATCCTGGGGATGGCTCTAGAACTAGGACCAGGTCCCTGTAACATAAAACCATCTACTCATGACATAGGGACCCTCTTCTAGCCTATGCATATAATAAAAACATCACTGTTCATCTGAGTGTGTGCATATATGTATTTGTGTGCACCGTTATAAAGTGTGTGCCCAGCTGTGCCTCCCATCCTGGCCTCATGCCCTCCCCCGACCCTAGATGACCTTTAAAAATCCTGCTACAACAAAAGCAATACCTATGTTTAGCATAATTTTCTTAGTTTGAAAGAAATGTTCTCAGTTATCCTGTCAATAGAGTATCCTTGGGCCTCAACTATATCTACATGTATGGCTTTCTAATTTTGTTTTCAAATTAAATGATATAATAACAGAAAGGGCCTCATTAATTGAAAAAAGTTTCACCTAGATCTCAGTGAGTGAGATGATTCTTGGAGTCTTGACCTTCCTCTGAAGAAATGTGGAAAATTGGATCAACAAATGGTTGCTTTTATGTGTGGTGGGAGAACACTTCCCCCTTTGATATGGGAAGGAAGTCCCCAGTTTGAAGAAAGTACACACTGAGTTGATGGGGAAATTCTCCACTATGCACTGCAAATGTGCACGGTGGAGTAAAATAGTTGTAGCAGAGGTTATAATGAGGAGGAGGAAGAAGATGGTGATGGTGATGGTGATGGTGATATACACACAGTTGAACTGCTGTGCCAGAGCAACAGCTGTTCTGATGACATTTCTACTATTGCTATTGTAGCAGAGGAAAGCATCAGTCTTGATTCCAGCATAAAATGTGAAGGTGGTAAATGCACCAAAATGTGTCACAAAAGTTTCTGTAGGCTGGACACATTAAAGAATAGCTATAGTTTATTCAATAGGCTCCACTTTCTATTAAAACACAAGGCTTAGAGACAGATTTTCATACTAAGACTCAGTTACAGGAAATACACCAGTGTCCCTCCATGCATGGGACAAAAGCTGCCTCTCTGTGCTGTGCAGGACAGGGTGCAGCTGGCACAGTGAGGCAGTACTCCTGTTCACATTATTTCAGGTGACAGAGGCTTTTGGTGTCATCTAGAAGAAATGGCAAGCTCTTGGCCTCCTCTATCAACAAATAGCAGCAGAGGTACTACTCCAGGTCAGAGGATAGAGTTGCCAAGAAAAGACAAAGAAGAGGCTAGGGTGGGGGTTCAGGACAGAAGATTAAGAGTCAGGCATTGAACTGGAAGTCAGAAAGTTCATCCTATGCCCTGGACTGTAACCTGAGTCTGAGGGCTGAATCTTTGGGTCTCTCCA